>NC_081419.1:45925992-46253492 GCF_949786415.1 Peromyscus eremicus
TCTGAACCCAGGGTTCTGCAAAAGCAGTGAGTGCTTTTAACCACTCTAGGCCTATTTCAGTTTATATTTAAGAATATATAAGATAGAATTAAATCTCAGTAATAAATATTAAGTAGTTACTCTATGTAAGAAAAAAGTGAAATAACACAAAATAATAAGACAGTATCTCAATGAAATTGAACAATATACATTGTATCTACTGAACACATTATTATTACTATTATTGTAAGATTGATTTATTTATTATGTATACAGTGTTCTGCCTGCATGTATGCATGCATACCAGAAGAGGGCATGAGATCTCATTATGGATGGTTGTGAACCACCACGTGGATGCTGGGAATTGAACTCAGGACCTCTGGAAGAGCTGCCAATGCTCTTAACCTCTGAGCCCTCTCTCCAGCCCACAGATGATTATTTTAACTCAGTATATTCAATGGTACCAATAAATACCCTATATTGGTACACACATTGTAACATAGCTTTCTTGTGAATAAACATTTCTGACAAACCACATTTTTAATTTGCTTCTATCATTAAAACTATTTATTAGAGTGGTCAGTGGTTAAGAAAGGTACTCTGAGGCTCTTCTCCTGAGAGGCGCAGCAGTGTAAACAGCTTTTCACACCGCCAACTATTTTTACAAGAGGACTCAATCAATACAGGTGAGAGACCATAATGCTGCATTTTCATATAATAAAGAGAAAACACTCGAGGAAGTAGGCGGGAAGGAAATGGCTGCTGATGTTTCCTCCTGAGCTGCTGCCTCTTCTGTAGTAAAACCCCAGGCTGAGCAGAGCCCTCCCTGTATTACCTACCTCTGATCCAGTGCGTGTACCTGAGCTCCTGGACTGACTGCAACACCCAGCTGGCAAAGGGACAGCTGCCGCCTGCATCCCTTGTGTATGATGATAGGAAAGCAAAACACTTCAGTCTAGAAAACAGGGTATGAATTCAAACACAGGAATTTGTTTGGGTTTTCAATGTCATACCTACATTGGTAAAATGCCAATACGAGGCATAAAAACCAAAATCCAAATCTGGCAGACAGGGCCTTGAACTTACCCAGTACCAAACTGAGATCTGTGTGTCAGTGGGACAGATGAGCGTCAGTCTGAATCTTTGTCAATCTTGGGTGGTATGCCTGGCATATCCTTTTCTCTATACTGTAAAGATAGATACCTGTGGCCATGAGTCTCATGTGACAGGGTATAGCATTAATCTTTTTGTAGAGATAGTTTATAACATCCAACTTCAGCTGTAGTGGTACATTGTCCTCAAGCTATGATCGTCAAATAGAGCTTTCAGACCTACCTCAGCACCAAGAAGAGACTTATAGTCTAGTGGGATGGACTTGTGTTTTGACCTGTATCACTTTGACTGGGACATGGGCTGTGAAACTAGAGCATGATCCAGATTAGTGACAATGGTAGTGTTCAAGAGGTTACCTTAACAGATATGATTCCTCTTGTCACATAGTGCAAACCAAGACTACATCCACTGGGATAGAAACGAGGCTTGAGCATAGAACTTTGTCTTAGAACTTAGTGTCAGGGTGTATTTTTGGCACTGGGATGATCCCACAGCCTGGAAATCCAGATTTGTTGGATAACTGGTGCTTCTAGAATAGCCATGGTTTCAGTGATGGACATGTAGCACCCTTCTATCACTCATTACCCAGCCAGGATCATGTGTTGCTGATTGCTGGACTTGGGTTTTAAATCTACTTTAGCACTGGGCCACCCATTGTGCTATGGAGAGGAACTGTGAGCCATTTTCTTAACTACTTTTGGTTGCCTGTAAGCCCAAGATGTGACATAGTTCTAGGACATTAGTGACCTCAAATGTGGCATAATGGTCTATGACTGGTCCTTCCATGGTTATTCTGTGAAGAGCCTGGTAGTGACTGACCAGAAGACGTCTGTGTGAACTTGGGACCAATGAAAAGCCTTGTAGAGACTGACTGGCCATTAAGGTACTCTTCTAGTTTATGCTGAATAACACCAACTGTGAAGCTGAAACTGGGATTAAATTGTCCTCTAAAGGGAAACAATAAGAATACCCCCACAGTACACTTTCATACTATTTAGACATAGGAGGTGCCATCTGGTGCTAAAATGATGAATTGGTTATAGGCTCAAAAGTATTAATCAGCCCGATTAGAACTGTAAAAAAGCAGAAAACCAACAAAGTAAGGTAATGGAGAAAAATTAAAATCCTACTCCTATAATATACTGATTATATTGCATACCAACAAGAATCAGGACCTTCGAGAACACCATGACATCACCTAATTACATCATCAAAGTAAGGTGCCAGGAAACAACCTGGTACAAAGCAGTAGGGAAAGATATCAACGGGATAATTTGAAATGATTGTTTTAAGGAATCGCAATAAGCTTCTAGGAAGAACTGAGAAATGACTCAGTATTCTGAGAGGAAAACTTTGAAGTTGGAAGCTGTATTAAAATTTTAATCAGAAATCCTTGCACTGAAGAACATACTAACTAAAACTAAAAATGTAGTAAGGTCCAATGGCAGGGTGGATGAGATAGAACAGTGAACTTCTGTGCTTGGAGACAGACAGAAAATGTACAGACAAAGTATGAAAAAAAAATGAACAATGATTGTGGGAACAGACAGGTTTTGGGCATTCAAGAAAGACTTAAGAATGAAGTGGGGTAGAGAGATCATTCTAAGAGAAAAATCATAGAAAACTTTGTAAACCTACATAATGATAGAAATATCCAGGTACAGAAGATCAAAGGTTACCACACTGAACTCAGGTAAATCTAACCCAAGAGATTAAAATCCAAGCATTATACAGTGAGAGATAAAGAGAGAATTCCAAAAGTAACAAGAGAAAAAAAAGCTCATAAGGGTGCCATAGTTCAATTGACAGCTAACTTCTCTCCTAAACCCTCTTCCCAGATTCATCATAATTCTTATAAAGTAAACTCAGTTATACATGTTCATTTTGAGAGGGTAAATAGTTATAATAAAAATATCTTACATCCCTCCCTTTTGAAGTTGGCTGTTTTGCTCTTGATGGCACATTTCTATTTCTAACCTCTGAAGGTTGTCTAAACACCGACTTTCAACATAATGTACCAAGTTTTTCAGCTGAAAAAATTTGTCAAGTCTGGATGCTAATCACATGGTGCAAGATTTAAAGAGAGTAAGTAAGCCAAGCCAGGCTTCCTGTTTGGTAATTGTCTTAGTTACTTTTCTGTTGCTGTGACAAAACACCACGACCAAGGTAACTTACAAGAAATGCATTAAATTTGGGGCTCACATTCCAGAGGGTTAGAGTCCATGACCATTGTGGTAGGAGGTGGGGCAGCAGCAGTCAGGGATGGCACTGGAGCAGTAGCTGAGAGCTTCCATTATGATCCACAGGTAGAGAGAGGCATCGGTACGATCCAGGCAGAGAGAGCTAACTGGGAATGTCCTGGGCTTTTGAAACCTCAGAGCTTGCCCCGAGTG
Organism: Peromyscus eremicus; assembly: GCF_949786415.1. Classification (NCBI taxonomy): domain Eukaryota; kingdom Metazoa; phylum Chordata; class Mammalia; order Rodentia; family Cricetidae; genus Peromyscus; species Peromyscus eremicus. The sequence goes on from NC_081419.1 coordinate 45,929,478, forward strand.
ACACAGATCTTCCCACTGTGCCTCACCTCCTAATGTTTCCGAAACAGTTTCACCAGCTGAGGACCAAATATTGAAAACTAGGAGTCTGTGGAGGTCGTTTTTATTTAAACCACAATAGTCCTAGTACATTTGTCTGACTTTGTAATAATTTACCAAAATTGGCAAGAGGTGAGTCTGCCCTCCATCATTGTGTTTAAGTGTGAAAATTAGATTTTTAAACTTTTTTGACTCTGCAGATCTCATCTAGCCAAGTTTCCACCTCTGCTTTGGGAGCTGAATTTGAGAATTTGATGGTTCACATTCCAAAGACCTCACAATTTTTTTTCCAGTGAGAATCTTTATTTAAAGCAAACAATCCATTTATCATATTCATTTGGGTTTTTGCTATGAGATTAGTATTGAGTAAATATCAAAACAAATGACTGCTTTTTGCATTCTTTTAACAGTATGATCTTGATGGACCTCTGAATCTTACAGATTTTCAATGAAGTTGTAAAACACAAATTTGGATCTAAGCAACACCCTTAGAGCTAAGCTGTGCTTCTATTAATTTAAACACTTTGAATTTGGAGTCACATATGTTTATTTTTCTTTATGAAGTTTTGTAAATTTTCTAAATTACATCTGTCATTACACAAATCAGATTATCTTGAGGTAATCATTGTATCTAGCTCAGAAATAAAACTACTCTATCCAAGTTTTCCATTTTTGTGAAATGTACTTAGCTATATTTAAGAATAATACAGATATCTAAAATAAAGTTTTATAATATTACTCCAATATTTACATGATAGTTTGATGCTGTAGCTTTGATTTTACACTAGTAATACTGGAGTTATATGCTATAATCCCTTGAATTAGTTCTTTCAATGGGAGTGATGGAATGTGAAGATATTTTTTAAAAGAATTATTCATTATTATTAAGGGAGAGGCAGTGCATCTCTCTTCCTTCAATTCTGAGGCACACCATACCCAGTATTCTTTTTACTCAGTGAATTGGGAAGGTGTGTGTGGCTGAAGTAAGGACTTGTAGTTAAAACTGCATACTTCAAGATATTATCCTCTATTATTGAAGCCTATTGGAGTTTGATCTGTTGGATCTGAAATTGCTTAGGAACAGTGACTCCTTTCTTCTTTCATTTTTCCTCCCTTTACGTTGCCAGGCTCTACTATCATTTTGTTTCGAAGGCAAGCCGTTTGTTCTCCAATTTTACAAGTCCATATAGATGGAGGAAATGTTCCTCAGAATGGCATGCACCTGAAGTCTAAGCCACACCTGATTTAGATGACTGTTGGGGAAATTTAGGGCCTGAAAAAGGACTTTGTCTTAGTTTAGGATTTCCACTGCTGTGGTAAAATACCATGACTAATGGCAACTTGGGGAATAAAGGGTTTATTTCATCTTACAGCTAATAGTTCATCATCCGGGGAAGTCACAGCAAGGACTCAAGGCAGGAACCTGGAGGCAGGAACTGACAGAGGCCAAGCAGGGCTGCTGCTTATGGCTTGCTTCTCATGACTTGTTCAGCATGGTTTCTTTTAATACTCAGGATCACTAGCCCAGTGATGACACCGACCACAGCGAGCTGGATCTGCCCAAATCAATTATCAATCGTGAAAATGTATCATACACTTGGCACAGGCCAACTTGTTGGAGGCGTTTTCTTAACTGAGGTTCTCTCTTTCATAATGCCTCTAACGTGTGTCAAGCAGTTGGCCTAAAACTAGCCAGAACAGAAACTATTAAAACAAAACAACAAAACCAGTTTTTACTTTGAATTGATTTTATTATGGACTGAGACTATAGATGATACGGGAATACAGGGAATGATTTTTGCATATGTGATGGGTATGAATCTTAGGGAACCAGAATGTAACTGAATAATCCCTCCCAAGAAATGGCCATACCCTTACTCCTAAACTTAAGGTTTCTACAAAAGAAACTTCTAGTGATTAGCTTAAGGGTCTTTTGATGGATAGAGTATTGTGGGTTATGTTAATGGGCCTGATGATATCACAGTGGTCCACAGGAGGAGACTCTGGAGGAATCTGTCTGAAAAGAGGTGGAGCTGTGGTGACAGAGACCAAAGTCCAGTTTTAGAGATGGAGTAAGGAGGCATGGTCATAAATATAGTAAGAGTAAGGAAGGAATATGGAAAAAGGTGACCCCATTTGAACTTCAGGAAAGAGCCCATGCTTGCTGACACCTTAATTTAGCTCTCTAAAATTAATTGCAGGATTCTGACCTCCAGAACTGCAAGATTATAAATGTGTTGTTTAAACCAATAAAAACATGATAATTTGCACAACACCTAGAAAATAATTCAGTTTGTTGTCATGAATGACTTATAATGATAAAATTTTAATAGAAGACTGATGGTCCCTTCTTGAATAATTAAAACAAATAAAAATATACTGTGTAATAGAGTTGAGAGCAGAGCTCAAAGACCAGGATTATCTACCATACACATTTCTGGTTACAACTGGACAAGGTTATTTTAACAATAGTGCAAAACAAGCAAACAAACAAACAAAAACACTACATCAAGAATCCTTATGTTAGTTTTTCTGGGTGTTTGATCTTTGATGCCCTAACCCTAATCTTGCCAGAAAATTTCAAGTTGGTTTTACAGAGACTCTCTAGAACAGTGGTTGTCAAGCTGTGAGTCACAACCTCTTTGGGGTCAAACAACCCTTTGGCACGTGTTACCTAAGATTTTCAGTAAACACAGATACTTACATTATAGTTCACAACAGAAGCAAAATTACAGTTATGAAGTAGCAATGAAATAATTTTATGGTTGGCATTTGGTTACTAGATTACAGGGTCACAGCATAGGAAGGTTGAGAACCACTGCTCTAGAAGGTTAAATGAAGTGCAAGGGCTCCAGTTCCTGGTTTCCCTACTGAGACAAAAGATACACTAATTAATGGCTTTTATGAAAACTTGGATTTACTGCAAATAAAATCAAATAATTCCTCTGAAGTGTTCATTACTAATTTCTATTTAGCATAATTTGACTTGAATTTCTTATGGAAAACAGCTGAATAGAAACAGAGTTTATTATTATGAGTTCAAAAGTTTCTTCATCTTAGTCACACTATAAAAGCAACATAGCCTTTGTAAATTTTGTCCTGAGTATATTCCCTGTTGTATAGCACTCTGCTCAGGGGAAAGCCTACTAACGAACATGAGGCTTAGAAGAAATGTAGGGCTTAATTCATCGAGGAGACATTTCTGAAAAGTAAAATTGTCAAGACTGAAACATTTTTCCTATAGGATTTCTCATATTAAATATCTCTATGGGCACACTTGCATGTATGTTTTCTTTTTATTTAAACATTTTGGATGGAAACCCAATGTATAATTATCAATTCACATGTTTTAAACACAAGCTTAATCTTTCCTAAGTAATGACATATTGATAATAACAAATCACAGGACAAGGACCTCAGAGCCTATGTGACAGGGAAGTGCTCATGGGGTCCAGGGTGTAGTCAGAAAGCATCATTAGGATACAACAGAGCTTTCCAAAAACCTACATATAGAAGTCATGTGGGTGAGCGTGTGAGTGTAGCTCTGTCTACTTAAACATGAGGGAAACAAGGACAACAACAATTGATATGATATGTCAATGTGGATGAGGGGAAACCATGACACCTCAATCCTATGCAAAGAACTATAGGCAGCTAAGAAAAACTAAGAGTGGGAGAAATAGTCTTCTCTCAGGAAGAGTATATCAACAGGGTAACCAATCCCAAGCGGTCACCCCTAAACACGTACATCCGATTAACTTTATACAGACAGAGCAGGCTGTCTTTAGGAATGTATATGTGTACATATACATACACAAATACATATTATACACATGTAATAACAGTTAATGAAGAAAGAGGACATGCAATTTAAAGATAGCAAGGAGGGATATTTAGGAGACATTGGAGGAGGAAAGGGAAGGGGAAAATGTTACAATTATATTGTAATCTTAAAACTAAACTAAAAAAAGGGGGAAATCCTAGTCACTAAGCTATACATTATTATATTTAATGTTTTATTATATAATAAACAAAGTTTTGTTTTCAGCCTTTAGTAATATAATGAGGTCAGTTTACATGACCAGTTAGTAGTTGTGCAATTGAATGGATCAGAGCACAAGGAACGACCCACAGTCTTGGCTGATCGCCACACTGTTGGTTTAGTTTTCCTGAGAACAAATTCTAGTAATGAGAAACAATATTTGATTTAATTTTGCCTCTCATTTCTTTACTTTCTCTTATTTATTGCTTGCTTTATGTTAGTATCTCTGGGTTCTTTTTTTATTATCAATATCACTACTATATTAATCTGTAATTTTAATATGATGCTCAGTTATAAATCTGTGTACTGAACAGGCAGGCAAGTGATCCCAGCTACTCAGGAGACTGAAGCAGAAGGATTCCAAGGAAACTGAAGAACAGTCTGGAAATTTCAGTCAGATCCTTTGATAAATAAGCTGGAGACATACACCTTATAGCACAATGGTAGAGGACTTGTCTACCATGAGCAGCACCCTAGTTTTCAATTCCAGTACCACAAAAATACAGATAACCTTTATGGAGAGTTGACTGTGTGTCATGTGTAAATCTTGCAGTCCTCAACTGTTACTTGGATTCAGAGTCATGGTAACAATAAAGAAGAAAACAATTGCAGCACTTTATGTCATTAGAAAAGATATACTTTATATATGCAATATTTAAAAAATGTAAACCACTCATGAGAGTAATAACCACCAAGGGTATTCACGACAGGAATATCCACTGAGGTCATTGGTCAGTCAGAAAAGCTGATAAAAATATGTTTATTCACTTAATGTCTTAAATTTGTCCTTTCCTCACTTTATTCAGCAAATGTATACTGGGGGCTTACTCTGTGTCAGAAGTAGTACAAGTACCTATAGGTACAAAGCAAAAACTTCAGTTTAATGCACGACAAACTGCCTGGTCCTTTGCAAGATTCCATGTTCCTGTCCTGGAGTACATTTTCTTCTCAGCCAATCCTGCTTCCTCAGACTGGAAGCCTCTGAGTTCCCATCCAAATGGATCTCAGCTGAACTGCTGCTAAAAGCCCAAAAGCCCAAGGGGATCCAGTTCCTGGTTTTCACATCCTATACACTTCTCTGCTTCCTGCCATCACCTCCTGGGATCAATGGTGTGTGCCACCATGCCTGGCTCAGTGTTCATTGTGGCCCTGAAATCACAGGGGTCCAGATGGATCTCTGCCTCCTGAATGCCCGGATTGAAGGCGTGTGCCACCACTGCCCAACCTCCATGCTCAATACAGTGGCTATTGTGTTCTCTGACCCCCAGACAAGCCCCCTGGGGTGCACAATATATCAACCACACCTCCCCCATTTTGTTTAAAAAAAAAGTTATAACTAATATAAGAAAAAGCACACACACGTATATACAGTAAAGAACCACATCAATAATGTCCAGTCCATTTGCACTTGACAAATTCAGAGATGGATAATGGAATATTTTCTCTGGAGTACATTCTTCAGGGGTCTCTGTTCTGACACCAATGTGTCTGATGCCGAGGAGACATCTGTCAACACAGACCTTTATGTGCTAAGTCCTTGTAGACTGTGACCAGCAACCTTCACAGGTCCCAGAGGTTTGAGCAGCTCTAGGCATGTCATGCGGCCATAACTAAATCTTGCACATGCATTGTTATAGCCATTACAGGTTGGCTTCTCATTTAATTGAGATGCCTTGAATAGGAACAGTGCAGCTGGCTTCATTAGGTGTGTAACACAATGCTGTCAGCAACCATGCTCTGAAATTCTAGAACTGCAGGCCTGGAAGTGTAAATACCCCGCAGGAATTGAGTTAGAAGCTCCACACCACCTAGGAATTGTTACCAAAGTATGTGTTCTTTCTTCAGATTCAAAATAATTGTTGATTTATAGGATGGTTAGAAAAGAAGTGATATAAGAACATGTAGAGGTATTTACCTTGTGATATTAATGTATGCCTAATGTAATGAGAATATTTGCCATTGGCAAAGGCGGCAACATCACAAATAGTTTCAAATTTTAATATTAATTTCCTCCAGATATTCTATTACTTTGTTTTTGCCGGTTCCTTGAAACATATTGAACTTCAGGTTATCCGCTTTTCCAGTGTGGTATAATGGACATTACTCATGTTTCCCATTATCCCGTTCCTCTTAGAAAAATGCTTCTTTGCGTCCTTGAGCTGTGACACGACACTGTGAGTTAGTTATTTTCTGGCACTCTGCCAGCCTTGTGTACCTGGGTCTTGCCCTGCCCCCTGACACACATCCTCAAGATTCTTTCTCAGAATTAGGAAATAATGAGTCCAGAGGTAAACATCGCAGTTGAATGTTAGAAAGTATAGACTCAAACAACTCTCCTTTAGTATTTGAATGTGTCATCGCAGTGTTATCTAGCATTTATTTCTGGTCATCATCAGTCTTACAAAAGGCATTTCTCTTCAGCTGATCTGAATTTTTCATTGAAGTTATGGTATTGTGTATGTATTGCATGTAAATACTTGATCTCATCTGTTCTTAAAGTCAATAATTTTCATCTTAGGACTTGACCTCACCAGTGCTGTCTAATATTTTGGCCACATTTTTTTGATGTTTCCTGTCCCTTCTTCTTGAAATACTTTTAGTGATATTTGTGACTTTCAGAGAACTCTATTCTTTCTTATATTTCATTCATGTTTTCTGTCTTAATTTAAATTTCATTGTAAAGTGTTCAGTTCCCTTAGTTAGTCACTACATCTCTATCTACTTACCTACTCTTGCAATGCTTTGCGTTAGGCTTTTCATCTGGGAGAACAGCTGGGAGATTCTCATACTTTACTATATCTTCTTTTTTTTAATTTTATAATTTAATTTAAAATTTTTACATATCAGCCACAAGGATTCCCTTGTTCTTCCCCCTCCCGCGCCTCCCCCTCCGTCTTCCCCCCAGCCCACCCCCCATTCCCATCTCCTCCAGGGCAAAGACTCCCTGAGGATTGAGTTCAACCTGGTAGATTCAGTCTAGGCAGGTCCAGTCCCCTCCTCCAATAGCCAAATGAATGGAAACACATGAACTATGAACCAATAGCTGAGGAGCCCCCAACTGGATCAGGCCCTCTGGATAAGTGAGACAGTTGATTAGCTTGATCTGTTTGGGAGGCATCCAGGCAGTGGGACCAGGTCCTGTACTCAGTGCATGAGTTGGCTGTTTGAAACCTGGGGCTTATACAGGGATACTATATCTTCTTAAAAATTGGGTGACACTCCCACTCTGAAGATTAGGTATGGTATGTGGCCAGAAGCATTTCTGGCAGATATATTTTATAATCATTACAGCCTAGCTTCTTATTAAAACTATGATTACATTTTTACTTTCTGTGTTTCTGGGGTGGGGCATTATGCTATACTTTATGTGCAGACATCAGAGTAAAACTTAGGGGGCACATTTCTTCATTTATATTAATTATGTAGGTTTTGGAGATGGAACTCAAGTCATCCAGTTTGGTGGCACATGTCTTTAGCAGCTGAGATACCTCTCCCACCTCTCCCTTCTGTTCTTTTCTGTGTTAGAGAGGGGTTTGGTTGTTGTTGTTGTTGTTGTTTTATATATATTTTTTTTCTGGTAAGACTTCACAGTTCAGTTTGGTTTGGAAAGGACTGGAAGAAAAACCCATATGACAATCTGGCCACAATGAGCTGACTAGGATGTACATTTTTAATAGCTTAATTAAGTGAGTAACTAACTTACAATTTGGCTTCCCATAGAAAATCTATCCCAAAAGACAATTACAGACAGGAAATAGGAACTGCAACATGAACTCACATAGAGATGAATCACACAGGAAAGTGACTGACTTAGTCCTACAACTAGAATTTCTGGCCAAATTCATTTTGCTAAAGTCATCTGTTTTTCTAATTTTTTTAACTCCTTCTTGCAAAGACATAATTAACATAAATGACTATGGAGATTTCGTATAAATAATCATTATTTTTTACTCTTATTGCCTCCCTACTCTACTCATTGAAGGATGATTGTATTTTACTGGTACTGGACAACCTAGACCAAACTACCAATCACTTAAAATTACCCAATGACTATATAACTAAAATGGCTCAGATAGTAGTAAATTTTCTAATTTTTATTTTAAAAAAATTCATTCTTTGCCCCTCGTTCCTCAGCAAAATAATCTCACTTTCTCCTCAAGTGGGCTAGTAGAGAGCAAGGAAAAAATAGTTAACTTCTCTGAAATTAGCAGATATTTTAAACCAGGTCTTTCAATGGGAAGGTTAGTGGGTTTGAGGAAGAACCTCCTTTTGAGTTCTCTGACCTCCTTTGCCTTCAGATGGGCATTGACTTAATTAAACAGATTTCTCCTAGATACACCTACTGTAATACATCTCAGCACACTTAAATCTCTCTCTGAGTGAGACCACGCATCTTAGCGAGATAATTTCTACAAGTTTGTACTGCATTTTTAACTGGAAGGTGCACATACATGTCCAGGTATCCAGATGACTCCTTAGGAATCTTTGCTACTTTGATTGATTTAAAAAACAGCACCCTCTTGATACCACCCACTCAGAAGATAGATTCCCATCCCTGCCCCTTCAAAAGGAAAAAAAAAGCTCCCTCTTAAAAGGCAGTCATCATCATGCTGTCTTTCAAAACTGTCCAGAATCAACACTGTACCTTCATAATGAACTCAAACTAGAAAAATAATCACATTTGAACAACACAGACAAATAGGACTGAGGAAAAATTGAATTACTTTTATGAGGCTCTCTTCAATAAAGAAAATTATTCAGACTTGAATTCCGTGACTTAGAGTTTCATTAAAAACAATGGATTAAATGAAGGTGGTGTTGCTGATAAACATTTTGAGGAAGTCATCAATTTGAGCACAAAATCTCAGTGAAAGCTAAGTTTGGACTACTTTTAAAGTCTTGACATCCTTTTCTTCCTACTGGGTTGCCTCATCCAGCATGGATATGAGGATTTGTGCCTAGTCTTAGGAAATATTGTCATGCCATGTTTGGTTGATATCCCTGGGAGGCCTGTTCTTTTCAGAAGAGAAATGGAGGAACAGTGGATCTGGGAGAGAGGGGAGATGGGGAGGAACAGGGAGAAATAGAGGGAGAGGAGAGTGTGGTAGGGATGTGTTGTATGAGAGAATAATAAAGAAAAAAAGAAATTTAGGTAGCACAGTTTTGAGAAAAAATAAGGATTAAGTTTAATGATGAAAATATTATAAATAATTCCATTAACAGATCTAATGGCAGGAGATGTTAAAATATCTACTGACCAATTTTATCATTAATATGTTTTGATTGCTAGATTAAGTTCATAGGAAACTATGCTTTTTGGGTTTGTATGAATTGCAAAAACCACCAACTTAAACACCTCAGAAGTACACCAAAAACGTTGCCTTTTCTGCCTAATGAAATTGATTTTTAAAAGAAGTAAAAAATATCTGTTAATCTGGGCGGTGGTGGTGCACGCATTTAATCCCATCACTTGGGAGGCAGAGGCAGATGGATCTCTAGATTTCTGTGAGTTTGAGGCCAGCCTGGTTTACAGAGCTAGTACCTTAGCATGAATCTTAAAAGGTCTTATTAATAAAATCCAACCTGGAGCCAGGTATTGGGTTAAAGCTGGAAGATCAGAGAAACAGAACAAACCACAGCCACTTCACCTTGCCAATTCCTCAGCTGCTCCTGTTTACTCAGACTGGAAGCCTCTGATTCCTCATTCAAATGAATCTCAGCCAAACTGCTGCTCAAAAGCCTAAAAGCTTAACCAGGCCAAAAGCTTCTAGTTTCTGGTCTTCATGCCTTGTATACCTTTCTGCCATCACTTCCCAGGATTAAAGGCATGAGTCACCATGCCTGGCTGTTTCCAGTGTGGCTTTGAACTCACAGAAATATCAATGGATTTCTGCCTTTGGAATGCTAGGATTAAAGTGTGTGTGCCACCATTTTCTGGCCTCTGTATCTAGTGGCTGTTCTGTTCTCTGATCCCAGATAACTTTATTAGGGTGCACAATATTTTGGGGAACACAGTATCACCACAAGTTCCAGGGCAACTAGGGCTGTTACACAGAGAAACTCTGTCTTCAAAAACAAAACCAAAATCTGTCAAACAAGGAAGAATCTGGAAATGTATATGTGATCCAAAATAAATAACTTCTGGAAATTACTTACATAGACCCATCAATGACCACCAATGTCAATTTTAAGAATTGATTACAAGTTCATATATTAGATCCTTCTAAATAATTAATGGATCTTAATCAACTCTAGTAAGAAGTGTATGAGGTAGGTAGTATAATTTCTATTGTGCAGATAAAGAAACATGGTTTAGAGAGTCTGGAGGACTCCAGAAAATCTCTCTGTCAGTCAGTAAGCAACAGAACTTGAATTAACCATTAGTCCAGCTAGTGTTGGAGTTATGCTCTGAATTTTTTCTTTTCTTTTCTTTTCTTTTCTTTTCTTTTCTTTTCTTTTCTTTTCTTTTCTTTTCTTTTCTTTTCTTTTCTTTTCTTTTCTTTTCTTTTCTTTTCTTTTCGAAACAGGGTTTCTCTGTGTAGTTTTGGTGCCTGTCCTGGATCTTGCTCTGTAGACCAGGCTGGCCACGAACTCAGAGAGATCTGCCTGACTCTGCCTCTGGAGTGCTGGGATTAAAGGCATGTGCCACCACCACCTGGTGTTATGCTCTGAATCTTTAGGCTGCTAGAAATGATCCTTTGAGAAAGTGGAAGCCAGCACATTGTTTAATTTGGTCATCAGATTGAGATCAAACTCAAGATTCCTGAAGTTCCATAACTTGTCATGTTCCTAATCCTGAGGTTCAAGGCATTAGGAATGTTTTCAATATGATTCAGAAACAGCAATAAACTTTGAGAAAACAATACAGTAAGAGTAAGAGAAAGACATTTCTAAACATGCATCCATTACATTTGCCAATAAATAATAAGCAAGACTTAGGTGAGTAGGATATTTGAAGAGAAATAAAGTAATTGAGACAGATATTTGAATGCAAAAATGTTGCTCGGTGTGAGACCAGAGAGATATGTGAAGAGGATTATGATGTGGCCACATCATTGGTTTGGGAAAGGGAGTAGCAATTTATAGAGAATGGGAGTCCTTTGTAGTCTGCACTGATGGAGCTGCACTGGAGTACTGCACTCAGTTGTACTCATGCTGGTCTATTCACAAGAGAGAACAGGTTGAATGGAAAGGACTGAGAACTGGTAAATAATAATGATCTGACTACAATCTTGGAAAAGTACAGGAAGGGAAAATGATTGCATTGTTTTTTTTATGCTCAAAAATAGAAGTCTATTTATGAAAATGCATTATCATATTTGTTTGTTTTTATGTTTGTTTGTATTTTGATTTATATAAGAACAAGGACAGTTGGATATAAATCAAAAGCTTCAGGGAAATATAAGAAAGTAACTACTGAGAGTTGCCAACAAAAAAAAAACTTACTGAAGGTTAGAGACTAAGTATTCATCTAGAAAAGATTCAATTAATCAACAAATTGATCTATTTCATTGGCTTTTTTTTTGTTGTTGTTGTTGTTTTTTTGAGACAGGGTTTCTCTGTGTAGCTTTGTGCCTTTCCTGGAACTCACTTGGTAGTCCAGGCTGGCCTCGAACTCACAGAGATCCTCCTGGCTCTGCCTCCCGAGTGCTGTGATTAAAGGCGTGCGCCACCACAGCCCAGCTTTCTTTATTTTTAGTAGTACTTGTTTTCCTAGTATTTTTGGCTGATATTCTCACCTTGATGAGTTATTTTGAAATTGTGAGGATGTAAAACAGTTGGTACAAATATGTTCACTATAATTTTCATCCCCTTTTCATTGTGGAAATTTATATTAGATGCCACAGTCGTTTTTCACTCTGTATAGTTTGCTCAAAGACATCCCATTTAACAAGAGTGTCTTACCTTCATGTAGACTTCAAAGGATGGGCTGATTTGTACTGTGGTGAAATCATGTGCATCTTGGCATAAAAATGAATGGATGCCTCCTGGCACTGTGTACACACAGTCCTCAGAGTTCATGATAATTGACATGCTTGTTTAATTGCTGTGCAATTTATTTCTCCTAGATTGTGGCAGCTAAAGGGCAGCTTGCAAGCTGTGTGTGTTACTTACATAGGTAAACAATGAAATCATTTTGATTTTGTAAGCTTTCCATATGTTTTTCTCCATTTCCACAGGGGAAACCTTCTGAATGCAAGTCAACATATTAACTGCTGAGGGTATATTTTTTTTCAGTTTTTTTGACAGGATAATTCTACTTCAGGACAGTCTGGGTCATTTGAAACAATATATCTGCTTTTGAGATTTATTGTGGGTTCATACAGTTTACAAATAACTGTTTAATATGATATTATAGCTGCCAATCAAATCAGGAAGATATTTTGTGTCTATAGCTATTGAGTAATTATTGCAATTTAAAGGATTGTTTTAACAATCTTAATAAATGTATGTTAAGAATGTTAAAGGATATCACATTTCTGAGAGTTGCTAATATTAACTGTTACAATACAGCAATTAAGTCCCCAAAGCAAATTTTATTATATTATGTTTTGTTTGTTTGATTTTGTATTTTGATGAGCCCAGCTTCCTGGGAGTCTTACTGGTTCAGAGTGTGTCAGAGCTGAGATACTATCATTCTTATAAGCAAATGCACATTGAAAGCTGAATGTAATCAAGGTGACAAATCTACCTTTGTTCCGTTAGCCTGTGAAAGGATTTCTTTTTGTATATCATTGGACTTGTAGACTTATTTATTTTTAGAATATGCATGTCTGTCTTTTTTGTCTGAAGTAGAATATAAAGCAGAATGTATAGGTTTATTTCATCCCATTTTTTCTTAAAACTTATTTTGTTTTTGGCTATGATTTAAATTGAACTTCTCCATAGAGAGTCATTAAATAGACAAATCTGACTATTATCTGAAGATGTGCAAAAGAGCCCTAGAGTATATTATACACTCTAAGGACTCAAAGAGTGGAATTATATTCAACAAATATGACAAAATAAATGAAGCGCGATGACACAAATGATAGCTAGGCTGAATGAAAGACGAGTTTGCAAAGAAATACTGGGAAATGAAGCAGCTGTTTTATAAAGATGAATGATATTTGGGAAAAATGTTATTTTGCTAATTTTTGAGATAATTGAAATATGTTAAGTAATCACTCAAAGTGGGCGCCCAGTACAGTTCCTTGACATTAAGTAGAATGCCATCAACGTATTCAAGGAGAAAAATAAGGATGAGAGCTAGAAGGAAAGGTCTTGGCAGAAACCTGGGTTAAGAAATGCATACTTTTCCTGCTAAGTCAACTGGTGCCCAGACTCCTTCTTGCTTCAGTTTGAAACTGGAACCACCTAAAGGAGTGAGAACCTCACTCTGTCCAATAATCTGCAGCACATCAATGCTCAAGGAGCCGCACTGAGGGGCTGGTGAGGTGGCATTGTGGTAGAGTACTTGTCCAGCATGAAGGAGGATTTATCATTCATCACCGCAAAACCAATACAAAATGACAAACAAACAAACAACAACAACAAAACATTAATTGAGACTTAAAACCATCCAAACTAGAATTTCTGGGATTATCCCTAGATTTAAGATAGAATGTAAAGCAGTTATACATTGGCGACACAGTCCATCACTGCTTAATGTGAAACTTAAGGTGATAGCTGAAGCTGTGACACAAACTACAACAAGATAAACCTATGGAGGTGTGATCATTAATTAGTCTTCTTGGTGTCTCTGAGATGCATTCCTATTGGTTTAGGAGGGTGCCTCATAATTGAGGGCCTTGGAATCTGCTTCAAGTGATAAGGGCAAGGGAACAGGAAGGGTGACTTCCCTGCTTTGGCTGTTTTCTCAAACTCACTGTACATATTTCGGGCATCCGTGTTAGTAATCCTCTAGTCACTGTGACAAAATACCTGAGAAGTCAACTCTAGGATGAAGGATTTGTTCAGCTCCCAGCTCTCACATTTGAGTCCCTCACAGTTATTGTCGTGGTGGACCGGAGCAGCCCATATCAGCAGAGGAGAGTGTTTACCCTCACGGGTGGCTTCCGACCCTCACCTTTTATTCTATCTGATCCCCAGCCAATGAGATGGCTCTATAGCACAGGACTTCCCTGCTAACATATTGTCTTCTAAATGGGCTTCCAGATGCACCCAGAGATAGTTATATGTTATTGTCTCCTTGTTGCTCTCTAATACAACTGTGTTGATCATGAAGATAAACTATCCCCCAGCTTATGCAGAGCCAAATTGATTTTTTTCTTTTACTACAAAACAGTTCAGTAGCTGATGGACAATACCATTTGTCAATTTAATATTGATACATGTGCTTCTGGACTAAGATGAGAAATATGTGTCTCATTCTGGCTGATCAGAGATATTGAAGGCCATGAATCTAATCTATAGAACCTTTTGAGAAAATCTGTTGTGATTTTTAGAATAGCAGGCTATTTCTCTGTCCTAGGACATCCCTATGATTTGCTTTGTCTAGTTCTTCCTGTGGCACACATTCATTAAACAATGCTTCTCAGGAGGTTGAAAGGAAACTTAGGCATAAAATTTGGAATGTGATATCTGCACAACCAACAGTCTCTATTTCTTTAAACAAGTTCCTAACACCCTATGCGTCATAGGAAATCATGCTAGTGGTTAAAAATTATTTCAAAGTGCAAAGAAATGGATCAAATGTTATTAGATTATGTGTTTCTTTCAGGTAAACTGTCTATTCTGGTTATCGGATAAAATTTAAAACATATAGCTACCATTCTCTGCCTAATATTATGGCTAATTGCAAGAGGAGGTAAGAATTAGGAGGTAAGATTGTATTTAAAAAATTAGAAAGATTCCTGGTGCCTACACTGATTTTTCAGTCAATGTAACTATTGTGCTTACACAGATTTTTCAATCTAAAATATAATTTCAAACTCTTTCGTTGCAGCTGGAATGTCATACTTTTATCTATATTATCTATTATTGCGCTGCATACACAGAATTTCTTGAGTTAGAAATTAGAAAAATAAATTTAGAAATGGAAAATAACATTTTTATTGATGAGTGGAAATTCTAATCATGCAAAGCTGATAGGTATTTGTGTTTATTTTAATTGGTCAGTATTACATATGCTTAATTCCCTTCATTCGGTCTTGGGATATAAACCAGTGGTAGACTGATTGTCTGGCATATATTTAAAGAATTAGGTCTAATCCCCAACAGTAAAATGAGAAGAGGAGGAGGGAACGAAGGAGAAGGAGGCAGCGTCGGGATGAGAGATAAAAATATTTTCATTAACATATATTATTATTAAAATTTGGCTCAACAAATTTAATTTTTATAATATCTCGTGGCTTATGTGAAATTCACATCATTGAAAACCAAGGAAAAGGGAAATGTCAAGCTTAAAAAGCAAAACAACACTTTGCTTTCATTTAAACAATACAACAAAATGAAGAAACTTCATTCTTACCCTGTCTTGGAGCAGTGAACATCCACAATTTCTCAGAAACACCTGAGTACCTCTAGCTTCCTCTAAAACTTATGCTGTCACGGCAGCAGGAGATAGTGTAACATCCCATCACAGAGATGTGAACAGGCATCCTCACCTGGCAGTTGACCGACCACTTAACTAACTCTGACTAAAAGACACTTGGTGACAAATATTGTCACTTTGGGAAATTAGTTAAAATTTATAGGGCACCAGTTTCCAATTAGGGTATAATGCTCACTTTGTGGTAGTCACTTTTGTTAAGTATGTGTTGTGTTACTTCTAAAGTGTCACATAATTAGCCATTTACCCCCTTCATTGCTAATGGCTTCTTAAAACATCAACAAAAATTTGAAGAAGGTTTCCTTGACTTAAATGCAAAAGAATGAAGTGAACTTTCTTTATAAAAAGCTGTTTATATGAAATATGGAATCATTTGGTTCTGTGTAGCCAAGACAGAACTCAAGCCTTCACCTGTACTTTGTAAGTTCCATTAAAGTTTCTTCCTAGTACGTATGGATATGAACTCAGCGTATGCCCCTTGGAAATACTCTTGGCCAGTATCAAGCAACAACTCTTTTTAATGTCACCCATGATTTGGCAGTGGTCTTGTTCATTCAAATGTGCTTTTATCTTTCATAAATATTTTAAAATGAGTACACCCGTCTGATAGTCATTGGAGTGATTGTGATGTATAGTCTTTTCCTGTACACATGTAGCTCAAACTTCTATTTTGATGTAACATGCATTTTTCAAAGTTAATATATATTAGTGCTTTCCAAGTAGGAATGAAACCACATTTAGTGCTGATTAGATGTTTTACCTGCTCCTTTAATTGTGTATTAATTTATTGATATACATATATTTTATCCTTTTTTGTGCACACTGAAAACTATGTGTCAGAGTAGTTTTATGGTTTTACTTACTCTGTTACATCCCATGAATTGCAAACCATCGGATTCATGGTCATTGGAGATAATGACTTCTCTAGCAAATACTAAATTCTCCAAAAACACATTTTCTTAATGTGGCAGTGTTTCACTTGCTATAATGAGCCCTGTGCACATTTCATCCAGTAATTGCACAGTATGAATTTTGAAGCGCTATCACCTCGATGTATTGTAATAGTGGCTCTTGAGGTTAAGCACTATTTACTGTGCTTCAAAGTTCCCCCCCCCTTTTTTTCCTGTAGTCTGTAAGTTTTGTAGCTTTTTAAAGTAGCAAACATTGGTCATGGTTTAATAGTCACTTACAGTTGGCCTATTATTTATTTCCATCTTGGTTCTCTAACTTATAACCACTTTAGCCTCTTCTGATTGAAACCAATTTTAGAATCACTTATATTTATTGTTTTCATCAAACCATTGATTCCCAAATTGACACACAGACCACAGTTCTTGTACTTTCCTAGCATTTCTGAAATGCTCAGATCTCCGTAAATCAATGAATTAACCTTCTGTCTTCTATTTTATCTCACATTCTCTTCTTCAGTGAACATATAAAAGCAGCAAGTTAAATAGGAAAGACAGCACTATGCAGTGACTAATAGTGTCCCCAACCCTGGAGAAATCAGACACAGAAATAAGGCAAGAATTTGGAGAAAGGGTTGTGAAAACAGCAAGCTTAATTTTTCCTTTCCTGGTTTAATGCACATCATTAGAAGAGTATCCAGTTGTCTTGCTATCGTAGAAAAACCAAGTCTGCCTGTCTTAGGTGTTGTTGAAGAGCAAACCTGGATTCCAGTGATCACAAAGTCAACTCTACAATCACATGTGTAATCTGTAATGGCTGTTCAACATTCTTCCACAAAAAGTACTCGGGTTGTATGGAAGGCCATAGATAAAGCTGTTTTCTGAATCCCTTCCTCTTCTTCTTCTCTCTTTTTCATCTATTTGAATAAAGAGCTATTGGAGGCTGGCTAGGGTGCTTTTTATTTTATTTGCAAGTATACCATGTTGTGTTTACCTTTGTTAAGTAGCTGTAGTATCCCAGACACTGTCTTGCCTTATGATGTGGAGGTTGTCTCCATTAGTGCCACATTGTAGGGATGATTACATGTTGATCTTACCCTACTAGGAAACAGGAAAGCTTTAGAAGAGTGGCAGTGCCTTCTGGTTGAGTTAGAAGTTCACAAGGAAATGATGATGGCTAATATTTATTATCACAATAACAAAAATGTAACTTTAACACATAAGTGAAAAGTTATATTTTCCTGAACTTGGGTGTCCGCAGTGTTATTTAAAACGTTGATAGCATTATATCATTAAGGAAAGTATGAATATTTAATACTATTCATAAACATAATACACATCCTTTAAATTTCATTGACAAGAATGGTTGGCCTCACACATATTACTAAAAAACTGGTAAACATCATTTCCTAGATACTGTCTATCTGTCTAGCATATTAGGGGATGCTAGTAAACACAGATGGCGTATGGGAGACAGCTCCTCTGACTGTAAGTAGAGTAGATATGTAAGGCAAATATAGATGACATTGCTAATTTGCCAAACACAGTGACAGCAACAAGTGCCTGAGAATTCAGAAAATATGAAAGGCTGACCTGAGGTTAAGAACTGGAATGGCCTTCAGGGAAGGATCAGGGTGGAATTACTTTATTCATATTACCATTCATATTTGGATTGATGCGTTTTAATGCACTAAGATGTATCTGATAGCCTCTTCAACTATGAAATGCAGCAAGATAATTGCATTTGCTGTTTTAAGTGGTTGTTGTCTTTATTCACCACCTTTATTCAAAATGTTCCCCTGGACTTGATTGTATAACCATCAATGTGTCTGATATCACCATTTCCCAGCAGGTTCTAAAAGTACTGTATTATATAAAGTTATCAGACTGGACTAAAGCCAGTGTTATAATGAGCATGAATGGTTTCAAGCAAAACATATTTTTTTCCTGTTGGAATTTGTTCTGAAAATTTAAAAGGCAACTAAATATCAACTTGATGGTCAACCTCTTCTGAGATCAGGTCTAGCAAATTGTTATCTGGCTTCTTCCCATCACTTAGAGCGTCAGTCCAAATGAAGCTTTAAAAGGAACTGAATGTTATTGCAACAGTCTCAAGTGCTGGATATATTGCTAGTTTAGAAGTGATTCAAATTCACAGGTGACATTGTCCATTCACATGAACAGTCCCTCTGTGCTGCTCATGGATTCAAATTGCAGGGTAGAGAAGAGAAAATCCTGAGTTTGCCCATAATGTTCCTAAATCATTAGCATTTCACTTAAATTGGTGAATAATGGATAGCAGCTTAGCAGCTAGAAGTTTTGGCAAACTACTGAATGGTAGTTTAAAAGAAGAAAAAAAAAGAAACATGAAGAAATAAGCTAAATTTACTAAATCAACTAAAAGGAATCTTGAGGGTTCTCCATAAGCCCTAAAAATAGCCAGTTCAATACCAGGCTTTTAGAAATGTTATTCCTTTGTGTTCTTTCCCATTTCTTTTGCAGCTCTAGGATGTTTCAAAATTAATCAACAAAGAACAAGAAAGACATCTAAGTAACCCCACATCGAGCTTGCAAATGAAAAAGCATATTATTCATGATGATTTGCCCCAAACCCCTATGAACCAATGCATTGGCAATGACCTTGTCAGATGTACATAGACTCAGTCTCAGATCATGAGAAGTCACTAATGTAAAATTTCTTCTATCAAGAACAAATCATACATGTATATTCATGTGTGGCTTTATAAATGTAGGTGGCTTCTAATATCATTACCAGACATGATTAAGTGATGCTATTTCCTAATGTGAAATAATAAAATTATAGATCTTCATTATTTACTGAGTTATACACCAAAAAATGTATTGTAGGTATGATATTATTCTGAATTTTGTGCAAAGAAAATAGAGATGAGGATACTAATTTTCCCTTGCTGAGCTATCTGAAATTCTAGAGCCCAAATGATTGTAGTTATTTTAACTGAACTCTAAATTTATGTGTAAAATTTAAATGTTTGCTCGTTAGTTGCACTACTCGTACCACAAGGAAGAGGTGTGTATTGACTCCCACTGCACAGGGAAAATGTTCATCACCTACAAAAGTTCTTGAGTAAGTGGTTGAGTTTAGGGCTCAGTGGTTTTGGTATTCATGAGGAAAATAGAAAGCACAAAACAAATACAAATAGTTAACATCATATCGCAAATACTTAATAAAATACTAGGTACAGTTGAACTTTAGTTATTGCTCATATGTAAGATTTGTCTTCAAAGACTGCATGAAGGCAATTACAAAAAATGAGAGTAATCTTTACAAATGGAAGAGGTCAATTGTTAAAGTATTCATATGTTTAAAAGTATTTTTTCAATGTTTTTTCAGCTTTTCAGTTAATTCACAAAGCTTAACCTAAGTATCTCTCCATAGAAGAGTGTTCCTAAATTGCAAATATAATTCTTCAAAACAAGTAACAAATTTGAGGAGGTAAGTTTAGTTGATGAGATTGGAGACTCCAAAGTGCCTCTCCCGCTGTGGTGAGAGAGCAGTCTACTAGCTAGTAAGAAAGCCTTTCTTGGGGAATTGGATCTTGGCCTTTTCAGCCTCTAAAAGTGTGAGAAATCAACAGTTGTTGTACAAGCCAACCCCAATCATCTATGGCTCTTTGATGAGGTGAGTGGAGTGAGACATTGCCCTGGGTTACAGACTCTAAAAACAGGAACATATAGACAGTATTCTGTCAGAAATATGTTTGTGGTGGTAACACGTGTTTTATCTTTGAATATAGTTTGCCTCTTCAATGTATTTCCTGAGTGAGGTAATTCCATGGGTATCTTCAATATTTTGAGTCTCCTGATCCCTCGAAAGATAATTATGAATACCTGACACATGCCTGTAAAACAAAGTTCAATGGCTGTCAGGTGGGCAGGATTATGTGTTACCCTGGGAGTTAAGACTTGCTCTGGTAGGATCTCCTGTCCAGGGATAAGGTGGGCAATCATACATTTCCCCATGATCTTGAGTCTAGTATGGGTTCCACAAAAGAGAGCCAGGCTTGGGTCATCCTGAAGTGGATTCCAGTTATAAGTCATAATGTGAATCATCTTTGGTGATGAAGTAATCTTACTGAGGAAATCATACAGGATGGACTACTGCAAAACAGGACCAAGAAGAGAGAGACCTGTCAGCTAGAGAAGACATCACTGTGTTAGAGATTTGCATCTGGGAGATGCTTAGCACCAGGAGTCTGAAAGTCCCTCAGAAATGAGTCAGAGGGCGAAAGCCAGCATGTGGGCATCAAAATCTGTAGGACACAAATATTAGGTTATTAGTCAGGTGAAGTTTGACTGTTTTCTTCACAATGATTTTTTTTTCCTCATCCCAGTCTGGAGCATTGAAAAATCAACATCCTGAGTGAGGGAAAGGGGTAGAGGAAAACAGGACTAAAAATAAAGGAGAAGTTGACAAAGCCTACTGTGTATATGGTGTTGAGCCTCAGCTGGTAGAAAAGAGAAAATAACAACAAGATTTCTTGTTATATTAAATTTGTCTAATCTGTGAAATGTCAGGAAATGAGCTTAAAAAAATCAAAGGAGAAGAGGAAATATATTGTAGACATTCCTTACAGAGGCCTTGTTGAGAAAAAAAAAAAAAACAACTTTCTGTCCTCAATCTACTATGAACCATCTATCCAGTCAGACACATACATTAAATTCCCACTTCCCCTGATAATTAGTGTTTTAAAATCTTTTATAAATAAAGGGTTCACCAAATGCATATGAAATATCGTGACATACAGGTAATGTTTCCAATTCAAGTTAGCAGACAATTTATCTGTTCAAGGTTTGTTGCAATTGTTCATTGCCAGAATTGGTATTCAACAAAAGAAGGTGATTAAGGGGGCAAGAAACCAGAAGCAGGGCATGGAAGACTTGATTAATGGACACATCTCTTTGAGTGCTCATGAGAGGCCAGTCTCCCATTTTGCATTTTTACATGGGCCATGGAAACCTTTATGTAGAGTAATAGCACCGCCCCACCCCCATGACATGGGGAAGTCTCTCTAAGTTCTTTTCTCCCTGCGTTAAGAGAGTGCCTGGCATATATAATATACTCAGTACATACTTAAACGCCTGGCCCCAGGAATTCTATGCAGATAAGATGAGAGGGTAGCCATTACAACAGGTGTTAAGTCTCACATCAAAGCCAGAAGTGTCCATGTAGTATAATTACGTAGGATGCAATTGCCCTGAAATGTCCAGATGTCATCTTCCTGAAGTAGATTTGGCCTCTTTAATCATTCAGCTATAATACATTGAACACCTAGTTTGTTAAGCTGTTGGCTTTGACAGCCGGGTCCTGTCTGTCTGAGGACCACAGGTGTTATAAGTGAAAGAGTCCTTAAAGGAACCGAAGAAGTGATGAGAAAAAAATTTCAGGGCAGAAAGAGTTTTCCTAAGAGTACAATAGAAGGGATTCAAGGTTAACTCTTTCCTACAAATGAGGGAAGATGCTAGAAGACCTAGTTTTTATAGCACCTATAAATGACGGTGACAATAATGTAATTCTAGATCAGTGGATTGGCAACCACATAACACACTGGCATGCACAGATGCTGGGGCTTCACTGATCACTGAGATGCCACCTGCTGATGCCAGAAGGAAGCATAATTAAAATTACATAATCCAAGGAAGAGCTTTTCTCCAACTTGAATCTCTTAGCAGTGTTCTCTGTAGTAATATGCATGTGTGTGTGTGCTTGCCTGTGTGTATGTGTGTGTGTGCATGTGCGTGCTTGCCTGTGTGTGTGTGTGTATGTGTGTGCATGCTTGCCTTTGTGTGTGTGTGTGTGTGTGTGTAGCGGTTTCAAAAATGTTGAAGCAAAAGTAGTAGGTGTACCATATTTAGATAGAGACAAGTCTGTATGACCTAGGGCACTATTATTCCCACTCACTTTTCTTTAGCTGACACTGTAACAGCCATCCATTTATAGCCAAGGGGTTGTTGTGAGAGACTGTAAAGTTACAGCGATAATAGAAGCCTTACATATACTATATCTGATTTCTAGCAGCAGACAGACAATGAAATTGGAAAGTATTGGTTTTAAATTCTTTGCCCGGAGGTGAACACAGGAGGAAAAAGAGAACGCTCTTCCCATCATTTTGAAGTCAACATTGCATTTTAACCAAATGTACATACATATGCCTGCACTTCTCTCCCAGCTGCTCCTTCTGGTTAATTTGTTTACTTCTACAAGCTACATCTTGTCAGTAGTTTTATCAGCTTCCCCTGCTACTATAAATCTACCACATTACCTAATATCTAGCTGAAAATAATTTGTTTTGTGACTGGAAACCATGCCAGCAACCTCTCTGGTTGATGGGTGCTTGGCAAAACCTGCAACCTTTCTTTATCCACTGCAGACAGAACCCTGCCATTTGTGTCTTGTGCTCAACACAATCCACCCAGTGTTAACTTTGAGCATTCCTCTGGCAGTTGCTGCTTAACACTTTCATTTTGAGTACAACTTTTTGGGGGTTGTTATTTTGCAGGTGACTCATGTTTTCCTCGTGGTTTCTGAAGAAGTAATGTAGGGACAAGGTGCAAAAAAAAAAAAAAAAAAAAACAAGCAAGAGATTCTGCATTGTGGAATATTAAAAAAAAAAAAATGCCACCAAAGGGAGAAAACATCTATTTAAAAGAAGCATTCATCTCAAATAATATGAGGTTTAATGGATTAAGAACACCGTGGTGCTATGCTTGAAAAAAAAATTACTTTTTCATACCTCTCCAGATGATATGTAATTCTCCTGTTACATGCTGTGCAGACCACTGCTAGACTTGGGTTATCTGAATTAACTCCTCTGGCAAATTAGTATGGGAATAAGAGAATTGCTATGCTGCATAGCCTTTTACTTGGTATTCAGTGCCAGATTTTCTCAGGTTCTTTCTTATTTTCTTTTTATTCTGCCTTATGCACACAAATGTATATTTGTGAGTGAGTACTGTAGCTCTAATGATTCAAGGCCTTTGAACATGATTTACATGCACTAATTTTGTAATTATGAGCACAGTAGATGTGTGTGCAAAAGCACAGGCATTCAGAAAGGAGTACTCATTGAATTTAAATGAAATCAGAATTCCTATTTAAAAACTAAACTGATTAAACATTATTCTGACATCAAGCATAATGCACCACTCCTTCCTGCTTTGAGACACCTTTACTTAATTCAATCATCACTTTATCAACTTAATTACCTATAACCTACAACCTACAAAACAACAACCTAATTAATTTCTCCTCTTACTTTAGAAAATATTATGTATAGGTATTACACATTTAAGGCCAATAGAAGGAAAGAGTTATGTGACCTGCTTTTGAACATGATCTCTCATCATCAGCAGAAAGATGCATTCAATTCTATGCTGCTACATTGACACTCTTCTGTAAGAAAGACTCTTCATAGTTTATGACTATCTAAACCCAGGGGACACATGTTTCTCATTCTTCAGTCTCTGTTGTGTTCAACTTATATCCTGGTGACTAGTACAATACCACTGACAGACAGTTTAACATATTAGTGATGGGTACATGAATTAGTAAATGAAAATCGTAGCCTACTTAACCTGCCAAATGTACATACAGTTGGTAGAAAGGCAATGTTCAAAGTGTATAAGGATGTAAGCATATAAATTTGTGAGACTGAAAATGATGTAGTTTTAATCTAATTATAACCACAGTATGCAAGTCCTAAACCCTTGCATTCCCACGTTTTTCTTCATTCATTACACATTATTTCAGATATCTCTAAGCTGAATTCAATCTAAATGCTCAGAATAGTGGAATATATAAACAATTGTGATGTCATAGTGCAATAATATTAAGGAATAATTATGGCTCATATTTTCAATACTTTTTAGCAAAACTGAAAAATTCAAAAGAAAAAACATGAGTTCACTTGCTCAAAGTTAAAAATTAAAATATAGTACTTTGATAAATTACAAAGAAGTACACAATTTCTTCCTTTGGGAAATTAGACAAGTCTACATAGTTACATAAAAGAAGAAAAAGAACATTGTGATTGGAGATGGACATCTATGATGTAAAGGAGACCTGTGCGTTACTATAATCAAACACTATGTTTGATTGCTGGTAACTACTCTATAACTTTTATTAAACTTTCAGTGAAGGTTTTCTGTAAATATTTTTTCACACAGTAAGAAGGTCAAATAAATACAATTGTTAGATGTAACTAATAGCAAGACGTTCTTGCTTCCAAAGTAGCAGCCGATCTTTAATAACTTTGTTTAAAATAACTTTATAAATATTAAGGATCATTTGTGATGTCAAAATCAGAAAATACTACTGTCAGCAATAAATACAGTCCAACTCTTTATGTCATTTTCTAAAATTCATTAAAAAAAAATAATTGGCTAGAATTAGGTAAACCTGTGTAATAAAAGCCAAAAATGACCACAGTTTGTCAGACAGTACTTCTGTGGCATGTTTGTCCTAAATTTTTCTATTGGCAATACAGTTATTAGAGAAATGCCACCATTTTTTCACATACAACTCCAGATGACTACTCTTTTTGGCCAGATGGCTGTCCATTAACCTTATAATATGTATTATTTTTCCAAGGCTTTTCCCTCCAAAGTCTTGTTTCAGGAGGCTTACTTGGACAAGGTTGTGGCTTCATAGCTTTACTAATTACTAGGTGAATTACGTTAGGCACAAAATATATATGAATTTTGTTTTCCTGAAAGGGCTTACATGAAGATTTTGCTGAAAATTGAAGGTGTTAATGTTAATGTTCTCAAGCCACCATCATCGCGTTGAGATGATTGAACTGTAATTAGATCCTTCCATATCTCTTTACTATGGTTAGTATTTCACTTATATGTTTGTCAACTTGACATAAAACAACATATCTGGGAAGAAGGAACTATCAATAGAGCAATTGCCGCCACGAGATTGGCCTGCAAGATTGTCTATGAGGCACCATCTTGATGAATGATTGATGTGGGAAGGCTCAACACACTGTGAGCAGTGTTGTCTCTATGCAGGCAGTCCTAGGTTATATAAGAAAACAGGCCTAGCAAGTCATCGAGAACAAACCATGAGAATCAACTAAGCAGAACTCCCTATTCTTTGCTTTAGTTCCTACCTTCTGGTTCTTGCTTGAGTTTCTGTCTTGCCTTCTTTAAATGATGGATCATGTCCTGGATGTGTAAGCCAGATGAAACCTTTTCCTTCCCAAGTTGGTTTAGGTCATGTTTTTTAACCACACCAATAAAAAGCAAACAAGGACACTCCTTTCTTAAAGAGTCATAGGATTCTGAAACTGGTGTCAAGTGAAACACATATTAGGTTTAGTTGACGTGAAAACATAATGGGTTGAGAAACTTCATAAACTGAAGTTTCTTAGAAACTGAGCTACTCAGAATTTTAACCAGACATTTTATGGAGGCATTTTAACTTGAACAATTTAGCTTGTTCTTTATTAGTGTGAATTTTCACTTACTTTGTGTAGATAGTAATTGTGAGTATTTATAAAAGGCACACATAATTGAAGCTACAAAAACATCATCTTCTACTGCAATAGTTTCTCAAGCGTTTATAAATAATTGTGAGAGTTTAAGCCTACACTACACTTTTTGGTTGTTTAGATGTAATCATGTAGCCATTATGTAAAAAGAATTTTTGTTAGCCACTTAGTAAATTAATATTTAATCTTAAAATGATTAAATTAACTCTGAAATGTTATTATTTTTAGCAGTTTCTGGAAACTGCTTATCAATGCAGCATACTTTGGAAATACCACAGTGGGCAACAGATCTCAAGTTTCACAGGAAATTAGCTATGCACATGAACAAGAGGATGCTGCTACACCACTGATATCTTCCTGTCCTAAAACCCTAAGGAGAGCCACAGTAGCAAAGATATATTATCCCTCAGAAACAGTTAGGAAATAACTGTATGAAAAGCCAATTTTATTTTATCTCTTTCCTGGGAATTTAATCCTCTGCATAACAAAAGTGGTCCAGATATTCGTTATAACATGTAGGCCCCCAGCATCACAAGAAGGAGATTGGGGAAAGCATTAGAGAAAGCAACAATCCTTTGCAAGAATAATTTATCTATCCATACATGGGACTAACATTTATATAAGCATGGGAAGTTAATATAAGATGGAAATTAGCTAAGAACCTGATTGTGATAATTGTCATTCTTTTCCCATATGTTATGCCTGTCAGCCAAACAAACAAACGAACAAACAAGCAAACAAAAAACAATAGAAACAAATAGGGGGAAATGATGCCTTAGAATCCTGTTTCAAAGTTCATTGTATGGAACTAAAATTATATTATCATAATAGTGACAACTATTTAGGTATTATGGGGTATTTTACATCGTTATTAATTGTTCCTCACAACTGTGTTAATATGTATGAATCTTGTAGAACCAGAAATTTGATAGGGCTGTTTTTAATTCTGCCTTCAGGATATTCAAATAACAAGATTATCTGAAAAGTGTTTAGAAATTATTCCTTCAAGGTAGGTATCTAACTCTAAATCTCAATCTCCCACTCATAGCTTATTTGTATGCTTTCCTCTTAGTTTAGTGTTTATTGATTGATTAATTTGTTTTGTGTCTAGGGACAGAAATAATCTCGAGTTGTTTTTATAGGTAGGGAACATGAGTATTAGTCTACAAATTCAGGCTTGTCAAAAATTATATTTTAAAAGAAATTATTTTCTATGATTCAGTTCTGTTTCTGACCCTGGAAATTTGGGGGCTGCCAAAAGTCCACCCCAGTCATTCCTGGAATATTATCCCTGAATTGTTATCCACCTCCATAGTAGCCATCATTTTAAGCCACCACAAAATAAAGGCTAAAGGGAAGCATCACTGTCTCTGGCTTCATTACCAGATTGACAGCTGTCTGTTGCTCTTGAGTTGATTAGGGGTGTCTGGGATTTTCTGAATGGCCAGAGTGATCCAGCCTGCCTAGGCATGGTACAGAGCCTCTTCAGGGTTCAGCTGCCCCTCAGTCCCTCCAGAGGCAGAGTTCATTCCTACTATCAGGTTCTTCTTGGCGATTCTCTTCTTTTGCTCATCCCATTATGGCCTTTGCCCACAAATATATTCCTTCCTTCTTTTTCCTCCTCCCACAAAAAAAAATATTTCCATTCACTTAAACTCGTGGATCACTACAACACGAAAGAAATACGTGCGAGCTGTTTCTCTTCCCTGTCTTGCTCCATGCTTTCTCAGACGCTCCTGGAAACATTCTGCTCCCTGCTAGAGTGGAGGAGAGAGGAACCTAAGGGTTGAGAGAGAAAAAAGAATGCCATTAAATGTTCACAACCCACACAAAGATGTGGATAGCAAGTAAAGAAATACAAAAAACTGACCCAAGGTGTGGAAGAATGTAGCACTAGAAGCAAGGTCAGCACGTTTTATGAGATATTCCATGGCTGTTAGAGGAGGTCAGAAAAAAACAGGTTTTGAAAAAAAAATCAAGACATACCTCTGTGAGTGCTCATGAAAGAAATGCTTCCTTTGTTTTCTTCCCTGGATAGACTGCAGGATGTGAGAGATTTGCTGTCACTCATCATCATCCCACATGTATTTATGTGGAGTAGAAAAGATCCCAGACAGCATTCTTCCTCTGTGTTGAGTACCCCCAAGGTGTGACTTGCCTGTTTGGTGCTGTTGGTTTGTGTCAGCTGTTCCTTAAGTCTCATTCACAGGACAATGAGAGTATGACCCTGAAGAAGAAATTTGAAAAGGTGATTTCATAACAGTATAAAATAATTAGCTACCAGAATACAATTATTTGTATTTAATTAATATGTCTGTTGACCTACATTGCTATCCTACTCTAGAGGCAATTTTGAGGACATTATACAAACACTATACAACCTGAATAGAAAAGAAAAGGAAATCAGAAAGTAGAATAAATCCAAGCTTGATGTGGCACTCAACAGTGTCTGGTACAACTTAGCTGGGGGCAGGGGAGAACAGGTCTTGTGATCTTGCTAGTGAAGAACGCAGAAGGAAATACAACTATTTTTATACATAGCAATATTGAAATTATATAATGAATGGGAGAAATGTAGATTGAAATGAGAAAAATTTGTTCCATGAGTCTACATAGAAGGTAAATGATTTCAAATAGTGAAAAAAATAAACATTTGCTTAATAAAACTAAACACAGCAGCTGTCTTATGATTGTCCAATGAAGGCACAGTGTGTAGTTGAGGGGATAAAGGTGTATCCAGCTCAGCATTTTTCTCTGTGTCATATCTGATGAAATTTTCCCTGTGAAGAGCCTCAGTTTCTTCTTACAGAGAGTAAAATCACAATCTCCACAATCTCATAGGGATATGAGATACAATTATTTATAGAAAGAGCAATGTCCACCCACAATGAAGTGCCAATTTATGTTAGTTTCCAATGTTACCCTTCTTCTCCTTCAAGGTATTTGTTGAATGTTTCTTTATGTAGTACACTCTTCTAGACACTGAAGATAGTGCAGTCCGCAAACCAAATTGAAATCACTGCCAAAAGAGAGCTTGACTAAATCCAGAGGGCTGTTCCACCTGCAGCAGAGAGGAACAAATACAGAGACCTGCAGCCAAACATTATGGAGAGAGAGAAAGAGAGAGAGAGAGAGAGAGAGAGAGAGAGAGAGACTGACTGACTTTGGAACATACAGCTCTAAAAGTGATTTCTCTACCAAATCCCTTCCCTCAGAGTCAGAGCTCAGGTAACCCTGTGGAAAAGGGGATGGAAAGAGGGTAAGAGCCAGTGGGGATGAAGGACACCAGAACAAGGTCCTCTAACACAACTGAGCAAAACTTGTTGAACTCACAGAGTATAAACTCACAGAGACTGAAGCAGCAAGCACAGAGCCTACACCTGTCTGCACCAGGTCCTCTGCATTACACACACACACACACACACACACACACACACACACACACGTATGGTGTGGGAGAAAATGCTAGTAATAGGATAAGGAGTGCCAAGGATAGATGGTATTAATTTAAATCAGACGTTGAGGAGTTCCTCTTTTGAGCGGTTATAAGCATGAAAATATCTGGAGGAGAGCACTTCAGACAAGAAGCAAAATGTGGTGCTCAGGAGAATTTGGGAAACAAAAAACATCAGATTGGCTGAAGCAAGATGATAAGAAGGGTGACAGGTGGTGAGGTCAAAGAGGAGAAGATTTGCCAGGCTTTGATGGACCTTGCCTTCCACTTGTAGCTGCTTGAGTAAGATAGGAGCCACGGGAGAATTTGTAAAGTATAACTTAATCTGACTTATATTTTAATGGGATCATCTGATCTCTCTATTTAGTACTCTCTCTCTATAATAAAGGACAAGAGGGGAATGAAGAGAAGTCAAGAGGCTTTTACACTTATCTGACTGAGTCTAACAGTAGTTTTTGTCCTGATGGTAGCAAGGGAAACAGTGAGAAATATTCAACAGCTACATGTATTTTATTTAGTTTTTAAATTAATTAATTTTCTTTTATGTCTGTGTGTATGTGCTTGAGTGTTTGTGTGTGCACCATGTGCACGCAGGAGCCCACAGAGTTTAGAAGAGATGTTGGATTACCTGGATGTGGTGCAACAGAAAGACTTAAGCCACAATGTGGGTGCTGGGAATTGAACCCATGTCCTCTGGAAGATGAGCAAGTGTTCTTTACAGTGGAGACATTTCTCAAGCCCTTACTTATATTTTTAATGTTAAGAATACAAATGGGTATCAGTGTTAAAGATGAAACAGTGATGACACAAAACTATGGACATAAGCAACTAGAAGTTTCTACGGCATGGATACTAAAGGGATGACGTCATGGAAAAGCTAGAAGTAGATTCTGAGTAGACCCAGTTTGAGAGAGAATATATGACTCATCAGGCTCACTGTTGTTGTTTTCTAAAAGCAAAGTGAGGGTATACCCCAATCCACAATGCAGAGAACAAAACACCAATGTGCATCTTATTAACAGTCAATGACAGTGATGAAGCTAAGGATAGTAGGAGAAATGGAGGAATTACTTTCCCTTTAGCAGTCTTCTGTATCCTTTCTTGCTATTCCAATTTTGATGATATCTGGACAACAGAGATTTCTTTGGCACAAAGCTATAGCATCCTTTATGCTACCAGCCAGAGAGAATACACATACACCAGTAGTCAGTTGAGTGGACAGCACAATTAATTATCTGCAGTGAAATGAAAAAAGAGTCTGGATTGAATAATGACATTACCTTTACAGAGAGAGAGGTGAGAGACTAAATGATCAGGAGTAAATATTTTTCTCAGAAAATAATATCGAGGTAAACAAAGACTCTGAAATTCTTTTCCATGGAACATGGTTCTAATAATTTTAGCCTGGTCAAATTTCAAACCAATTTACCAGTCACTATCAAAGAATTTTTTCAATAATAAGCATATGGAATTTTTATTTAAATTTTAATGTAATATCACTTCTTTATTAATTCTTCAGGACTAAATTGCAAAAGGTACATCAGTGAATAATTAGGTAAGTTTACCAACTAGATTATTCCATGCCTTTGAGTACTTCAAGGAAACCTCCCACAATTTAAAGACATTTGCTTTTCAAATATTACTTCTTCAGTTATATTCCTACAGTAATTGGATATCTCATTCATTTGTTTATCAGGACTGCTCTTGCTTTGACAAAATAAACATGTATCATTTATATAATTTTGTTTACTATGTTAGAAATGTGTACAGGACACTTGGGAGGCAGAGGCAGGCAGATCTTTGTGAGTTTGAGGCCAGCCTGATCTACAGAGCAAGATCCAGGAAAGGTGCAAAACTACACAGAGAAACCCTGTCTCTAAAAACCAAAAGAGAAACGTGTACAGGAAAAATTGGTTCAAAGCACTGTCAGGTCATTAGATACATATAGAGAAAGGATTGTCAAAGCATGCTACCTTTCTGCTCAATAAAAATATCACCTGAAATATGATCAGTCTTTCGGGAAAAAGAAGATATCTTGAGATGTTATTTGTAGATGGGGACTGTGCTCCTTTATGGTAAGAAAAATATCTAGAAGTTAAAAAAAAAGTAAGGGGAACTCTACAATACAATGCTAGCTCAAGCCAAAATGCCATAAATCGCTTAAAATGCTTTCTACATGAATCAATGGCAATGACTACACAACTAATCTTTTACTCTTAAGTACATGGCCAGGAGAAGCATTGTCTAATAGGAAGTATACAAAATAATGGAGAAAAAAGAATTCCAAGACAGGTGATACAAACACTTTTAGAAAAGGTCACATGGGCCAACAGGTCCTGTACATTGTGGGTGCTCTGGAGCTGCAAATTCATGGTAGCAAAAATGGAATAGATATAGCAATGAAGACTGCAGCGAGTTGGCTAAATTTATGGGCTTTCAATATAGATTAAACTAAGACACCAGTAACTGTTGATCTATCTAGGAAGCTTATTCTGGTTTTGACCAAGAGAGTTGATTGATGGACATAAGCCATCATATTAAGAAAACAGCATATTGTAGGAATCTATTTGTTTTGTTTGGCAAGGAATTTCAATCTATATTTCCTTTGTTCTCCTTATAAAGGAAGAAAACCAGAATATAAAGGGAATGACTTGAAAGATGGAAATTTTATTAAAATGGAGGTGGCTGAAAGACAAACAAAAGATTGAAGATATTAATAACACGGGCAAGTAAAGCTTAGAAGCTGGGAAAGAATGTTTAATTGTTTCAGAAGTAATTAAAAACAGAAGCTATAGAACAAAAAATACAAGCATTTTAGATCTTAGGATGCAGACAATAATAAATGTTAACTGAGGAGCAAAAATATGTTTTGTGCAGAACAACACAGAATGCCTGAATAAATCAGAACAAATTAAACTAAATGATTCTTAAGCATGCAATAGGAGAACATATTTCAAAGCTAAAGATGTAATTTGTCACATAGCAAGATTTATAACATTAATTTCCAAAGACCAAGACATGGCCACAGTGAAGATATTTAAATTTAAGCAAAAGGAATCCAACAAGCATTCTGGCAGGAAATAGTGAATAAATAACACGTTTTCTTGCCAAGGAAACAGTGTTTTTAGTTGTCCCTTACATATTTGTTGAAAAAATAAGTAGCTAGCCTTTTTTCCCTATTTTGTTCCATTATGAAAAATTTCAAATTTATATGAAAATGGGGGCACTCAAACATGTAAATCAAAATCCACTCCTCCCCAATCTCAAGATTCATCAACTATTGCAACCTATTTTCTCTTGTATCTTCATAGACTCCTCCATCTCTAATCCTATAAATCCATGACACTGCTGCCTATTGATTTTAAACACTTCAATATATGTCTTTATTAAAAACTTTCTTTGTATTTATTCTTTGTGTTTTTCACATCATGAATCTCTATCCCATTCATTTCCTGTCCCTATGTACCACCCTCTGCTCTTGCAGCCACCCCCCACAAAAATAAAATTTAAGAGGAAAAAGGAAAAGGAAAGGAAAGGAAATATATCTCATCATGGAAGCTGTAGTGTGACATGGTGAGTTATGCAGTAAACCCCTTTATCCATGTATCTTTATTTGCAAGTGTTCATTGCAGAGTCATTGGTCTGGTTCGAGGCCTATCTATGCTGAGCTCTCACTGGAACTCCTCTTGGTTATCCTGCTGTTACCCTGTGTTGTGGAAATCCTACAGCTTTGGGTCTACAGGACCAGTCCCTTCACTCACATGTACCAGCAGATCACAGATGGGGTGGATATTGCGGTGGGCCAACACATAACTCTCATTCTAGCCCTGAGTAGTTGCAAGGTTAGTTAGACTGCCAGCTCTCCCTTGTCCTCACCACCAGGGTGAGCTCTCCTGCATTGCCTTTTCAAATTCACCTTCAATGCCAATTCATGTCCTCAAGGTCATATCACACCTACACCTTCAGGGTCTGTTCTACTGTGTTGCCCAGGTATAGAGTAAGGGCCACACTCCTGAGTGCTGGGTGTGGGAGTGAGGGAATGTCTCCCTTGCTGCCACATGACAGATGACTAATGCAGATAGCTCTCTCATACTAACAACGTCAGGCTTGACTCACCCACACCTCCATCAACAGGATTGGCTTTATTGTGCTGCCCAGTCAATATATGTCTTTTAAAACCAGGAACTGTCAGAAAATTTAAGTGCACATCATTACCATACCTAACACCACACACTTCCACAAAATATTTCCAAAGCCAATGAGAGTTCTTATTTCTACATTAATTTTAGTTTATTTTAAATACAATCCTAAAAACATGGATTTTACAAGCTTTGTTTCTAAAGCATATATAAGTCTATAGATGTCCTCTCTCATAATATTTTTCTACAATTTGTTGACACAAATGGTTATTCTTACAGAATTTTCATGGAAATACTGTAATTTAAAATGTCTACATCAGCTCCACTTGTCACTTATTTGTGCAATTAGAAAATATATTGCCTTAGAATGCTAGCAAACAACAGCATGCATACAGCCCATGTCTTTAATCCCAGCACTCAGGAGGTAGAGGCAGGTGGAACTCTGAGTTCAAGGTTAGCTTCGTCTAAAGAGCAAGTTCCAGGACAGCTAGAGCTACACAAAGAAATCCTATCTCAAAATGAAGGGAGAGGAAGAGGAGGGAAGAAAGCAATATGATCATATTTTCCTCTATAACTCCTCCATATTCTCCTCAGCACACCCCCTCTCAAGGTACACATCTTTTTTAAAAAATTTATATTCAATTATATTAAATTTACATTTAATTAGTGTTGTCTAATTGTGCATGGATTTGTGGCCATCCCCTGGAGTGTGTGGATTCTCCTAGTGGCCACATGCTCAAAAAGGAGTGGATTTTCCCTGTGTCAATAACTGTTAACATCTAGTAGCTCCTCAGTAGGTGATGGAGCCTGGGGATCATCTGCCCAATCAGTGCCAGAACTTTGGCTGGCTCAGTCTTGTGCATGTCTTGTGTTAGGAATTCAGTAATTTTGATAAAATGAAGCTACACTTTTAAAAAATTACTGTAGGTAGAAATGTTTCTTTACCGTTCTCAACATGGATAATATAAAAAGAAACTGGAAGCAGATTTTCAAGAAAAAGAGACTCTTGCTTTTTGTGTGTTACCTAGTGACAGGGACAAAATTATTGAAAATTACTTACCTAAGTTTTGAGTACCTGTTACAAAATTCTTGGTTCAATACCTTACATTTTCAATAGAAGAGAATTCAAGAAGCCTGAAATTCTTTTTAATCATTTCACTATGAAAAAAATTATTCAAAGCATATTCCTAAAAGAATATGCTCATGTGAGCTCCTACTGAAGATTATCCCATGTTGACTGTTGGATTTGTTTGCATGGTGTGACAATGCACAGTAAGTGGGTCATTAAATGGGCATCTCACAAATGCTACTCACGGATAATGGACTTCCATATTGGTGCCTCTGGATTTCTTCTCCAGAAAAAAATCTTATGATTTTCTGCAAGAAGTACCCTTCTGTAGGCAAAGAGAACTCACGTGGGAGAAAAGGCCTGTAGCTATGGAGGAAGATCCTTCAGTAATTCTTCACCATTCTAGCAATGTAAATGAATTCATACTGGACAGAATGAATGAATAGACTCAGGTGTGTAAGAAACCTTACATTAAATATGAGAAAAAAAATTTTATATGAAAGAACTTTGGATCACAGTGATGACTTTTATGTAGTTTAGTGAAGTCATGTGAAGACTCTCTAAAGCTTTCATTTACCATTGGTTCTTTAAAGTAGCTAAGATAAAAATACTGGGTTAAAACTGTATGAATATATGGAAAAGCCTGTAGTGCATATTGTCATTAGACAATATCAGAGAGAGAGAGAGAGCCCACACAATTGCCACAGATGTGGAAGAGTCTTCATCTATATTGGGCACCTATATTGAGAGCAGAAAGTTTAAATGGTGTTTAGGGGACTATGCAGATGTTACCAATGAGGGAAGAACTTAATCCAGGAAAATAATGTTTATTCTCAAAAAAGACCACATGGTAAAGAAACTGTTTATTTGTGGTCATCTTAAGAAGATGTTCCTCAATAATTTATTCTGTAAAAATTATGGACAAAGTCACTGTCGTCCAGTCTGGATTTATAGTAGGAGGCTTTTAGTCATAAACTGTGGACCTGATACACAAGAAGATTGTAGACTGAAACATCATGCACAATAGGAAAGAAATACTTTAAAGATGTATTGGCATAATGAAGACAAGTTATACTCGAGGTCAGGTGTAAGGAGAGATTATAATAATACCTAGAATCAGAAGGAAAAGGGTTCCTAGATCTGTATCTTTTATTGATTTATTTATTTTTAGAATACAGTTTCCCCTCCCTCTACTCCTGCCAGTTCCTCCCTACCTCTTTCCACATCTGGAACCACTCCCTTTCTGTTTCTCATTAGAAAAGAACAGGTTTTTAAGAGATAAAAACAAAAAAAAATAACAAAATAAAACATAATAAGACATGATGAAAACTGTCATATCAAAGTTGGACAAGCTAAGCCAACAGAAAATAAATAAATAAAAGAGCCCAATAGTAGGCACAACAACCGTAGACCCACTAGTTTACACATTCAGGAATCTCATAAAAGTACTAACTGAAAGCTATAATACATACACATAGGACCTGGTGTAGACCCTAGACCTGTGTAGGCCCTGTGCATGTGGCTTCAGTCTGTGTGAGTTCACAAGAGCTTTGCTCAGTTGTTTTAGAGGGCCTTGTTCTCCTGGTCTCTTCCTCACCCCCTGTCTCTTCCACTCTTTCTGCCTCCTCTTCCGCAGAATTCCCTGAGCTCTGAGGGGAGAGAGACATCTCACTTAGGGCTGTGTGTTCCAAAGTGTAGACCTGTATCTTAGAAAGTTCAGCTTCCCAGTTCTGTAGTCTGAGTTTATCTAGACAAATAAGAAGACTGGCTATATTGACACTAATTTAGTGAGAACTATTAGGGTTTAATCTCAGTTTACAAAGAGACTTGAAATATTGGTTTCAGTGGGTTAAATTTGTGGTTCATCGATTATCATTAATTTTGAGTTTAGTTTCACTGTTGTTGAAGATTTATACCTGTATCCATTCTATTTTTTACAATTATTTGAGTTTTAATTAATTTCTAAGTATTTCATTTTTATAAATGTCTCATAAGTACTCAAAAATCAAACTATGAACTCTTCTATATCTGGATTGCTTTTTATGTCTTGTTCTCTGTCTTTCTTCACCACTATCTTACATTCATGTGCATACACACACACATGTGCATGGATCCACATATAAACCAAGTCAGCACAGACCATTTTCTCCCATCTAATTCCTGCAGTTAACCTTTAGTCATTTCCGTGACTGGCATAATATAACTTGTAGTCTGCATGGTCAGAATCAGATATCATGTGCCTTCTTTATGCACCACACTGGTCTCAAAATAAAATTCAGGTGTTTGCAAAGACCTACATTCGCTTAAACAGTCTGGCCTTGGATTGCTCTTCTGACGTCACGACTCTGCTCCTTCCTCCAACTGCTCCAGTCTCACTGTGCCTTTGGTCCATCCTCCAAGAGTAGACACGCAACAGGACTTCTCCATGTGTTTTTCCTGCACCCTTGTACAGATATGTGTATAATGTTCCCCCTTTGGAATTCTCAGGATTCTACTCCTATTTGTGATTCCTAGAAGGAGTAAATTGCTATCAAATACATGCAAATACCAATTATTGTCCTCTTACAGAACAGCCACTAGACAGACATAGAGGCCATGAATTCCCTTTTCTTTTAAATGTTTGTGAGTGTGTGTGTGCGCGTGCGTGCGTGCGTGCGTGCGTGCGTGCGTGTGTGTGTGTGTGTGTGTGTGTATCTATGTGTTTGTATGTGAGCCCTCTGGCACTGGAATTATCAGGAGGTTGTATGCATCTTGATATGTATGCTAAGAACTGATCTTGGATCTTCTGCAAGAGCAGTTACCCTCTTAACCTCTGAGCCATCTCTCAAGCTTCCAATTTATTCCTCATTACATCTAGTCACTATCTGGATCATTGATGATTTATATTTATCATCTCCCATTGGCCATTGAATGTCAGCTGTGTCATA
The DNA here is from genome assembly GCF_949786415.1 of Peromyscus eremicus. Classification (NCBI taxonomy): domain Eukaryota; kingdom Metazoa; phylum Chordata; class Mammalia; order Rodentia; family Cricetidae; genus Peromyscus; species Peromyscus eremicus. The sequence continues at coordinate 45,967,143 of NC_081419.1, forward strand.
TTATCAGTTTCCAGAACAGTGCATGTGCAAAGCCAGTATCTGGTTAGCAGCTAGGACTCGTACTCACTCCCTGCTTTCTGTGAATGTCAAGTTCATATCACTCTAAAATGAGATGTAGTGTGACTTTTAATAGCCTTCCATTTCACCCTTACCAGTAGTTTCTCGGCTCAGGAGTAAAACTAGTGTTCACTCTGACTGGGTACCATTGTTTGTGTAGCCAAAATACCACTGAAAGACAGAAATTTTCTTTTTGAAATTTGTCTGAAGCTTTAGCTTCAAGCTAGTTTCTGGAAATCAGATCCCCATCATTTATGCTATACAGAGGCACATGTACAACAGAGGTATGGTTTGTCTAGTTTAAGAAATGGATAAGACTTTGAACATGTCTCATGACACTTTGGAAAAAGCCTTTTTTTTTTCTGTCGGGATAATAGGTTTTAACTAAATTTTCTTTATTAAAGGTCTCTTTGTAGAGAGCAAATGATTTTTCTGAATTTCCGAACCTCTGTGAATTGCGTCTCTTTCTGTACCAAGGGCTTCCAGAAATTCTACATACAAACTGTTGGTTTGCACTTTCTCATCTTAGGAGAGCAAGCTTTGCCATAAAAAGTGATGTGTTTGTCCACAGCAAGTATTTTATCTGACTTGTGACCACTCTTTTTAAAGGGCAATGACATATGTATAACACATCTTTTGAAAGGAAATGCCTGCTTATCCAATGTTTCCTTTTGAATTGCCCTCAACCTATGATTCCCTTGTGGAAGAACATACGCCTAGAGGCAGCAGGCCTGTGTTGTCTATATAGATTTGATAACTTCTGCAATCTGAGGATGAGGAACACTAGCTGACTTACTTTTAAAATTTATCTTTTCACTATTCATATATCCAAACTTATCATTTAATAGTCTCAAAATCATGGTAGTGTTCATGGACACCAGTAAAAGAAGACACTAGGGACAGAAGGGAGCTGGTCATTTGTGGGGATATTGTGTTCCCAAACATATCAAGTACTCTAATAAACTTATCTGGGGTCATAGAACAGAACAGCCACTAGAAAGATGTAGAGGCCAGAAAATGGTGGCACACACACCTTTAATCCTAGGATTCCAAAGGCAGAGATCAGTCTGCATCTCTGTGAGTTCAAAGCTACACTGGAAACAGCCAGGCATGGTAACACAGACCTTTAATCCCAGGAAGTGATGGCAGGAAGCAGAAAGGTATATAAGGTGTGAGGACCAGGAACTAGAGCCCAGTTAAGCTTTTAGGCTTTTAGCAGCAGTTCAGCTGAGATTCAGAGGCTTACAGTTTGAGGAAACAGGATTGGCTGAGAAGTTGGCGAGGTGAGGTTAGCTGTGGCCTGTTCTGTCTCTCTAATCTTTCAGCATTCACCCCAATACCTGGCTCCACGTGTGCCTTTATTAATAAGTCATTTTAGAAATTCGTCTACAGTCATTCAAGAGAGAACGTCTTTGTAAAAAGGTATATTTCTGTGACACATCCCCATATAAAGGAGTGGGCTCTACTCCTTAACCTTAGAAATATTGAAGGAGGTTTGCTATATACAGTTTGGAAAATGTGACAATTACATAAGGAATGGCAGCCTTGATTTATGTCCAGCGTGCCTGCTACAAGCATTCCTTGGTAACACAGTCAAAGCTACAGTTAGAATACCTGTTGTTTTCCCAGTATTTCGTCAAATACACCTGTTTTCTGAGCTTAAGCAGAAAGCAATTTCTATTGTCTTATTGACATCTTAGTTTTTCCTGCCTGCAACTTGAGGCTTTCATGGAATTCTGAAAGAGAATCTCAATAAACCTGGCGAGAGCTTCAAACCTGAAGTTGAAGTTGTAAGGTCACCACAAACAACTTGGAAATACCTGAAAGCTTCCGTGAAAGACCCCAAGCAAGGAATGTTCTTCAGAAAATTCCCTAGTCAACTTAGGAATAGAAGTCAGCACTCAACTTAGCTGGACTCACTACTTCCAGTTCAGGCAGCTCTCTGCTTCTCCTGACTTCCCTGCCCATCTTACACACTTCAGAAAGCTCCGGCATCCAGAGCTCATACTTGTTCAACCTCTTCCACAAGTGAGAAAGGTAATGGTTTTTCTTTCTTATCCATTTGTTCTCTTTATTTCCCTTTCAGATTTTTGTAGTGTTTCTTTACAATTTTGTCACTCACGTACAAGAATATAGAATAATTATCATTATTCCTTTTATGGGGCTTTATGTAATAAAAGCAGGGTACTTCAGAGCTGCTTTGAAAACAGTTTTATCCAGGCAAATATGCATCTTCCTAAATTCTTGAAGTATCTCTCCTTTATCTGTGTTTTGGCAGTTATCAGTTCAAGTCCTTATAAAGGCTGAAAATGGTAACATTTTGAAGCTTCATAGTACACAAATATGAATATTGCTTCATTCAGTGTACTTATTTAACTAGGTGTAGGTGTTGGGGTTTGAATTTTCTTTAGCCATTCAGTTTTTAATTAGACTTAGCTGCACCTGTATTTGCTTCTTTTCTTTTTTTCTCACCATTGTTCTTTGCTTATTTCTTTCCCCTTATTAGCTGCGATTTGCTCTCAGCATGGTCTTAGCTTGCTCTTAGAACTATTAAATTGATACTTCACATCTCAGCTTCTTTCTTATAAGTTTCTTTTTATTGTGCTCTGAAAGAGTTTCTGGTGTGGAGGTTTTTTTTTTTTTTTTTTTCCTTGCTGTCTTTGATCTATATTTTTCTCTGGATGCATGGCTTTTATTCTACTTAATCCTCTGTGAGCTTTTGAAAATAATTACTATGTATAATTTTTGAAAATTCTAATTAAGCATGATTGCTGATTGCCATTTTAAAAGATAGAGTCTAGGTTGAGCTTACTAGATGCTAGACTTAATTTATTTATGTCTAAGGACATTCAGGGTCAGTTAATCCAGATTCTGATGAGAGATACTTGGCTCTCACACATTGTACTGAGCATGTTTGGCCAAGACGATCCTTTTTAATGTCATTAAACTAGAGGGCTAGTTAAATGTCAAAGTTCACAGAGAGATCCAGTTGCCTAGGGCTTGATTTTATTTCTGTTCAAACTCAAAACCCACAGGAGAAATATGTGGAAAAAGATTGCTTTCTTTAGATATCAATTTTTTCATCATTATCAGAGGAAAACACTACAGCCAGTAATTTGGGGAGCCAAGCAATTACTTTCGTAGCCATTTTATTAACAGGCCCACCAGTCATTCAACGTTTGGTTCTTCTCTGAGGTCATGCTCTCTGTGGTCTCGGTATCAAAAGAACTTCCAAGAAAGTTCAATCATGGCAGTCCTTTTTTTCCATTATGACTTCTTAAATTTTACATAATATTCTCCCTACCATTTTTCTATCATACTAATTTTTTTCTGTGATATATTCTACAACATTTTATTTTATTAGACCTATTTGCTAAGCATTACCAGTCTGGCTTTACCTTTAAAATTCTTCTATATATTAAAATTTCAATGGGTATTGAGACAAATGAATATGTTTACATTCCTTCTATTTTTTAATGACCTTCATTATCATTTTAGACATTAGATTATTAAAGAAAGAAATGCATCCTTTAAAGAAAACGTAATGTGCCCTGTAATATCTACAAAGTAAGCATTTGGAGTCCTCGTGATTCTAACTTCTACTTGTCTGAACAGCCTGACTTCAAATAGTCAATGTAGGCTAGTTTGCTAATGATGACTTCTCTTAATCACACTTCTTAATTTAACTAAATATATAAGTGGAATATCTGCAAAAATAGCTCATTCAGGGGTAGAGATACTCAAAAAAGATTAGTTGCCTCTGTCTTGACTTCTTGAACATAGATCAAAGTGTTTAGTCAGATGCTTTCAGCCTTCTAAATAATGAAGGGCACCAGGGAGTGAGTGGTGGAGAAGTGTCTTCTTCGACACCATTAGTGACTAACAGCAGTAGCCTTACCTATGTCTTCATTTTGTGGTTCATTAAAGCAAGGAGATTTGAAAGTTGTGATTTAAGATGGGAATTCCAACGGCAAACTGCCTGGCAAAGCATCCTAAGAACAACTGTTAGGATTCTGATAATTTCTTCAAAATCACATCTGCAAAGCTCTATTTCAAATCATTCTCCAATGGTAGTTCTTTCTTCCTCAGGTACATGATGAATCAGGAGCCTGAATATTTTTTTTAATTTTTTTAATTTTTATTTTGCAATACAATTCAGTTCTACATATCAGCCACGGATTCCCTTGTTCTCCCCCCTCCCGACCCCCTCACCTTCCCCCAGCCCACCCCCCATTCCCACCTCCTCCAGGGCAAAGCCTTCCCCGCAGACTGAGATCAACCTGGTAGACTCAGTCCAGGTAGGTCCAGTCCCCTCCTCCCAGGCCGAACCAAGCGATCCTGCATAGGCCCCAGGTTTCAAACAGCCGACTCATGCAATGAGCACAGGACCCGGTCCCACTGCCTGGATGCCTCCCAAACAGATCAAGCCAATCAACTGTCTTACCCATTCAGAGGGCCTGATCCAGTTGGTGACCCCTCAGCCATTGGTTCATATTATCCTGAGTGAGGTAACCAAGACTCAGAAAGACAAACATGGTATGTACTCACTCATAGGAGGATACTAGATGTGGAACAAGGATGACTGGACTGCTACTCACATCACCAGGGAGGCTACCTGGAAAACAGGACCCCAAGAAAGACAAGGGGATCGCCCAATGACAGAGAAATGGAATGAGAGCTACATGAACAGCCTGGACATGAGTGGGGGTAGTGAAGGGCGAGGGTCGAGGGAAAGAGAGCTTGGGGGACAGGGAGATCCCAGCTGGATCAACAACAGAGAGGGAGAACAAGGAATAGGAGACCATGGTAAATGAAGACCACATGAGAATAGGAAGAAGCAAAGTGCTAGAGAGGTCCACAGAAATCCACAAAGATACCCCCACAACAGACTGCTGGCAATGGTCAAGATACAGCCCAAACTGACCTACTCTGGTGATGGGATGACCAAACACCCTAATTGTCGTGCTAGAAACCTCATCCAACTACTGAGGGATCTGGATACAGAGATCCATGGCTAGGCCCCGGGTGGATCTCTGGGAGTCCAATTAGCGAGAATGAGGAGGGTTTATATGAGCGAGAATTGTTGAGACCAAGGTTGGATAAAGCACAGGGACAAATAGCCAAACGAATGGAAACACAGGAGCCTGAATATTAATGACTGGGTGTTTTCTATCCCTTACCAAAATTGATGGAATCTTTATGGCCTTGCTACACAAAGAAAATGAATGTAAAGGCACCTGTTATTATTAAAGGAGAAGGAAAGAATATATATGTATATATTGAATATATGTGAATATGTATATTGAATATATATGTTGAAGAAAAGAATATACACACACATATACATGTATGTATATGGTGATTTTAAAATCCTTTGTCCTTTGTCCTGGGAAATTTTTTTTGTCCAGCTTTGCAGTCTACAGAATGTAAACAAACAAACAAACAAAATGAATGAATGAATGAATGAATGATTTATCAGTAATATTATTTTCAACTTTGATGTGACTTATATAAAGTGAAAGGTATTCAGAATATCTTTTCATTCAAATTAATCTTCCCTGGATCCCTCATACATTATTCAGGACTCTGTAGTGGACTGAACAATTTTGAATGAACAGAGTATTTTTTACTTCTTTTTAAATAGGGCCTTTGCAAGCTGCATAAATAGCCATACAATTTAAAACATCTATAATATTTTAAATATCTGAAAATTATATTTTTCTAGGCCTTTTTAGCAGCTACATTTATCACCACCCTTGTACCTTAGTCACTAAATTACATCACACTCATTGAGGAGAGACTTAAATTTAAAATGTCTTGTTTTGTGACCGTTCCAACACCATGATTTTCAGCTTCTCTCGGGAGCAGTCACAAGGCCTGGTGACAAAAGAGATGTGGCAAGATAGTCACAGTGTAAAGTGAGAGTTGGCTGGCTGCATACCCAAGGGGTCATGATTTTCAACCTGGTTTAGAACAAGAAACATACATTGTAGCATTATTCAAATATGTAGAAATAATTGTACACCTTGAGACACATAAAGCAGAGTGTTTTAGTGGGAAAAATAATGAAATAATATAAGTAGCTTGTTAATATATACATTTTGATGCAGCCAAATGTAGATTCTTGGATCTATCCTGAGAACCTACATGTCTAAAACTCCCTAGACAGAGATGGCACTTCTAGTTCAAAGAATCACCCTTCAAGGAAAAAAAGTGCTAGAAGTTTCTGCCTGTCCTTGAAAACCAAACTATCTCAACTTGACCAACTCTCACATAAATAATACACTATAATCATTGAGATAAGAGGGAAGAGTGTGTAAGGCAACTTGTTGATTTACTATGGAGTCAGCTCTTAGCCCCATGTATCATTAGAGTCACGTTTAGATGATTCCTGCTTAGACCTTTCCTCAGGGAATTCTGAAGCAGTTGGTCTGGAACCATACTAATTGACATCAGTGCTTGTTAAAATCCTTTGGTTCTTGTGTTTTCATACTGAGGCACCCTGAACTGTACTGAGAATTTATAATGCTGAACATATAGATGTTGTCATTACCTAATCACCCCATTCTTTTTTTGTGAAGACTTGTCTATGCAGTGAGCCTGCATAAAGTTATTTGTTTGCCCTAGGAATGTGGAATCGGAAGCATGATGCATACACTCCCAATAAAATACAGTTTCAGCCATTTGAGATTCTTCTGTTCAGAATTCTCTGTTAAGCTCTGTAGCCCATTTTTTAATTAGATTTTTCAGTATTTTGAAGTCCAGCTTTTTGAGTTCTTTATATATTTTGGAGTTCAGCCCTCTGTCAGATGTGGGGTTGGTGAAGATCTTTTCCCATTCTGTAGGCTGTCGTTTTGTCTTATTGACCGTGTCCTTTGCTCTATGAAAGCTTCTCAGTTTCAGGTGGTCCCATTTATTAATTGTTGCTCTCAGTGTCTATGCTACTGGTGTTATATTTAGGAAGTCTCCTGTGCCAGTGCATTCCAGATTACTTCCTACTTTCTCTTCTATCAAGTTCAGTGTAACTGGATTTATGTTGAGGTCTTTGATCCACTTGGACTTGAGTTTTCTGCATGGCAACAGATATGGATCTATTTGCAGTCTTCTGCATGTTGACATTCAGTTATGCCAGCACCATTTGTTGAAGATGCTTTCTTTTTTCCATGGTACAGTTTTGGCTTCTATGTCAAAAATCATATGTTTATAGGTGTGTGGATTAATGTCAGGGTCTTCATTTCAATTCCATTGGTCAACGTGTCGGTTTTTATGCCAGTACCAAGCTCTACTATAGCTCTACAGTAGAGCTTGAGGTCAGGGATCATGGTGCCTCCACAGGTTGCTTTATTATACAGGATTCTTTTAGCTATCCTAGGACTGGACTAGGCCCTCTGGATATGGAAGATAGTTGTTTGGCTTGAACTGTTTGGGGAGCACCGAGGCAGGGGGATTGGGATCTGTCCCTGGTGTATAGGCAGGCTTCTGGGAATCCGGTGCCTGTGGTATGACGCCTTGCACAGCCTTGGTGCAGTGGGAAGGAACTTGGATCTGTCTAGGCTCAGTGTGCTAGGTTCTGCTGACTCCCCATGGGAGACCATGATTTGGGGGATGTGAGGATGCAGGGTGGCTTGAGAGAGAGGGCTGGGGGGTGGGAGGAGGGAGGAAGGGGGATCTGTGGGTGACATGTGGAATGAGTAGAAAATTTCTTAATAAAGAAAAATGAAAAAAAAAAACAGTTTCTTTTATGGCCTCTTCCACCTGGTTTATCCCTGTATTTCAAGCTCTTATTGTGTATATGGGCAATGCTACCCTTACTACATTCTCTCTTGAAATTGTACTTTCAACATCAATTCACGTGAAGATTATAATCCACTTCATTCCTGTTAAATACTTCTTCCAAGCTACCTTAAATTCTTTGTCTCCTAGATGCAAAGTTGATGTTCCACTACTCCCCTACCTTCACTTCTTAGTTCAGGTTTTAGGGTGTATTTTCTTTATATAAGTCAAGCATTTCTGGTTATGGTTCCTGCTGTTAAATGCTCCCACCCACCCCAGGTTTACTTCTAGGCTTGGGAACATCTTATTGACTTTATATTGCCCAAGCCTTATATTTAATATCAATTAAATGAGTATGTAAATTTAATGTATATATTATACTGTCACATAGTTAATAAAATATTTGGGTGCAAAATTGAGACATCTTTGTAGAAGAAACCTTGGTTTAAGATGAGAAAATAATATGATGTGTTTCTGCTATTAAAGTTTAGTGTTTAGTATAACATTGTAAATACACATTCAAATGCACTTTATTGCAAAGTCGCTTCAACCTGAAAATAGACAAGTGCTAAGTAAATGTTTACGTTTCTGTTTTCAGTGAGAAGATGGTGGTTCAAGGCTTCTTTTTTTTTTTTTTTTTTTTCTTCTGGGTAAACTTTTACTATCATAAGCTCAGTGGCAATTTTACCAACAGATCATTTTGAAAACATGTAAAAAGTAGGAGGCAGGATTCAGGATTTCTTTGTCAGGTCTGTCAGACTAATTGAATTTTCCTCTGTCAGAATGATAGGCCTGATACATCACTTAAAGTAGCAGCTGTAATTTACCTTGACTTTAAATGAGTTCTGGCTTCACCTTGTTTGGCATACAAATTACAGACGCTTTACAATCTGTCAGGGTTAGAATTTTATTCTTCCCCATCTGAGATTTTCTCCAAACTAAGATTTGTGTCTCTGTGCACTAAGGAATTTTAATTATAACAGTGTCCATGTCATAGCTGCATATTCTCTACACACAACTCCAGGTGAGCCGGCTCTCAGACATACAACGATTAGGAAGGTGTGTGTGTGTGTGTGTGTGTGTGTGTGTGTGTGTGTGTGTGTGTGTGTTGATATAATCTTTAAAAGAACACCAGTGGACTGGGGACTGATCTGGAAAGGCCAAAATACAGACAGAGAATGGATAACAACCATTGTCTCCTCCATTTCTAAATATCCTTCCTCTCCACTAGGAAAGATAAAATAAACTTCATTCTGTTGGCGCTGGAAAAGTAAAATAAATTCCATCCTTGCACAAAGGTGAAAATAAACAGAAGAGGAATCTGGGGAACTCTATCATAGGATAAATATTTTTAAAGTACAGGGACAAATGTCTCAGACATCATTAATACAGCAGGAGAGGTGTGGTTCCGATTATCCTTAATGCTAATTTCATCTGCCTAATAAGTGTCATCCTTGTTCTGGAAAACAGACTACAATCAGAGAGGTGAGTAATGATAGATATAATAACATTTATAGTAGGATTCTGTCTAAACAAACCCAGACGCCCGTCTGTTCTCATTTCCTACGTGGAGCACCTCTGAGATGGGATGACCATCATCGCACAAGACTGGCTGTGTATGAGAAAATGGAACCTCTGAATGTGAGTCTACCATGCCACAGACAATAATTTCACATGCAGGCATTGGATGCCTGCCATTTTAGAGGCTATATTCATACCTCTCTCACTCTGAGGATCCAGATAGATGTGGAGGCATACCCTGGGCCTGCAGATTGTGCATTCTTGAGCCTGATACCAAGCAAGGAGTAACCTGATAGGCCCCCAGACTCTTCCCTGGAGAACACGCTTCAGTGTACTCGGGGTATATTTCTGCTTACTGGCCAGGTGTGGGAATTTCACAGATCCAAGATTGACTTTCCAGATTAAACTCATGGATGAGATTCCACACATGGGTATGCTACCCCTCTTCTATGCCACAGGGGATTCCTAGATGGAGATCTTTTTGGTAGGACCTCACCATGTTGCTTGCAGGATAATATTTACTCTTAGGGGAAATAAATAGATGAAAGTTACTTTTTAATGATTTTCATAGATTTTAATACAAGTTTTACTGTATTTGGAAAATGAACCCAATTTTGTCACAAATACGTGACAGAATTTAATTTTGTCTTCAAGGACAGGAATAAAGCAAAAATGTCATTGCTCTATCACCATGAGGCAGAAATCTCCATTCCAAATGCAAAACTATTTGTAAATGTTTATTCATCTGTATACACATAGACAAATATTAAAGTACATATAGCTAAAGGTATAATACACAACTATATATAGATTAAATATAATTATGTATAGGTTTCTCTGTATAAGGTTTACATAGGTATAGAATTGTAAAGAACAGAATGCCACATTTCTTTAGAATTAGGTCTAATGAACACTTATGGTCATATAATTTTTTCAAAAGATCTATAATACAGGAAAAGTGTTCTTTAAATCAAGAGTAAAATGAACATAAAAAAATTAACATGACATATGTAGTATGATTTATATGTAATTCTTTAAACAATAAAATTGCGTGAACAAAAATGAAAACAAATCAATAATGGAAAAACAGGTTACTTAAGGGACAATCATTCTTTATGATTAAAAAATAAAAAGATAATATGACCACATAAAGTTGAAAATGTTCTTCTATAACACAATACAATGACCAATGAATATACCAGTGGAAAATATAAAAATATGAATATTTTAAAGGTAAATTTGATTCTTCAAAACACACAAGATACTAAAAAGATAATGCACAACCTTGGACAATAAGATAGAGAGATAGACAGACAGACAGACAGACAGATGAAAGAGTAAGAGTGTGAGCCTGAAAACAAGTGGAGGGAAACTTTATGCAGCACAAAAGCATTTTCTCAAAGATGTAAGAAGAAAGACAAACCCTAGAAAGACTGGTTTGTCATGGGTAATCCCATCAGGCTTTGCAATGGGAAAGATACCTGTGATGGTCCCAGGCTTGCCATACTTACAGTTAATGTGTCCATGTTAAGAAACCACATTTTCTGAAATGAACATCATGTCTATTAGGGTCGTTTAGCTTCAGGACCCAGTGTTACAGAAGTTAGAGGGTAAGTTCTTTAATGAGAGAACTGGCAGTGCTTAAGTTTTCATTCATTATGAGGACTTCCCCTAGTTGTAATAATATTTCATTGTATGTATATAGTACAGATCACAAGTCCATATATTCATCTGTGAATTCAATGTTTTTAACTACTCTGAATAATGCTGCTATGAACATAGGCATACCAGTATTTCCTTGAGATATTTTATTTTTAATTCTTGAATATATATCCATGAATGAAATTATTAGGTTCTATGATAATTCTATTTTAATTATTTGAGAAATTTCCATGTTATTTAACACAGTAGTTATCATTTAACATTGCCACTAAAAATTTGCAAGGAATCCTGTGTCTCCACTCTTTTACCAACATATGTGAGCTTGTATTTTTTAAATGGCTGTCTTCGTAATGCTTCTTATTGGCATCTTACAAACTCCTGATTTATGTTTTCTCAGTAACTAAAAATTTTGTGTAATTTTCACAGTGAGTTTACTCAACAGTTTTTTATGTTTGTAGAAATGTCAAAATGCTTGCCTGTTACTTAACTAACCAGACTAAGTGATTAGTCTGATTAAGTTATTAATTTTTTTGTTCTTGAGGTTTAAGAATTATTTTATGTAGTTCGCATCTCAATCTGTTATTGAAGGTATGACTCACAAATATTGCCTGTAATACTGAAATTTTATTTCTTGCACTTTATCGCTTGGTCTGTTTTTGTTTTCTTAGACTCGGTGTTTAATTAGATTATCTTTACTATACTTAGGTATTCTGAACTCCTTTTTCTTTTATTCTTTCATTCAATACACCCCCACCACAGTTTCCTCTCCCTCCACTCCTCTCAGTTCCCTCACACACACATCAAGCCTCTCCCCAGATCTACGCCATTTGAAAAGTGCAGACCTCCCAGGGGTGTATTTCATGGATATAATCCTTGGGAGACTGAAGAAGGATTACAATAACTTCAAAACAGCCTGGTGTACTTGGGGAGTTCCAGCAGAGCCTGTGAGGAAGACCCTCTGCCAATAAACTCTGTGTGTATGTGTGTGTGTGTGTGTGTGTGTGTGTGTGTGTGTGTGTGTGTGTGTGTGTGTTTGGGGAGTGGTAGAGATAAAGTTAGGACTTAGGTAGGAAGGAAGAAAAGGGGGGGCTAATTTCATTGGGTGCAGTTTGTTGATTTTTCTAAATTTGTATGCTATGCCTTTGACATCATTTAAAAGAAATCTCAGTTCCAGTGACTAGAGCTATAGTTAAGGTGGATGCTTATCTAGTCCATAGAAAACCCTGCATGTGGTCCTGTATTGTTCTAGCACTTGGAGCATAAAGACAAGAAGGTCAGAAGGTGAAGGTTGTCTTTGGCTGTATAGCAACTTTCAATAGCATCCTGAGATACATAAGACACTGTCTCAAAAACAGACAAGCAAGAAAATAAACTCCACAACTCCACATAAAATAATTATAATCTTTCTCCCAAGGAACTTAGTAGTTTTAGTTCTGTGATCCATGTCTTAGTCAGTTCTCTATTGCTTCGATGAGACACCATGGCCATGGCAATGGCAACTCTTATTGAGAAAAACCATTTAATTTGTGTTTGCTAGCAGTTCCAGAGGTTTAGTCCATTATCCTCATGGCAGCATGTAGGCAGACATGGAAGCTGAGAGTTCTGCATTTGGATCTGAAGGCAGCAGGAAGAGAGAGCCACCAGGCCTGGCCTGGGCTTCTGAAACCCCAAAGCCCACCTCCAGTGACACACTTCCTTCAATAATGCCGCACCTATTCCAAGAAAGAGCACTGCTCTCTAAGCAAATAGATGAGCCTATGGGCATCCTTCTTATTCAAACCACCACAATTCATTTTAAATTCATTACTGTATATGCTATTAGAAACCTGTTCAATGCCATTCTTTTTCAGGTGGCATGCAGTTTTCTTTGCATGTTTGTGTTGAGAAGCCTTTCCTATCCCATTGAATGGCCTTGATACCTTTTGAAAAATACACTTCTTCAGTTACACAAGGATGTGTGCTCTCTGTTTGCTTTTGTTAGTTGTTGCCTGTATATTGGTCAGTTTTTGTAAACTTTTTCACAAACAAGACTTACTTGGGAAGAGGGAAGTTCAACTGAAGAATTGCCTCTCTTGACCTGTGGGTATTTTCTTAATTAATAATTGGTGTGGGGAGATCCACCACCCCTGTGGGGGGTGGTGCTCCTGGCCAGGTAGGTGGCCCTGCATTGTAAAGGAAAGCAAGCTGAGCAAATCACAGAGAGCAAGCCAGTGTTCCTCAGTGATCTTTCCTGCCACCAGGTTCCTACTATATTCCTGCCAACATGGCGCCTAAGCTGTGACATGACATAAACCTTCTCCTTACCCTGTTGTTCTTACTCATCATATCTATCATAGCATCAGGCAGCAGTCAAGGCTTGCCTGTCTTTGAGCCTGTACTGACCCTGCAGAAGTTCATGAATCTTAAACCAGCAGCTCTAAGACCTTTCTTTTTTGTTCTTTTTCAAGGTGGTTTTGATGTATTTTAAGTCCCCTGAGATCAACATGAAGTTATTTCTCAAAATAAGAAAAAAATCAGGACTGGGATTTTGATAGGGATGGATTCTAGTGAATATCGTTCACTTTGCATACTTTTAACATCTTAACCAAATTAAGAAAACAAGATCCATGAACATTGGATTTGTTTCTGTTCATTCTCTAACTGGCAGTTTTCATTTCATAACTCTTATCTCTTCTATTAATTTATAAGCACTTTATTCCTTTGATGCTGTTTTGAATGGTATTGTTTTCATCGTGGATTTTTCCTTTCAGTGTGTAGGAGGGATGCAACTGCATTTCTCGGTGACCTATTGTGCATCTTTCCTCCTGTCATTTGGCTTAGTCTGGTGTTAGCATGCTTACTGCTATGTTCTTTTTGTTAGTGTTTACCTGGAATTTCCTTTGCATCCTTTCATGCTCTTTGTGGTTTTCATTCCCTTTGATTTTTTGTTCCCTTGTTTTTATATAGTTAAATGTTGAAGTTATTTTTCTTGTTTCTTCAACTGTCTTATGTGAGGTTATGGTAGAAATTGCTCATGGCCCAAATTTTAAAACTAACTTAAATTTATGACCACTTAAATTCACTAACATGTTTCTTGGGCTTTTACAGTGTTGCCCTCACCCCTTTTAATGTTACTGATGACATAAATTCATATGTTTTATTTTATGTATTCCCAAACATAAACTAAGAATTTCCAATGTATCAGCCTGTCTATTTCAAATGTGGGTAAAACAAATGCAGAGTTACACATCAAAGTTACAACAACACTTGGTTTTAGGATAATAATTGAAGTGCATTAATCTCTTAAATATCAGAGAAAACAAAAAGTAGATTTAAAAACACTTTACAATAATTGTAGCTTCTATAATACTCTATGCATATGATTTTAGTCTCTCTTTGGGTGGTGTATGTGTATGTTTGTGTTCATGTTGTTATGTGCATGAATGAGGTGAATACCCATGTATGAATATATGGAAATCAGAGTTCAGTATTGAGTATCTTCCTTGATATATATCCACCTTGTTTTTTAAAATACGTTTTTAATTTAAATAGAATTACATTACTTTCCCTCCTCCCATTCCTCCATCTAGCCTCTGCCAGCTACCTTTCCTTAAACCTCTGCCAAGCCTCACCCACACTCGAGTTGATGCTTATCTTCCTTTATTATTGTCACATACATATGTATGTTTATGTGTATGCATATTTGCAAATTCACCTTGCTGAATCTATGTTTATAGAAAGTGTAAGGTATGTGGTGTAAGTGAACCAATGGAGGCTGGGCTCCTGTGATCTGTTGATCTCTATGTTGTGTCCAGTTGTGATTTTTTGGCCTCTGCTGTAAAGAGAGGCTTCTTTGATCATGGGTTGGAGTTATACTTATCTGTTTGTATAACAAGAAGATTTAGATCTAGTAAAGTGGTGGTAGTTGATTATTTTCTAAGCTTCACTACTTTCCTACCCCGGAGAAGCTGACTAGGATTCCAAGACCAGAAATAATTTCCCTTCAATTGAATGGACCTTAAGCCCAATTAGTCATCTGTTGATTGCCAGGGCCCAGTTCCACCTTATCCTTTGAGATAGTATCTGTCTCCAAACCTGGTACTCAAGGATTTTGCTGGTCTAGCTAGCCAATGAATTCCAGGAATGTGTCTCTGTGCACTTCCCCAACACTGGGATTACAGATACACACTTCTGCACCCATTTTTTTTCCCCTGTGGGCTGTAGCAGGAATCTTAGATGGTCTTATTAATAAAAATCAAACCTGAAGCCAGGTATTGGGGTCAGCACTGGAAGATCAGAGAAGCAGAACAAGCCACAGCTTCCTCACCTCGACAATTCCTCAGGTGATCCTGTTTGCTCAGACTGGAAGCCTCTGAGTCCTCATCCAGAATGAATCTCAGCTGAACTGCTGCTCCAAAGCCTAAAAGCTTACCCAGGCCAAAAGCTTCTAGTTCCTGGTTTTCATGCCTTATATACCTTTCTGCTTTCTGACATCACTTCCTGGGATTAAAGGCGTGAGTCACCTGATGCCTGGCTGTTTCCAATGTGGCCTTAAACTCACAGAGATCCAGATAGATTTCTGCCTCCCAAGTGATAGGATTAAAGGCATGTGTGCCACCATTTTCTCACCTCTATATCTAGTGGCTGTTCTGTTATCTGACCCCAGATAAGTTTATTAGGGTGCACAGTATTCTGGAGAACACAATACCACCACAGTGGGCACCAATGTTCTCAAGTTGGTTCACCAAATAATCTTTCAACTGATCCATGACCCCTTCCCCATCCCATGCATATTCTTTTATTGACAGTTTAATTTCTTCATATAGTTTCAAATTGCTGTCTAGTCTCCTTTCATTTTCTACTTCAGAATTCCCTTCATCATGTGTGTGTGTGTGTGTGTGTGTGTGTGTGTTTTAGATCTTATGGAAATGAATTCTCACAGCTCTTGTTTATCTGAGACTGTCATAATTTCTCTCTCATTTGTGAAGGAGGGTTTGGCTAGACATAAGATCCCTGTTTGGCATATGTTTTATGTGTTTGTTTTATTTAGCTCTTTGATGTACCTACTGACTGCATTCTAGTTTCCAAAATTCTGATGAGAAAACTGACGCAGATACTATTAAGGATCTTTTGTGATGAGCTGTTACTCTACGGCCTCTTTCATTACTCTATTTTATGCTTTGTATTGAATATTTGGTTAAAAATAGCAGTCTGTGTCCATTTCTCTGAGTTCATCTGACATCATAGAAGCCTGTAGTCTTATCTCTTGTCAAATTTGCCATTTTTTTAACCATTGCTACTTAAAGTATTTTACTCGGTCCCTTTCTCTCTCCTCTTCTTCTGTGAGCTCCACAATACATCTGTTGTTCATATGATGGCCTCCCACAGGGATCTTAGGTTCTCTTCACTTCTTTTTTTCAGTGTGCTTCTCTTTGCATTTATCAAACTTGGCAGATTCCATTGTCCAATGTTCACATGTACTGATTCTTTGGATTGCACACTCCTTTGAAATTCCTTCAATAATGTAACTTATAGTTTCCAATTACTTTATTTTTTAAAGTGTTTTCTAGTTGGTAATTCAATTTTGTTTAATCATAATTTTCTTGAAATTTTCCGTATCTTCTTTTAAATATATGAACTTTAAGCAGGTTAAAATCTTCAAGTTACAAGTGTACTATCTGGTGGCCTTCAAGAAGAGTTTCTATTTGTTTACTTAATCTTATTGTTTACATTGTACTTAATCTTATTGTTTCCATTGAATGAGCCCTGCTGTAAGCTCTCTTTGTATCCCTGCAATTGTTTAATTGTTCTGGCTGAAAACTGGGCATTTGAACTCATTAGTATAATTGGAAATCAGTTTTCTCTCTACCATAGGAGTTATTTTTTCCTGAAATTGCTTTTGTTTATTATTTTGGGTTTATTATTTATTTATTTCTGTTTAAAGAACCAGATTGAGTTGTAAACTTAAAGTCTTCTGAGTCCTCTGGAGTCTATCCTCTGCACCTAACCTCTACAGTTGCTGTTAATTTTTTTCTGAATATGCAATGGCTTTTTCATATCCAAGTTAGTAAGGATATGTTCTTATTTTGGTTTGTTTACAGCCTTTGGTTGAAACTGGGAGGTATGATCCTTGTGATTATACTGTTACTTTTCAAAAATGCAACTAGATTTTTAATATATTGAAATGAATGTAGAAAGTAGAACTGAATAGAAAAAAATGGAGTATAGCATTATTACATTTCATCTCTCATGTATATATTTACATATATGAAGGTATATATTTTACCAGGCTAATATATGAAATGTTTACCACCTCTGTCTTGGAGCAAAGTATTCTATATTACAGTGTTTTCCAGTTTCCATTGAATAAATTACCTGCCCCTGAATAGATAACCTCAAAATATCAATGTTCCCTATATATAAAGAAATTTTACAATATGTACAATACACATATCATCATGTCCTATTTCAACTATAAATGGAAGAACTTGACAATGAAAATAACTTTAAAGGCATTTATAAAATTGTAAATAATTAAAATATGATATTTTGGTTCTTTAGAACTTTTAAACGTAATTGATTAAATTTAAAATTGCATAGCTTAGTGTTTAAAATTGGCTAACACTATCTCATAGTGTTGCTGGGGATTTAACATCATCTGTTAGGAACTGGTATGGCCTACACCATAAATTTGGAAGTCACCAGCTTAAGATATTCACCATGCTCCTTACTGTTGACTCAAAGATCATGAGGAAAAGTGGCAAATGTAATAAAGCAATTCATGGTCCTTGTCATTTCTCTGGACTGCACTAGATTGTCTATAAAAGAGGAAAATCTAATTTTCAGCCACTCAGTTTTTGCATAATTAAATCATTTTCTCCCTTAAAACCACCAACTATATCTATCTTTGTCTAGTACACAAGGTGCTAGTATCTCAAAACACAATGAAATGAATTGGGTCCCTGAAAGGAACAGAAGCATTGAAACCTTCCTGATTTTCAAATGTCACATAACATAGTGTCATTAGCTTCAGCTAGGAAGTAGGAAGTAGGAATACTTGTAATTTTAAGGAGGTCAGCCTCTGTTTTTGAATTCACTTCCAGCATACTGAGAATTCAGTCAAATGAATTCTTCTCATATAAATCTATGGTTCGCTATAGTAGATTCTGTAACTTAAAAAGTGGAGGTAACATCACCCTTTCAATCTACATATTATCTTAACGCCTGCATGTAAATGCTGTCGATGAAAGCACTTGAATTGGTGAGTTAAGTTCTAAATGGTAAGTGGGTAAGCGACATATGGATTTATTCTATGATTCTTTTTTTCAGAGAATTTTTTGCATCTTGATTGTAAATCAAAGGACAGTTCATTCTGAATGAAACGCAATTTCCCCTTAGCCTCCTGGAATGTAACAGAAGCTTTCCCCTAGAGCACAACTTTGCTCCTACTCGTCCTTGAAAAATCTTTCCTAAAGACTTGCCTGGATTTACTTACTTTTCTTATTTTTTTTACAGTTGTTTTCTCTGTGACAAAATTAAAGTTGAGTTGTTCTCGCACCATCATGTTTTCTGAGTTCAATTTTGAGATAATTCAGAACAGAACTCTTAAGTTTTCCTGTAAATCCCATTACTCCTGCCATTGCCATTATTCATAATGTACAGTATGCAATGCCTTTTAAAGTTTTTTCAAAGTGCCAAATTCTGTGCATATGCAAAATTATTTCACTCTAATAATATTAATGGCATATAAATAGCTTATTTTAATATTTACTAAGCACTATTCCATGTATTTATATGGATTTCCCACATAATTCTCCTGACAAACTTTAAGGAATAGATGAAAGCAATCCCAGGAATCCATGGGCTAATGGCTGGCATATAGAAAGTTTGACTCTATAGTCTGGACCTATAATCCACTTACTCTACCATCTGATCTCCAGATATTAAGCGGCAGCAGAGTGCTTCAACTGTCTACCAACAGCAATCTTGACTGATGGATTTCAATGCTCTAAAAGACTCTGTGAAAAAGGAATTTTAAGTTTTGAAAATACTCTAAAAGTAGCCAAAGAAATCCCTAGTATAAGATCAAATGTAAGAGAAGATATGAAAGGAAAGTCTGAATAATGCAGACATTAGATTTGAGCATTTTAGAAAGTGACATGCAAGAGATGCTTTACTAAAACGACAGGCAGAATTTGTAACACCAGCCTTGCCCTTAAAGACTCTAGTTCATGATCCCTCTAGATGGCCTTAGCAAATGCTCTTTTTCCAGTGTGGCCTTGAACACACAGAGATCCTACCTGCCAAGTGATAGGATTAAAGGCATGTACTAATATTGCATGACTTCTGTGTTGTGGCTAGTTTTTTTCTCTGATCTCCAGGCAAACTTTATTTATTAAAGCACAAATAAAATATCACCACATTTCTGCACAAATAGAATATCACCACATTTCAACACAAATAAAATATCACATTTTCCCTTTTTTGTCTAATAAAAATTTAAAAAAATAAAAGTTATAACTAATATAAGAAAAACTATATACAATAAGTATAATAACTATATAGAATATATACAAGCAATAAATATATTAACAATGTCTATTCCATTTGCGTTTGACAAATTCAGTGAAAATATTCCATTATCTATCCTAATTTCGTGAGTCCAAAATGTACCTAATTCACTTTCTATCCTATCTTGAATTACCAACAAAAAACTATCTTATGGTGTCTTTCAAACTTATAAATTTTATACCTCTTAATGAGTTTCTTTTCTGAATTTCTTAACAAGGAAATCTGTAACTACAATTATCTAATCTTCAACTCCCTCAGAGACCCTAGAAGGAAATAGTATTACCTAGTAAAACAGGAAGTGCAAACAAATGACTTCCAAAAAAATGTGAGTTATGACAGAAAGAGCCAGCTTCCTGGACAGTCACCCGAGGTTTCTCTGCATGTTGGGGCAACATCTTCAGCCTACAGGCTTAGCATATCTGACGGACTCATTAGTGAAGTAGGATGTATGCAAGGCCTACAGTTTGACCTCACACTACTATTTTATCTTTAATCTTTAATTTACTTTCCAATGGAAAGTCTTTGTGAAAGTGAAAGTTTCAGAAACATAGTTAGCTTAAATAATTTATATGAAGAATTTCTAACAACAACAACAACAACAACAAAAAACAGTTGTGCATTTTTCAGTAGAACATTTGGCTATGAAGTGCCCTGGGTTTGATCCCTAGTGAAGCAAAGCCAAAAGCATCAAAACCCAACGTATCAGGGGTATGATCATGTATGCAATTTTTATGCCTGCTGTGAGTTGATTGTTTTGTTTTGTGTTGTTATGTCTTCTGAATTTGCTGAGAATTGAGTGTGCTGAGCAAGCACCCTACCACTGAACCACATGCCCACATGCCCCATCCTCATATAATATTCTTGTTACATTGTATCAGGTATGTCTTAAAGAGAGTGACTTGAAAATAAAGCAATAGAAAGAAACAAGAGTTCTTTCTATATTTAAATTTACTTAGTAATTTTGGTCTATGACAGTTTCATACCTGTAGAAAATGTGTTATGATTACTTCCCTGGCCCCTTTTTTTAATCTCTCTCCAACTCCTATCCAAAGCCTTTCTCCCTACATACATGACTGTTTCCATGGTACAGTTAGTTGAACCAGGGCCATTTGTGTTACCTTTCGATTGGGGATATCCTATGTTGCATGAAGTCACCAGTGGGTCCATGACTGAAGGCATTTCCCTGTCCCTGAATCTAATGTGAGAGGAGTTCAGTAGTGCTGGCTCAGGCCTCTGATCCCCTCCTAGATCTAGCTCTGACTGTTGATGGACCCATTCTTATGCAGACCCAGTGGCAGAGTCTGCAGCTGCAGGGAGTTAGTGATTGCAATGGTTGCCTTATATCCAGAAGATGACATTTCCCCAGTCCTTTTCTGTATCTCCTGATTCTTAGCTTTCTTCAACTCCTTTGGCATTCCTCCCTGAGTCTTAAAGGGGATAGCAGGAATGCAAAATTATAGAAGTTTGGGATTTTTTCCATTGCTGAACAGTTGACCAACAAACAATGTTTTAGATTTCTATGAAATAATTATTTTACTTTTCAGAAGAAAATGGAACTGATAGCACTTTAAATTAAGGACTCCTTTTGTAAAACATTAAAATTGCTGTTTCTTGCATCTGTTTTTATTTGATCAACTGAAATATCCATCATGGTACAATTAAGAAAAAAAAGCAGAATCCAATATATTGCTAGAAAAAAATGTATATTTTGAATGCTGTCAGTCAGCACCCCTTGCCTGTTTAGTATAGTCAGAATAGCTCAGATGTAAAGTGGAGCAAAGCAATATGATGCAAGGGACTAAGGCCAGATATTTTCAAACTTAAAAATCTGGTTTCTGATTTTTAGCCCAGTGACCTTCATTTATCTACAATTTGTTAACCCCCCACTTTCAAATGAGACAAGGATGTGAATGCAGGATGCTTATGGAAACAAACTGATAGGTATGGGAGGCGGAGGGTAATGAGTAGAAGTGATGGAGTTAGATGAAAATGCAAGAGTCCACTTTTCACTCATGGATTAGTCACAGCACAGTTGATCACAAGGATATTTTTCAGGTTGATATTGGCACTGTGGTCCATTCTACTCAATTCTTCATGAGTTGACATAAATAACTCACAAATTTGTGAGTCTCCACCTGGCTCTGGAAAGGCTTCTTCTCCTGCTAAATAAATAAATATGCAAATGCATCACTCTTCTAGATAATGAGTCCTTCAGAATGTTCCAGAGGTAGCTGCTAACTGCTCTATTTCAGTCCTTTCTATGAAACTATTTTTCCCCTTTTTTTCCCCTCTGTAACACATAGAGTAAAGCATAAGATTGTCCTGGTGTTACAGACCTGTAATAGCAGCTTCCTGGAAGGCTGTGCAGGAAAATAGCAAGCTCCAGGACTACCTAAGCTACAGAAGGACTAGAAGGAGCCTAAGCAACTTAAGGTGCACTAGGCAATATGTCAAAAGAAAAAGCAAAGTGAACAAAAGGGAAGGTGTTAGGGGTTGATGAGAATGTAGCTCAACGATGCAGTGCCTGCACAGAAGGCAAGAAGCTACAGGTTCAATCCCCAGAAACAAAGAGGCAGATGGGAACAAAGAAAAGGAATTAACGACTAATAAAGGGAAGGTTCTAAGAAAGACATAAACCAGCCATTTGAATTTACATGGGTACATTTTAAATATTGCTTTACAATGCTCATAAAATGTCCAAGGGTATTGCCTTACTCTGCTCCTGCAGGAAGAACAAAAGCATCCTAGACTTGGCAGTTTGGTAGTTTATAATGAAAAGAAATTGATGTCTCTTATTTCAGGAGCTGGATAAGTTGATCAGGTTCAGCGTCTACTTTATAAATGCTCCATAGGTGATGCTTTCCTGCTTTATCCTCATATGGCAGAATAGCAGAGAAGTAAACAAGTCCCACATAGCTTTTGTTACTAACCCATTACTCCCATTTAGATGGGCACCTCCTTCCTAAGTTAATCACCTTCTAGAGACTCTATCTCATAAAATTACTTGAAAAAAAAAGAAAAGAAAAGAAAAATGACCAGACCTTCTAATCCTGTCCCACGGGTCATGAAATTCCAGCCTGTGAATTTATGGTCACATCCGAACTACAGTAAATAGGTATGTTTTTGTGTTTTTTATAAAGAACCCTTATTCTCAGATAGGAATTGTTTATATTTATTTCAAATATTACCCAGTAATTGAGAGAAAACTATAAAATGCAATGGTACCAAGTAATAAACTGTAACTCCATATCTCTAAAGGGAAACTGGCCAATTTAATAAAGATGTGACTAGATTTTTTTCCCTTCCCTTCAATGAGGTTATTTCTTTCCATCTCCAAGGGCATCTTTCATAGTGACCTTTGTGAAAGAAAAGTGCGATGACATTGCCTGCAGAAATCTTCTGCTGCTTTTCATTCAGCCATGAGTCTTGCTTCAGGACAAGAAAATGCATTGCTCCCATTAGACTGGCGTGTGGCATCTTCAGAAGACTCACCTTTCTATAGATGCCAGTTCTATTTCTTTCTGTGTATGGATTTTTAAATAGAAATATGATGGCAAGTTTTCAAAAAGAAACTAATCAATTTTGTTTTAAAATATGAAGATGAAACCTGTATGCTATTTGTGAATATTATAAGCTGGTTGGACAGAAAGGAGAAAAGAAAAGAAAAACCATTGACTTAGTCTTCGCAAGATGTGTATACCCTGATTGTATAGTTAACTGTTTTTGTAGTCTTTGTATGTAAAGAATGATGCTACCTTTCTGTAGCTCTTGGACACATACAGACTCATCCACAGTTTTCCTCAGCCCATCTACTGCCGAGCAGGGATAGCAAACTTTCACATTCTGGAGATGAAATTTGTTAAAGGGAAGTTCATTTTGCATGCTCAGTAAGGAAAGAAGCAAGGTGCCTGTTCCAGCCTGGGTGTCATTAATACCGGGGTCTTTAACTGACTCAATCTGTAACTATCTTTGTTCTCATGAGAAAATATGAAACAATATTTACAGAACACCAAGTGATTTCTGGGTTAATAGTTAATGTAAGGTGTTGCCTAGGTATTACGTTGATACTTCAACTAGGAGAACAGAAACGAAAGAGTATTGATAGTACTTTGAAATTCTTAAAAAAAAAAAAAAGGTGTCGTCACATTTTAGTTATTATTACCTGCTTTCAAAATCCCTACCTATAAACTGTTGACTTGTAATATTTTTGTTTTGTCCTGTCTGCCACAGTGCTGACATGATGACAGATGATTGGTGGGGGGTTGTGTATTCTGTAGAGGATCAGGGCAGAAGGCTGCTGTAAAGATGATGAGGGAATTATCCAGTTGGTTTTTAAATTAAAATGCCATTTTGATATTTTATTTGTCAAAAATGACCATTTTACACCTGAAAAAAATCAAGTTATCAAGTCAACTCAATATACACTGTATGAAATTAATACCTTATGTGGGTATAGATAAAACCTTGAGTACCTAAATGAGATTAATGTATGTACTAATTCACTAAAAAGTATTAATACCCATGCACACACAGGTATACTCATGGAATGTCTTAAGGTATGTTTGAAGCATTGAAGTAAACCACAGACCCTGCTTCATGGAACTTATAGTCCCCTAGATGAAAGTAGACAATAAGCCAAGCAAATTACGTACATTATATGTTCACTGTGCTAAGCACTTGGGGAAATTATAAGGTGATGTACAAGGTAGAATGGGGCAGGTAGTGCTGCATTTGGGGCTCTGAGATAGACTCAAGTTTTGTGGACTGTGAAATGGATATTTTTCTGAGGTAATACCAATTTCTTGAGGATTCTGTAGCCTACTGATTTATATTATTGAAGGACCGTGACTATATTGCACAGAATCTTATGGCTTCAGGCCTGTGACAGGTTTTCAAGGTAAATTAGTTTTGAGAAAGGGCTGTAAAATGTCTTTTAAATCAAATCTAATCAGCATTTGGCAGACACATTATATAAGAAGATAGTTGCTGAGTCTTATTCCCAGAATGTAAATGGAAAATATGAAAAAAATTACGGAAAATATTCTAAACCAAATTCAGTGCTACAATAAATAATAATAGCCACAATGATCCAGTTGAGTTTATCCTAGTGTTTCAGGGCCCCAAAATTACTATTACCTGACAAAATTTAACAAATAAGTGTTCCTTTAAATAAATACAGAAAGCGAGTTTATTCAAATTTACCATTTTTATCATTTAAAAACAACTCTAGCTAGAAAAAATGGATTTTTCTAATCTGACAAAATTTCTGATACTGGGCTTAATTGTGAATGACTTAAAACTAGTCTCAGGTTTCTGGGCTCATTAACAGTGTCAGGTGTGGGTTGTATCTCACGGAGTGGGCCTTAAATCCAATCCAAAGGTAGTTGGTTACTCCACAACATTCGTGCTGCTACTGCACCAATGGGTATATCTTGAGGGCAGGTCACTATTATAGCTGGCTGGGTTTATAACTGGGTGAGACCGAGGTTTAGTTTTCTACTTTCTGGCAGAACTTTCTGTACTATGTCTGCCACTCAGTAGTAGTAAAGCTTCTAGTTGAGTACCAGCTTGATTTCTCTATGTTCAGTGGTTTAAGTATGTGGGGTTTTCTGCAATAAACCTTACCATCAAGTTGTGGACGTTAACCATAGCATTGGCAATAGTCAGCAATGTCTGGGTAAGGGTTCAATGGGACCCCTTTGGCCAACTACTCAAAAGATCTAACAGTTTTATGTGATAGCATATGTTGTCTAGTTGGGACATTGTGTACCCAACTGTATGCTAATTACATTTAAATTCTATCCATATATGTATATATTTTATGGAGCCTCTACAATAGTAGGTATCCATATGACTTTTCAAAAGGCCTTTAGTGTTAGTTATCCTTCCCATATTCCCTTCTTTACCCTGCTCTTCCATCTACCCACCCACTTATTCTTCCTATTCTAGTGTCACTTTTATTTCTCCATAATACTTTATTTTATTCCTCCTTCCTTGGGGGGGTTCTCGCCTGCTCCCTGGTCCCTTAAAACTCAAAACCAAAGCAATAACACACCCACAAAAAATAAAAACACAAAACAAGCACAGAATAAAAGAAAAAGAGGAGAAGCAAACAAAAAATATGGAGCCTTTTTGTGAGGGGATAAGAAAAATAAAAAAAAAAATATTAAGTTGCATGGGTAGGAAAGGAGTAGACCTGGGAGGAGTTGAGGGAAGGGAAGAAATATGACCAAATATATTGTATGAAAAAAATTAAAATATTTAAAGAATTACTTAAAACTAACTCCATATGTGATTAAGGAGTAGCAGTATACACTCTTTTATCAAACACTGTGCTAGAGGACCTAGCCAGCTATAAAAAGGGACAAATGTCAAAGGCTTGGAAAAAAAGACAGTTTGCTTGTGCATAAGAACTAATTAAAATCTTCAACAGTAAAGCCACTATATTAACAACTGTCCATAATAAAGTTTCTGAAGTCAACATGAACAGATTAATAAATATGTCATGGTAGATTAATTGAAAAGATAGCCACCAGGCATACAAAACACATGCATAAGAATTTTTGTTGTTTTATTGGTTGATTAAGAAATTATGACCTTTTAGACTAGAATTCAGAATGTAACATTATTCAGATGTAGAATCTCACATACAATAAAATTAATATTTTGTCATAAATGTGATCCAATAAGATGCTTGTCAAAAGGAAGGTTTGAAATGATACATGCACACACACATACATAAGCACATACACACATAAATCACACAATCATAAACACTCATGCACACAATCATGCACATGCATGCATACCCACATACACCCACAAAACAGACGCACACAATCATACACACAGACATATATAGACACACATGCACACACATACACAGACACACAGGCACACACACACATACACACACTCTTGCACACACGTGCACATATGCCTGCATGCATATGCACAGGTGTGTACACAGAGCAGGTAATAAGAATATATCAGAGAGAACACAATCATGAGAAGCACAGGCAGCCAGCAAAGGATCAGAGTCCAGGAAGGTTCAGAAAGACTCAAGGACAGTTCTCACTGGAGCCAACTCTGGTTAAACCTCTATCGCTTGGGGTGACTTGTCTTTAAGCCACATAGTGTGTGGGTCAGAAAAGCAATGCAGTTTCTGTCAACATTATTTGTCACAATTACAATGTCTGAAAACAATCCAGTTGTCCGTCAATGATCACTTAAGGTTTTTTGAACTACTATATGTGCACACAAAGGGCATATGTGTATTCTTAATTACAATAGAAACAAAAATGAACAAAATGCTGCTGTGGCAGATATGTAATAAAAATAGACAGACCTTGTTGTATAACATTTAGAAATAAGCTCGTTTTAGCAGTTAGGATTCAGAACAATGGCTGGGACAAAGAGAACGGTTCGGAGGTCTGTGTGACTCCACGCTGCTTGTAAGAGCTTGAAATATTCATTCAAGTCTGAGAGAACTGTAGAAGCCAGAGATGTACCACAGATGACTACCTATGTCTGAAATTGCATATTGTAGTGCATAACGTTTTGGAATCTGGAGCCAACCTATAGAAATGTAAAATATTCAATGTATTCCTTTTACTTGCAAGCTACAAGTATTGGGTTCTCACATACTTCTGTCTTCTTCAGCCTCTTATTTGTAACATGGGAATAATATCCACTTAGTGAGGTTTTTTAAAATAGAGGTATATAAAGCATTCAGAATATTTCTGATATAGATTTAGTGTCCATTTATCTAACACACAGTATACAGTAAAACAGACAATTTGGTTTATGATTGTTTTATATTAGGATTATGTTAAAATGATTCTTCTGTTTGTATTGTTCATATATACTAGTCAGCAGACTAGCAAATACTCAGGCGCTACTTGTGTGCCAATGCCATCGTATGATTTTATAAAATGCTTGCTAAGTCATTAGGATGGTGCTGACAATGTTATCTAACAAATATCTCTTATTGTAAGATAAAGGTAAAAGTAGTACCTGTAAGAAGTTGAGGGACTTTGAAGGCATTGGACCATCCTAAGAAACAATCATGATCACCAACCCAGGAAAATAAAACTACATTGAAGTCTCATTTTATTCATATTTTAATATCATCACAAAATTTAATTCATGCACACGTGGGGAGTGGTCATTAAAAATTCACAGAAGGTAAGAAAAGTCTATTATTATCTTTCAAGTGACCCTTTCATTTTCCAAGAGCCTATGCAAATTTGTCAAGTATTCTTTCCTTATTAATAGTAAATCCTATCAGATTATTTGATAGAGTTTGCAATGAAAGACTCTCACACATTCTTTGGCTTCTAGAACACATATATTCCCAGCTGTCAGTCCAGAGTCAGTGAGCTCCATCTAGCTCTGGTCAGCTGTCTCTGTGGGTTTTCCCATCATGATCTTGACCCCTTTGCTCATAACAATCTCTCCTCCCTCTCCTTGACTGGACTCAGAGGGCTCTGCCCAGTGCTTAGCTGTGAATCTCTGAATCTGCTTTCATCAGTTGCTGGATGAAGGTTCTATGATGACAATTAGGGTATTCATCAATCTGATTACAAGGGATGGCCAATTCAGGTGCTCTTTCCACTATTGCCTGGAGTCTTAGCTGGGGTCGTCTTTGCATGGGACCAAACTAGGCTCTCTGAATGTGGGTGACAGTTGTGTGCCTTGGGCAGTTTGTGGCGCCAGTGGCAGTGGGACCAGGATTCGTCCCTAGTACATGAACTGGCTTTTTGGAGCCCATTCCCTAATGGAGGGATACCTTGCTCAACCTCAATACAGGGTGGAGGGACTTGGTCCTGCCCCAACTTGATATGCTAGACTTTGTTGACCCCCCTCATAGGAGGCCTTACCCTCTCTGAAGAGTGGATGGGGTGTAGGGTATAGGGAAGTTAGGGGCTGAGCCAAAGGAGGGGAAGGACGGGGAACTGTGGTTGGTATGTAAAATGAAAAAAAATAATAATAATAAAAGAGGAACCCATGTGTTCATTTTAGAATACACTCATTTTCTCTGTTTTATATATATGACTGTTTTGTCTGCATGTATGTTTGTACAACACATGCATGCCTAGTGCCTGTAAAGGCCAGAATAGAGCATCGAATTTCCTGGATTTAGAGTTATAGACAATTGTGAGTCACCACGTGGGTGCTGGGAGTTGAACTTGGCTCCTTGGAGGAACAGCCAGTGCTCTTAACTGCTGAGCAATCTTATCCCCATTAGTGATTATTTTTTAATTTCCTCTTTTTATTTAAAAAAGCTTTTTTCATATAGTATATTTTGATCGTGTTTTCTCATCCCCATGTATTCCCAGATTCACCCCCTTCCTCTTTCTTTCTCTCCCAAAAGGAAACCAAACAAACAAACAAACACAAAAAAATCCAAAAAAACAAAAAAGCACCAAAACAAACATCAATAAAACAGTAGCAAAAAAATAAAAATCCTAAAAGAAAACAGAAGTCTTCAAAAACAAACCATGGAATTTGTTTTGTGTTGACTAACTACCCCCGGTTATGATTATGAATCCTACACAGGTGTAAGGTTGATATACCCAGTGAAACTCCATTGGAAAAACTGATTTTTCTTTTTATTTATTGTAATAAGCTAAATTAGTTTTGTTATTTGAGCATTTCAGTCATTCCTTTTCTCTTATCTCCCAGAGTTTACCAAGGAGAATAACAAGAGTTTGTCTTGTTTTGGAGCCTGAGGCATTCCTAACTAATTCATAATTAATGGGATCATAACTGGAGATGACTATATCAGTGAGCAGAGTGACTTTTTCTGGATTATTAAATGTAGCAGATTCTAGGAGAGGGACATGGAGCACAGCATGTATCTACCCAATTGTAACCCCATGTCTCTGTAAGATTCCTTCTATAGTTCAAAAGAAACATATTCAATGGTATTTAAAAATCCAGGAAAGACTCTATGATCCTATTAATTATATTTTGCTGTAAAATCATTTTGGAAAACCCTAAAAATCTGTTAACTCGTTTTCTAAGTTTTAGCAATTAAAATTTGGATAGGAATCGTCATTTTTGTATGTTCCATTTTCTGTGTCTTTAATTATCTACTAGATTTTAGCCTCAGCGTCCTAACTTGTGTGTGTGTGTGTGTGTGTGTGTGTGTGTGTGTGTATGTGTGTGTGCACATACATGCACGTGCTTGCACACATGTGTAATTAATATAATTCACTGGACTCGAGTAAAGACTCACAGTTTAAGTATTATTTTAAAAGGGACTATGGGGTTGCTTTAATAAGAATAATAAACTTTAAGTTGTTTTTAATGTTGATGTCTAAATTGTAGTTGAAACAGACTGGAGGAACCAAAACCAATTTTTACAGGTTGAGATTGGGTCCACTTCATAGGCTCTTGGTCTCACCCTTGACCTACTACACAGAAACATCAGCCATCCAATCTCTCTCAAAGACTTTTCAACATTGCTATTTCCACCACTCTCGACTTTCTGTCATATGTAGTACTTTCTGGAGGCTTATTGCTTTTCAAAAGAACTTTGAAAAACATGTAGAAAGTGAAAAATTAAAAATAAGACAGGTGCCTACTTTTCCATGGAGCTGGGTCAGTTTCATGCAGTTATTGTGGTGGGGGCATTCAGAGGTGTTGTCCTGAGAAGTCTATGTAGGAAGGAGGCTTTGTGGCTTCTGGCAGCTTAGTGTTTTGTTATCCTCATGCAGTTGGGAAGACGAGTGGGCTGATGGAAGACATTCATTACAGTATACTTCTAGCTCCTTGATCCTGTCCAATGAGAAAAAGTGAAAGAGAATCTGCTAAAAATAGATAAGCAGCATCCTGGGTAAACAAAACGAGGCAACCCTGTCTTCTTCAGGCTTGTTTCCTGAAAAGGCCGTTGGGAACTGTTATTTCTAAATGAGACTGGCAAGCTAATTAACACATATTAAATATCTGTGCGATTTGAAAATAAAAACTGGCATTTGGCTTGTTTTTTACCACATAAATAGAGAGGAAACTCAGTGAAGATCCAGTCTTACACACCAGCCACCCTTTTATGGATGGCATATTTTATCCTTCAAAGTTAACGGAAAGGAAGAAAAATCTATACAACAAACCCAATCCTCTAAATTACTCCCGTTGAAAATGAAAAATAGATTTTGGAGTTGAAGATTTAAAAGAGCAGATGTAGAAACTGAGATTTTGGCAGCCTGTCTGAGAATTAATGAGCTTTGGGGAAACTCAGCTGATGGAGAATCGGGGTAGATTGCTGTCAAAGCTATGGGGTCTAACCCCTGCAGTGAACCAGCTTCAAAGTAGTTCATGGAAAAGGACCAGGGCAGGCTTTCAAATTACTTACAGGATTATCCCATATTATCAAAAGCTTCTACTGCATGTGTCAGTCTACCTCACATTAGCAATTTTATTTTTTATCAATATATACGTCACATATGTATTCCTTCAATGAAAACTTGATAATGCCTTAAAATTACAAAACCAATCAGCCCATAAAACTATGCATGACCTTTCTTTTGTGCTCATCAACTGTGTGGATTGTACCCAGTTTGAGGACTCAGAATCTTGGAGCCTTTGGGCAGATTGTAGAATAATCTGGGGAATATTATGAACTACTGTATGAAAAGAATGTGCTAGCAGGCCATGGAAATTCAGGCTTCTTAACTGTGTAGTAAAGAATTCCCTTCTCTGGATCCCCTAATGCTTTTGTAGATCCCTTCATTTTCATGAATGACTATATGCTAACTAGGTAATTTCAGAGTGTTGATCCTAAATATAATTAGTACTTATATGGCTCATCTATTCCCGCACATCTGGATGTAGGTTTTCCAGGGATATACAAATTAAGCAGTCCCTATCTATATGTTGTTGCTGATAAGATGCTGTTACGGGACTTCGAGTCAGAATTCATACATAAACATTTTTTTTTTTTTTTGGTTACTCAGTTCTGCCACATTGATCTGTATGCTTGCAAAGATTTGAAATAAAAGTGTATGTGGAGTATTTTAACAAGTGTTTGTAACAATCCTTGTGCCGAAGACTGTCACTTCATAACTGGATGGTGGTGGCACACACCTTTAATCCCAGCACTAGTGAGGCAGAGGCAGGCAGATTTCGGTGTGTTCAAGGCCAGCCTTGGCTACAGAGAAAGTTCCACAATAGACTCCAAAGTTACACAGAGAAACCCTGTCTTGAAAAACTAAAAAAAAAAAAAGACTGTCACTTCAGGTTTACTGTGCTTTCTAAGCCATTTCAGGTTCTACCAGGACCCTCCCAGCCAATGAGCCTAACCTAGTGTTTACCAGAAGTCTGACCTCACCTCCGACACTATCCCTTGAGTGTAGAATGTCTATGGATTCGATTTCTACCCTGCTGAACCTTGAGTGACTCAATTAAATGACAAGAAGAAGCTTAAATCTCTGATCATAGTCTTAAAGACTCTACAAACCCCTGTCCTTTCAATGCACAGTGTTGTGCCCAGGTCTCCTTTCTCTTCTCTAAAGGTTCACTCTTCTCCCCACAGAGCTTTTGCCTCATTCTTCCATCTGCTTGCTGGACTATTCCTCACTCTTCATTTTCGAAGGGGAGTAGTCTGTATTTGGCAGCATCAAAGGAGCAGAGATAACAAATGTGAAGGGAAACATGGTGAAAAATGGCAAGCACACATGCGATACCGGTATTTTCATTTGTTTGAAACTATCTAGGACAAATTGTTATGTACTTGTGGGTTCACCCTAAATGACCTTCCATTTTTTCAGGAAAAAGTTAAGGAATATTACATCATTTTCCACTTGGAACATTAAAGCTCTGTAAAGGCAAGTTATCTTGGATTTGGTGCCCAAATTATATAACAAATCATCAAGTCTGTAGTGAACACATTTTTATTGAGAAATATGCAGTGGTTTCTGCATGTGCCTTCATATCTATTTGAAGAGGCTTATGATCTACAAGTACAAATTTGTGAGTTGATTATTTCAATCAGTAATATTTATTGAACAATGGTTGTATATGATGTGTCTTTCTGTAAGCTAGAGTGCTAAATTCCCAATATTCGTGTTGATTCTTACTTTAAAAAAAAACAAGGAAAATAGTCACCTTGGAAATATCCAGTGAATGCCCTTCATGTCCTTGCATATTACCTTAGCTGGTCTCATGTGCTTGTCACTTCACCGAACTTTGAGGCTGAAGAGTCCCTGATTTCACCATGCTCATACTCTAAGGGATACAGATTAGAAAAGAATAAATTTGTATGTTACTATGAGAAGAATATTAACAGCTTGTTATAGTATGGAGTAATGGTGAGAGAGGCATCAGAGACACCTTATTAGGTAGGATTTCCGATAGTATGTGTGTTTTCAAAAACATAGATGATGCTTATCACCATAGAGTATCTCTACATAGCTGGAGGTGGTCACCTTAGTACCTTTCCCGCCACTTCCTTCTTAGACACAGTGTGCCTTTAGCTGATCAGTTTATTCTTAGGAATATCAGTGGCACTAAGAAATGGACTGTGACCTGCAGCTAGGAGAGCTCACTAGGGATAATTTAGGATGGAAATTTGAGCGAATAAAATTAAGAAGTTAGATACTTTAAAAACATGGCTCTTCAAATGTGTGTGTCACGTTTATGGCTTTAGAAGCTTAACTATCCTGAAGTAATGGTGAGTACTATAAATAAATATCCTCAACCCCTTAGTTTATGTCCTGGCATTGAACTATACAGGGCACAGAATGTCAACTGCACCTTTCCTTGGAAGAGAAAGTGGGAAATCAGAGTAGCAGAGGTATAAATTCAGGACATGGACTTAACTAGATTTGTTTCTTAGAAGCTTGATATTGACCATTGCCAAGGGGGATAGGATCTGTCTATGAAATGCAGATGTCAGTACAAGAGACCATGCATTAGCCCACTAGAAGATGGAAATCTTCTAGTCAACAAATGAATTCATAATTCCAATGTCATTTAGACCTGTTCATATCATATTGGCAGTTTGGCCACCTAAGTGACTTCTCATTGACAATATTTATGGACAAAAAAATTGCTGACATGAGAAAAGCTGGATTGAGCCATCTAGAACATTCCTAATACAGTTTGGCAATTCCATTTGTCTTTTCCTTTAGTTTAATTTGTTTCACAATTATGATCTAGCAAAATGTCATTATTATAAACATCTCTAACTCTGTGAGACTAGCTGTATTATATCTCAACTTTATTATCACTATATTCCATACCAGGGCTAGAGTTAGAGGGTATCTTGGAGAAGCTTAGCTTCTGGACCTATTACTTACAGTGGCTCATTCTATATTAATCTGACATTTGACATACAGCACTGTCTTTGTGCTTTTGAAAAACAAAAATCCCAGTATTGTATAAGATACAGGCCCAATAAATCATGCTTTTACTCCTTCACTTTCCTCTGAAATAAAATCTATGGTACAAGCTAAGAAAGTTGTCAACAGTACTTAGTCAGCTCTTGAAGTTGCATTATAGATTCTCACTGTCACCATTTGATAGACTACTAAAATTTGATGTGACTTTCACCCAGGGTTTAAAATGAAAATTATTCAAAGTGTAGTTTGCTCTTGGAGCTAGTACATCAAGGTGATGCTAAAATGATTCTAAGAAACAATTTAGTTCATATTTCAGTTATAATGACCAGATGATTAAATGTTTTATCACATCATAATAACCACTTAATATACCTGCTGTGCACTGTAAATATTAAATCAGATTTTGTACACTCCTATAAACCAATGAGATTACTGTGTTCTAGAGATCAGATAATAAGGTACCAAAATCTTAGGGTGTCTAATGATGGAAATGTACTGTCTCACCATTCTTGGGACTAAAAGTCCAAGACATATGTAACGCCAGAAGTGGTTCCTTCTAAGGGATGTGAAGGAGAGTCTGAGGGAACCCCTCTCCTGCCCTAGTGTTTTCCTTGCAGCTCTGTGGTGCTCCTTGGCAGGTGTTGTATATCTTAATTGTTGTTTGTGTTGACTCCTGTGTGGTATTCTTCCCAAATATATGTATGAGTCCACATTGTCTTTTCTCACAAGAATATCAATAATAGTGCCTTGGAGGCCTAACCACCTCTAGTATGATTACTTCATAACTAATAATACCAATACTAACCTTCTTGGGTCACATTCTGTAGTCTGGGGCATTAAGATTTAAACATGTGGGAGAAAGTAAACTTAAAACCAGAATAGCTAGTGATGGTAAGAGGACGTAGAACAACATCCAACATTTATGCAATTGCCCTGTGCCCTTTTGACAATGTGTAACATCCAGGGACACAGCTCTACACATTTCCATCAGCCCAAACTAAACTCAGGTAACTCAAAATACTGAACATTATTGTGATGATTTATTCAGAGTTCAGAAAATCTCATATTGTGTCCACTAGTTTGTGGCTTTAAATGACAACTTAGTAACTTGTAACAAAAAATATTTATGAAATTTTTGCTACTGAAAAATCCAAAATGTACCTTAAAAAGTTCTGTAGTTGCTCTGGTTTTTCCTTTTAGGGGGAATTTCTTAATAAAGCACTCTAAGTGGCTATGTACTTCCTCTTTGAAAAATATAATATTCCTTTACAAATAAAATTTAAAACCTCTGTCCTATACATCTCTTACTGAGATTATGGATGCCTTAAATTTTTGAACAAAATTAAGCAATTCATTTCTTCATGTACAAGCCATCATTAAAAACAAAGACATTAAGGAGAGTAAAGAAAAAAGGAAGGCATGTGTGTTCACTACAAGTAAAAGAAAGGCAAAACCACTTTTGTTTGAATTCCAAATGCCCCTTTTTAAAGAAAAACTATAGTTCTGCAAAATAATTCTCTCTGTAGAGGATGAGAAGAACAGACTGGCCAATTGCTTTCGAACTGCTTGAACATATCAGTGTTTTCATTAATTATTCAGGCTTTAAAAGTTATCAAAGATTCCAATTGCCGCCCTCAAAGTAAGGTGTGAGAGCTAAGGCTTTGGCAGGTCTCTTTATGTTTGAGATCCCTCCCACTTAGAAGTATTTGTGATTTTGAATGTTGGAATGACTTAAATCCTTCTACGTAGGAAAGAGCTTGACAGTTTAACCTTTGGACAAAGGATAAGGAGGATATAAATTGAAAGTGACTTAAAGGACATAGTGGTCATGTGGTGGCACAGCAGCAAGAACATGCTGTCTGTAAATCAGAAACCGTCACCAAACACTAAATCTGCCGTGAATTCATCTTGGATTTCCAGACTGTTGAAATGGGAGAAGTAAATTTTGCTGTTTGCTAAAAGTCAAAACTAAACAAACCCAATCAAAGTCAGAATGACAAGTCCAACTAGAAATGCATGAGGAAGTGGCATCTTCAGGATAATGTGGCACATACTCAGAATCCGCCCTGTATGTCCATCCTGAACCTGGATGTGCATATGTTGCTCCAACTGAGCAGTGACTGATACACAGAACAGCTGCTCCTGGGTCTTTAACAATGCCTGAATTGTAAGTTTAAGAAACCTAAGAGTGAAATGGTAGGATTAGGTGAAAGGTGAGGAAGGGCAATACAGTAAGAAGCCATAATAGTGTGATAGTGAGTTGGAAAGAAACATTTTCCCTAAGTTTGGGATATATTGCTTTAGTTTTATATCAGTCGTAAGTTACCAGACCATTTTATGTGCACATAATGTCACCAGAAGTGCCTGTCTAACAGAATAAGAATGCATTACCAATTCTGCTGTGATGACTGCAGCACAGAAACTATTAGACCCATTTGTCAATGTGGCATGGTGTCTAATAGTTTTAAAGGATGGGCAGTTGTAGCAACTATTTGACATTTTAAAGATACTATTTCTCCTCAAACACATTCCATTGACTCATCAGGCTTGAGTCCATCAGTCTGTCCAACCATGTCATTCCCGGGGACTAATAGAACACAACGAAACACACTTCCAACAACTAACAATGTGTTAATAAGTCTCTCTCTTGTTTTAAACAGTGTTGATGTTTTATTATGACTTGGGTGCTGTGCAGGTTAGCACAGAACAAGAAAAGAGATTATATAGATTATATACAAAACAGATCAGCCGAACTGTGAAAATCTGCTTTTCCATGAGATACCCAGAGGATAGGCATCTTAATTTGCTTTCTGTTGCTGTGATAAAACACCATAAACAAAAGCAACGTCGATAGGAAAGTGTTTATTTGGCAAGGCTTGTTTACAGGTTACAGTCCATCATCAGGGGAAGCCAAGGCAAGAAATCAAGGAAGAAACCTGGAGGCAGGGATGAAAAAGAGTTCCTGGAGGAATGTTGCTGACTGGCTTACTCTCCACGGCTAGCTCAGCCCACCTGCTTATACTAGTCAGGATAATCTGCCCAGAGGTGGCACTGCACCCAGGCCTAGGCCTACCTACAACAATCATTAGTCAAGAAAATGCCCCATAGATTGCCTACAGGCAATTTGTTGGAGGCATTTTCTCAGCTGATGTTCCTCTTCTGAGATAACCCTAGTGTATATCAAGTTGACAGAAAAATAATTCTAGCCAGCACAATAGGTAAAGTAATAGTGCTCTCCTAAACATTTTCTTCAAGACTGACACATTCAGCAAGTTTTGTTTTTATTTTTGTTTTGTTTTAAATGTGCAGGGTAAGAAGTTTATGATACTATGTTCACACAAAGGGGTTTGCTTTAATAATTATAAAGTCAAGCTGACTTCTGATCTTGTTTTTTCAATCATTCATATTTCTGAAACACAAGGGTTCTTCACATTTTAGTTAATTATTACTAAGTGAGTAAAGGAATCAAGAAAAAATACTGAATATAAAAAAGGAGAACATGAAGGGATTTTTTTTTTCTTTCCTCACCTAAGCAATGAAATACTGGTTAGCTTTAACTCAGTGACTGAGTCTCTTCTACCAGTTGTTGAAGAGGAAATGAGACATGTAATCTTATAACTTCCTTCCAGATCTACTTTGCTTTTCTTCTAACCAACCCTTTAGTTTTAGGAAGATAGCACACCCTTGGGTGTGACTTTGTTCAGCTTTGGAATCAACTCATTTCAAACTGGAGTTTGCTGATCCTCTACTCATAGCTCATCTTCGTTCCCCAGCAGTGGTTGTGGGAAACTCTGCTCCCTCTAGCCTGGGGGAGACACAGAAGCCTTGGAGAGCATCTCTGTCCTTCTCTAGACCCCTTTGATGATTATTCTACCTATTGTCTAGTTTGACAAATATGAACCACAATGTTTTTTGTTTGCTTGTTTGTTTTTCCTCTCAAGTTTCAGAGTAGGTGGAAGCTGTGTCCTCAGTGAAAGTTGTTAAGTGTTTGCAGAAGTTTCTGTTCTCTAAGTCCACAGTTAGTTTTAACTCCAAAGAAGATTCTGAGCACAAGGCCACTCTTATCTACATTCTCTTTGGCTTCTAGTCACCTTTTTCTATTTCTCTTCCTTCTGTTCTTCATGGAAACTGCTACGCACACTTCCTTTTTCCACTTTCTTTGTTGCCTAAACCCTTCTTCCAGGTGCTCTGAGATTTGGCTCCTTGGGAATGTTTTTATCTGGAGCTGGAGGTACTTTCAGTTCAAGCCATGGTGGTAAGACTGTTGATTTGCAAAGGTCAAATTAATTGCTCAAAGCCAAAAATCTGGTTCTTTAGTTTTTCAGAATCAACCTTACCCTGAGGCACAGCAGAATTATTCTTTTCTACTTAAGTATGGTATAAAACATGAAGTAAAAGAAATTGAAAACAAAAGCCTTGTTTTCACATAGAAATATTCCACTGCATAACAAATATCTACAGTGGAATAAAAGATTAGTGTGTATTTATCAGTTTGTCTGTTTCCATACACTAAAATAAAAACAAAATATTAAATGTGATACTAATATGTATCTGTGCTCTAGCTTAAATAATGTTCCCTGGTTAAAACTAAATGAAGGCAGGAATGTTTTTCCTATCATAAAGCTACACACAGTATCAATGAGCTTAATTTTTCAAAATCTTTCAACATAAGCCTTCTGCCTGAATCCAGTCAGGTTAGTCAGAGTAGCTCTGAGTCTTGCTTACGTGCCCTATACTGTGAGCAAGCACTAGTGCTGAATGAAAAGGAATGATGGATACTTTTCTACTCTACTAACTGCTGAGAATAAATTCTTTTCTGACCTGAGGAATATCATCTCCCAGAAGAGAACCTCCTAAGCAGTTGTTGATCAAACCTGGAAACATCTTCACTTGTTTCTGGTAAAGGTTAGCCATGTGTTTGATATTTCTTTCTCTGCCACTAAAGTAAGTACTCTGTGGCACACATACCCTACAGACTCTTCTCAACACACACAGCTTTATGATGCAGATCCACAACCAACTCTTTTAAGTGGATAGTAGGCAGAAAACAGATGTTTTTATCTAACTCTTCCAACCTAATAGCTATTGTCTCAAGAGATAAGTGCATGTTGTTGTTTGTTTTAGAAAGTAGAATGCAGCATAAATCCATCTGCCCTTGTAGCCCTTTTTAAATAAAAATCTCTTTGCCTGACTCTGTTACCAAATTCAAATTAATAATATATGGGAGCCTGAATAGATGAAGGGCATTTTACAGCTGTACAGGATAGCTTACAAAGCTCCATTAGGGCTGGGTTTTCAGAATAATGACGTCTATTCTGAGCCTCCTTCAGTCTTGTATTATATGATATATGGGAAGGCAATATGAATTAAAGATGATAGGAATGAACAGAGAGTGGAGGCAAAAGCTTTAATACCAGCATTCTGGGAGCTGAAGTAGGAGAGCCATAGCCAGTTCCATGTAGTCAGGATAAGTGTTGAACCCAAGGTAGGTCAGGGCTATTTATAAGGACCCTATCTTATAATAATAATAATAATAATAATAATAATAATAATAATATCAATAACAATAATAATTAACAATGATAGTGAAGATTGAGTGGCTTGTTTTAGGACATCATAGTTTAATATTCTAGAGAATTAATTTTCATAAATGCAGACTGTTAATATTCTTCACCAGTGTTTCTCAAACTTGTCCAATGAAGGCAGTCTTTTGTTGCTGGATCCTAATGGCTCCTTTGGGGGAGAGGATGAGAAGGCATGGCATCAACGACATAGACATCAGGAGTCAGTTGAAGGCAAACAGCAAACTCATTTACTCAATAATGGGGAAGACCTTATATACACTCCTCCCAGCACCCAAGCTGTGTCCCAATCTGGTGGCATTGTGTGATCATCCTTCATTGGCCGTGCACAATAGGGAACTCTGACAGCAACCAGGAACTCTGACAGTGCCTGTTGCTAGACCCTCAGACAGACTCCAGGTTGACTCATAAGGAAGTATGCTATGTACATGCCTTGGAAACTGGTTTGAGCCAATTTCCTCAACCCTAGGGGCCTGTTCTACTACTGTCTTTAAGGATTAAAAAAAAATTTCCATTGAATACCAGTGTTAAATCATTTTCTTACAACATTTTTTGAATGTATAAATGCCTTGTGTTCATACCTTTTATTAAATAAAATTATAACTCAATGTGCTGTATTATTGCAAGTCTGCTGTTTAGTAGAGCCTCTCATAATCTCATCCTTGGCATTTCTATCTCTATTCATATTCTTTAGGGTCAAAATGATTATAAACAGAAATGCTAAGTACATGCAATAGTATGTAGTTAAATGACTATGGCAAATTTAAACATAAAAAAGTAAAAGGTAAATTTCAAAGGGGACAAATTCAAGATTGTAGAATGTATATTAAAAGACTAAAAATTTACTAAGTTATTAGGAAGTAAATTTAAAAAATAATATGAAACTCAAAAGTAATATGCATATCATAAAGTTAGATTAGAAAAGTCTAAGTGAAACTTTGTATGTAGCTGGGAAGGGTGCTGCACACCTGTAGTATCAGGACTGTGGAAGTGAAGAGGGTGGGTACAAGGTCTCATGCCAGGGTAGGTTGCATGAAAAATAAAAAGTAGTGGGGGAGGGGAAAAGGCTACACACAAATAATGAAAAGTAACTGAACAGATTGTATTTGTGCAAATACATTCATATATATATGAATGTAGAAGCCCGGTGTTCTTTTGGTACATTCCAAAGTCTTTCATAAAGCTTCAATATAGTTAAAAAGAATTTGCAAGCCGGGCGGTGGTGGCGCACGCCTTTAATCCCAGCACTCGGGAGGCAGAGCCAGGCGGATCTCTGTGAGTTCGAGGCCAGCCTGGTCTCCAAAGCGAGTTCCAGGAAAGGCGCAAAGCTACACAGAGAAACCCTGTCTCGAAAAACCAAAAAAAAAAAAAAAAAAAAAAAAAAAAAAAAAAAAAATTTGCAGCCCTCTTAAAAGCTATGACCTCTGTATCCCTGTGAAATTGTTCCTGCTGAAAAAACAAACAAACAAACAAACAAAAAAAACAAGACCCTTCAATCCAGCTCTCCCTTCAGAACTGATCTGGAAGTTTATAGAAATACACCCAAGGACCGTCTAGTCTTAAAGAAAGATGTCACCCTCTTAGATATCAATACCATTCATATTAATTGGATGGCTGAGACAAGTGTCATGAGATCCTTATTCAGGAAAACGTTAGTCTAATGGTACATACCTAAGTAAGGAATCGAGGCTTCAATAGATGTATAACCTACCTTCCTTCCTTATATCCATCCTTTCTTCCTTCCTTTCTTTTTACCTATCCTTCTCTCTCTCTCTCTCTCTCTCTCTCTCTCTCTCTCTCTCTCTCTCTCTCTCTCTCTCTGTTTGCCTTTCATCTTTTAGGAAGTAGAGAGCAGTTATAGCATACCCACTGTGTGTTCAATTTACAGATGAGAAATTTCCACAGCTACACAGGCAACATTAAGGGAAATATTAGTAAACATAAATCATAACAAAAGCAAGCATGTACTTAATGAAATCTGTAACTAAAATCCAAGCAGTGTAAATACTGCTTTAACATATGTTATTATCTCAAGTCAAGTGCTCAGCTAATGTTAATGAAACATGTCCTAGTTACTCTGACTTCTTTGGAAAATTGAGTGCTCAACGAACATACCTCATCAGCTTATGTATACAGTTGTCATAGCCCATGAAAATGTTTTGGGATTCGTTTTTCTCTCTGTCTTCATTAATTTTAGAGCTATCAGTTATTTTAGAGAAATGGATGTGCCCCCTAGGACCTTGCAGAAAGAAAGTGAATGGCACTGAGTTAGAGCTAAATCTAAGATTTTAGAACGTCTCTTACTATCCATATGCCATGAATATCATCTCTAAATCCTAAAGATATGGAAAAATTAAGGCAAATCCTCCATCTCTAGTTGGAATGATTTTTATTTCTGTTTCTAAATGTTTGAGTTCTTTTATGCAGATTTTTAAAAATATTTAATGGGTTCATCACATTTGACCTGCTTAAAATTTGCTCAAAGGACATATAGGAAAGGCATGTGGTATTGGAGATTAGCCCTGAAAACAAAAGGTCATGATGAGACATTTTTGGAATTTAAGGAAAGAAAGCTGTTGCCATGTGAGAATCATAAGAAATCTTATTAAATTTTCTATCATAATTATGTATTTGGTGGCTTGAGATTGAGAAGTCTTAAGTGTCTGTGTTTGTGAAATTGCTCACATTTTATAACCTCAACACAATAATTTCTTTATAGCATTTTCAAAAGGCTATATACACGAAAATATCAATATCAAAGAACAACCAGGAAACACGGGTAGCTTGTTGTTAGAAATAATAGAAATTAAAAATAGTGAAGTGTTTAAGTAGTACAAAAAATAGAAATTGAGAGAATAAAACAAACATGAAAATGCTCAAAAACATTCTGTTAATCATTAAATCATTAAGTATTTCTTCTCTTCTAATCATTAAATATTTTGTTGTGCACAAGGTTTTGTTTTGTTTTAAGGTAACATCTCCTCTATCCCACTTTGACCTTGAATGGACTTTTGAAGCCAAGGCTTACCTTGAATTCTTGATTCTCCTGTCTCCAGTTCCTCTAAGTTCCAGAACTACAATCATGCACTACAATATCTGATTCTTTAAAGATGGTTTCCAAATGATATATCTTTATTAAATATTAAATATGTGAAACCTATACAAAAGATTTCTATCAGCTTGTCACTGACCAGTTTGAGAAAGTCAAATGTCTTTCTACATTTTTAAGCCAGTTTTCCCAGGCTGTGCAAAGACTGTTATATTGAAGAGTTGTCTAGAATACCAGGAATTTTTAATTCAAGTGGCCATTTTAATATTTTTTAAAGATTTATTTATCTTTA
Organism: Peromyscus eremicus; assembly: GCF_949786415.1. NCBI lineage: Eukaryota > Metazoa > Chordata > Mammalia > Rodentia > Cricetidae > Peromyscus > Peromyscus eremicus. Next base: position 46,009,974 of record NC_081419.1, read on the forward strand.
TCTGTGTGTTTGTGTGTGCACATATTTGAGCACAGAACTCACATGTGTACTTGCACTGGGTCTCTTGTTTATAAAAACCAGAAGAGGGCAACGTATTTCCTGGAGATGTAGTTACAGGCTTTGCCAGCCACTATGTAGGTGCTGGGAACTGAACGACAGTCATCTGAAAAAGCAGCAAATGTTCTTAAACCTCTGAGCCATCTCTCCAGCTCTTTCAAGTGGTCATTTCTATCTTGCCAAAATAATATTGGACAAAACCTGTGTTTTCTGACCGAAGCTTGGGATAACAAATAGAGATCAGAGAGAAGGCAATGTTAAGGGTGTTAGTTGACTTAATATGGAATGTTTATTATTCATGGCAGAATTCTTACAAAATACATTTCTTTTTCGAGACAGGGTTTCTCTGTGTAGCTTTGCGCCTTTCCTGGGACTCACTTGGTAGTCCAGGCTGGCCTCGAACTCATAGAGATCCGCCTGGCTCTGCCTTCCGAGTGCTGGGATTAAAGGCGTGAGCCACCACCGCCCGGCTACAAAATACAATTTTTAAACTAGACTTATTACTTTGTTATTTCTTCACTCATTCTTTCAAATATTATGTTGTTTTTTTCCTTTAGATATTAAAGTGTAAGACTACTTCCCCCAGGATTAGAGATTTAGTAAATTAATTACATGGTTCATACTTAATTTTGACGTACTTAATTTCATCTCTTTAATCTTATAATGACACCTCCCTCTTAGCAAGAATTTTAAGTAAATTGGTTAAAAACCCAAAAGGGACTGAGAGGATTTGCAATCCTAGGCAGCCTATGGAAATTTTTTCACTTGCTTTGAAAGGGGCATTGTCACAAAGGGGTTTCATTTAGAAGTGCTGGGGTGGACGGTGGTGAGAGAGCCATGTTTACCTGAGAAGGTCTGATGTCAGATTAGTTTATCTGTCAATGTATTTCATATGTCCGTCGCTATCTGTCACAGCTTGGATTTGTCAGGAGTGTGCATGCCTCTGTTTGTTAAGAGTGCCTGTCTGTCCCTCACTGGCAGCGACTTTACCAGAAGTGATGCACCTGTCTTCCCAGCTGGCCTTTGCTCATGGGAGAGAAGGTCACTTAACACCATTTTATCCTCCTGGACAGCTGTATGTAAACTGCCTGAAGGTATAAAAGACCTAAATTATGTTTAAGAAAAACAACAACAACAAAAATGCTCTCCAATGGCTGAGCCAGTTTTGTCTTTAAAATAGTTGCTGTCTAGATTTTTTAAATTTGGGAATTGCTGGCTTAGTTCAATAGAAAAGTGCTGTGGTTTTCATTGGTCTGAGTATTCCATCAGCTTTTACTGGCTTGCTGAACTTTTACTTACTTGTCTTACTTGTCTTCACAGGTTATCTTGTGATTTTTTAAAGAATGTGGATTTCTCTAGTTTAGTGTGGACAAAGCTTAGCTAAACATAGATCTTATTTCAGTAATGACCTTAATCCTTTTTTTTCTGGTTTTCATATTTCAATTGTCTATTTACCACAATAAGCTAAGCTTTATAGGTAGGTTGCTTCTCCTCTGTTACCCACTACTTTTCTTAGAGCACACTATCAAGGTCATTGTGGATTATATATTTCTTTCATACATAACTCTTATGTGGAAAAAAATGAAGCAATGAAAAATTCAATCCACTGGCCAAGAAAAGAGTAAATATTTCTTCTTACAGGAGCCCTGACTCACTCTTTCTAAAAATTAAGAAATACCTATGAGACTTATTGGATTTTAATCAAGATATACACTAATTACGATAAGATGTCCAGCTTTAAAGGCATAGTTCAATGAATTTTGCCTAGTAGATGAGTCTGTGTGATCAGGATGCAGTTACCAAAAGTTCCCTTATGATACACCTCTGTTAACCATGTGTAGTCATGGTTCTGCACATTACCAGAGCCTATTTTTACCTTTCCTACAAGTTCATAAATATAACCAAAGAGTATATGGTCTTCAAAAAAATGTGCCTGGTTTATTTCATTCAACTTATGGGTTTTTAGGTTTATCTAAATTATAGATGACTAGTTTGATTATTGTGGAACAAGAAATTCATTACCCATGTTAAAAATAATGGTACCAGTGATGAAAAGCTATAGTATTACAGACACTTGACTCTGTAAACTCACATTGGTTTTTTGGGTTTGCCTTTTTGAGTCTCCACTGATTTTCTGCGAGAGTCCCAATTATATGTGTAAATGATTCTTAGCAGAGCCACAAAACTCATATCTCACAAACAGATCATTTGATAAGCCAAGGAGATTAGCTGGCATGCTTTTAGATTAGAAAACAGCCTGGGCATCCTAACATCTCCAGGTTTCTGCATAGCTATGTTTTTGGTGTCCCTTTGCATTCATACAACTCTGTGGGTGGTAATGTAAACACAACAGTTTGTAATATTTTGGAGCTATACAACTGGATGTTCCACTGCAAGTCTTTCTAAGACACATTTTCCATGGCATAAATATTTAAGGCTGTAAAGGGAGGTTTGGCTAGAATGCTTGAGGAATGTCACAAAGCAATGTTGTCTATTTGCAGGCAGCGTAAGAGGCTTTCCAAGAATAGCTTGTGGAAAATGGATTCATCAAATTGAATTTGAACAGATGGTGATTGACAGCCATAGCTAGCTTAGTTTTTGATAGTTCCAAAAAGGGACACATGGAACTTGTGTTGATATGAAGGGCTATCTTATAGAGCATGTTGCTGGAGGAACAATGTTTCACTCCCTCAGGTCAACAATATTGGAGGCTTGATGGAGTGCTTAGGACTCCACTAGAGATTTTTAGGTCAGAAAAAAAAATAGATTTTTGGCATCAAAATGTATTAGTCCATCTCATAGATGAGTAAAGTGACAAAGCAGTTTTAGGAAAGCCACAGATAAGTACTGTGTACGCCTGACAATCTTCTACTTCTGTAAAAACCCTTGGTATTATTTGCAAAATCCCCTAATAGGAAAATCATTGTTGAAATAGTTTAAATGAGTATGTACCAAGTAAAGACAACATCCCCTAAAGATGGACTGTTCAATCATAAAGTATGTAAAGAAAGAAAAGACCTTTATAAATGTTTTCCAAATGCAAAATTTTGTATAGCAGCTTGATATAAGATAATGTGGGAAACTCATTCAATGGCAAAAAGAAAATCTGAACAACATACAGCCGAGTGTTAACATTCCTTATGTGTTTTTCTTCCTCTTAGATCTACTAGAACAACTTCAAGGATTGCTGAGTCTAGCAGTGGAGGAAGGGTTGTGTGAAAAAAGTGACTCTACTCTCAGAAGAACTGGGAAATCTTCATCATAGGTAACAGCTGATTCCTATCTTTGGTTTTGTGTTCTTCAAAAATGAGTGAAGCAGTGGCATAAAAATGGATGAGGAATATTAAGATGTTTAGAATTTGCTTTTACTGAGTTTGCTTTTCCTGATTCTTATTGTTCATGTGCAGTGGGTTCCAAAGTCATTACTTAGCAGATACTACCTTCACATTTGAATTAGGATGGCAAGGTGACAATAGCATCATTGCAGAGAACTAATCTGGCCACTTTGGACTTGAGCCACAGTAGGAGGGACTGTGATGATATTTCCATGTGACACCCAGGAGGCTGCTCACAAGAACAGTCAACCAGCACCACTGAGAAGCTCCAGGGCTGGCAGACACCATTAAACTTAGTGCGCCTGTAAATAATAAGTGTCTGAGTCCTGTTGAGCAGTTGACATTTTGCTGTTAGAACACTTCACAGGTTTTTCTGCTTTTAATGTACTCTTATGATAGGAGTCTTGACTTAAAAGATTTGATTAAACAAAAATACTTTGAGTCTTACTTTTGGGTAAAGTTAGTTTTACCTAAATATTGCTCATATTCCTGATCTTGTCACAAAGAATTCAAGTGTAGTACTTCCTCCTTTATCCATTCTCATCACAGTGCTAAAGCAGTCCTCCTCTAGAGGGAACAGGGGCACAGATTAGTGCTGACAAAATCTGTCATCCCTGGGCTCCAAGAAAGTTTACAACAGACCAATGTCCTCTAAAGGCGAGGAAGATACTCCACAGTCTGTCATAGTTGTGTTCTTTCCAGATCCACTTCAACATGTAAGTTATTGTAGGTAAAGTTTCAGTGCCATGGGACCTAATGCAAACCCTGATTGAATTCTTTACTATGAAAGGCTGCAGACTCACGGGACCTAAACACTCTGTTCCACTTTAGTAATACCAATAGTCCACTGGGATGCCCAGTGGTATTATTATGCAAGATGGCAGAAAATGTTCTCATCATAGGTTAGACATTGTTGTTGTTTTATCTTAGCAATACTTTTACCTTATCTTGGTTCTGTTTGCTTTTCCAGATTCTGTGATTTTTTTCTTTCTTTCTTTCTTTCTTTCTTTCTTTCTTTCTTTCTTTCTTTCTTTTTGTAGCCTTTTTTATACAGGGTATCTTTTATTTAAGACAGTTTCATGTTTGCAGAAAAAATTATTTGAAAATACAGAGGATCTCTGCGTACAATCTCTCCCAACACATACAGCTTCCACTGTTATTGACATCCTGTATTTGTGTGATAATTTTTTGTAACTGATGACTCAATATAGACTCATTCTTAAGTTCATCATTAAACAATGGTTCCCTGCTAGTATGTCTATTCTGTAGGTGTTGAGAACTGTATAATGACAAATTTTCACCACTATTATGTGTATGCACCACTCTAAATCTCCTGTTCCTCTTATATGTCCCTCGCTTTCTTTGCTGATATTCTGGCAAGTTACAAATTTTTTTTTGACTCCATAATTTTGCCTCTTACATACTGCGATGTAATTTGGGTCATACCATATGTAGATGTCTTATATTAACTTCTTTTGTGTGTGTGTGTGTGTGTGTGTGTGTGTGTGTGTGTGTGACAGACACACACAGAGAGAGAGAGAGAGAGAGAGAGAGAGAGAGAGAGAGAGAGAGAGAAAGAGAGAGATTGTAGATGATTTCTTTACATATTACAGTATATTCATTCATCTGTTCAAATGCTTCTAAGTTTGGGAGTTGTTTAAGAAAATGCTGAAAACATTTGTTTTCAAACTTGTATAGCAACCTGTTTTCAACTCATTCAGATGTGTACCCAAGGATTATGATGACTAAATCGAATATTAATAGAATATGATTTTGTAAGAAATTGCCAAACTTCATTACAATGCAGCTGTCACATTTTACATTTTTCCCAGTATGTGTGCAAGTTCCTGTTGTTCCTAGTCCTTGCAGACGTTCCCAGTTGTTAATGCATTGTGTCTCACCATTATAATGGACACTCTGTGCTTTTCCATTGTCTATGTATGAATATACTTAGTTACACATTAATTTTATTAAAATTTATTAAAACTGGACACTTAGCTGCTGGCATCTTCTTGAGTATTTATTACGGAATACCATTAAGAATTTGAACTTTTTTCTAGACCTTACTAACTATTGTAATGCTATTTTGTGTGACACATGTGTTTGGCATCACAGTGTGACCTATTAATCATTGTTGCAGTTGGCAAAGACTCTTTCAAATAATAAATTATTGTAACTAAAATATATACAATACATCAAATCTTTTATGTTGATAACCATAATATGCATGTTCTATGGATCTTCATTCAAACAAATCATGTTTGATGATGCACAAGCTAGGTTTCTGCCATGAGCAGCATTATACACAAGGCCATACCACTCAGAGTCTACCCATTCCTCTGACCTGGAAGATAAGTAGGATTAAACAGAGTTAGTACTGGGATGGGAGGCATCAAATTAGACACATCTGTGCTTGCTATTGATAGCCCCAAACTTTCAGTGATTCAGTTTATGATTTTTACACTTTTATGATGATATGAAACTAATTCACATCAGTTTCTACATACTCAGTTATTACAATTTTGATCTGAACAACCTTCACATGAGAGTGTTGAGAAAACAAGACATTGAAACACAAACCCTTGAAGTTGTTGTCCCCCACCCACTCACACACATTTTTTTTAAATTTTCTAGTCAGCAATATAAATTCTCTATAACCTCTGTAGATGTCCAGGTCCCTTTTGGAGTATTCCCTCCAAGTACAATCCTGGTTCTAATGCAAAGATGCCTCTGCAGTTTTGTTTTTGTTTTTTAACTTTTGGGGGCCCACCACCCAGCTCCCAAATAAATACCAGGAAACTTATTCTTATTTATGAATGCCTGGCTTTTACTTGGTTTGTTTCTGGACAGCTTTTCTAACTTAAATTATCCTGTTTTTTTTTTTTAAATACATTTTGCCTCTGGGCTTTTTAACCATTCTTTATTCTATATATCTTTCTTTCCTTCTTATTCTATGACTGGCTGTGTGGCTAGGTGGCTGGCCCCTGGCATCCTCGTCTTCTTCTCCTTTTCTCTCTCCTCACTTTCTTCCTTACATTTCTCCTCCTATTTATTCTCTCTGCATGCCAACACCCCCTATCCTTCTCCTGCCTAGCTATTGGCCATTCAGCTCTTTATTAGACCAATCAGGTGTTTTAGGCAGGCAAAGTAACACAGCTTTACAGAGCTAAACAAATGTAACATAAAAGAATGCAACACATCTTTGCATCATTAAACAAATATTCTACAGCATAAATGAATGTAGCACATCTTAAACTAATACTCCACAAGATGCCCCTGCTCAGAGATGCTGCTAAGAATTTGGGGATGGGAAGAAACATGAGACCTCCAAATCACTGTGTCCCATAGTAAGGTGGTAAAAAGATAAATGAAGGAAAAGCAGAATACTGGTAGAAAGATAAAACATTGTTATTTATAATTCAGAGAAATCATAGTTTTAAACCTGCATACAGTCAATCTTAGAGTGGGAGGAGTTTGAACCTTTGCATATAGTTAAGTTCCTTCCCCTAGAACTTGAAGAAAGAGGTAGAAGGCATTTTGGTAATGAGCATATTTCCTGAGTCAATCAACCATGTGTCATTCTTCTGTGGCTTCAGTTCCATTTTTGTTCAAGTATTGTTTGTGCTTTCTTTTTTATAGTTCATCTTGTCCAGTGACAATAAATCATTTTTACCACACATAGAACCTCCAACTGTGATGTCAACAAACATTCCCTAAGTGCTAGAAATTTATAGCAGCCTGTCAAAGTCCATTGAGATGTGAGTAGATGACTCTTGATTTGATTGGTACCTATGTTGAAAAGAGCCTTGTGTAGCATCTTACATTGAAAATTTCTAAGAAGGTAATTTCCAGCTTTAAGGTAGAAAATCAGCCAACAATAAAGGAAAAAGATTAAAGAGAATGAACAGGAAATGTAATTAGCGGGCTAATTAGCTAATTAAATGAGAAACCAGAATTGTACTATTGGCTGTGAAAAGGGAGAGGAGGTGGTAGGTTATATAAAGAGCTTTGACTTCACTAAGGTCCATTTATTGGTCACCTACTAGATGTTGAACTCTGTTCTAGGTTTTTATAAGTTAGTAAAGACAATATACTATCTATTCCAACAGGCCTCTGTGGACAAAGATGTTTGTGTCTTCTTTACTGTTCACACTTTGAAATCCTGACTTCAGTCTATGCGGTTGGGAGTTAGAAACTTCAGGAGGTAACAAGTGTTCTAAGAGTGTAGCCATTCTTTCTGCCACAGGAGCGTAACTTACCACCCAGAAGAGAGTTCTCGCAGCACCAGAAAAGCTGTCCCTCTGGTTTGAACGTTTCATCTCCCAGAGCCTTCAGAAACCAATCTGTGCTGTTGGTGAGCCATCCATTTTAGTCAACAAACAAATTAAATAGTGGGTAGGAAATATTTAAAATGAAGGTAGTATGTGAAATTTGAGTATTTAATACAAAAAAAATACAAATTTGAACAGAGTTAAGGCATCACAGGGAAGTGAGCAATGGGTTAAAATGTTAAATGTGGCAGTGGTTGCGTTCTCACCAAGAAGCCTGGGCAGATATTTAAAGAAAGTGGCGTTTGAGCTAGTACTCACAGGGAGAGGGAATGGACAAATAAGAACATCGTAGCTCCCACTATTTGGAAGTCTGAGGCAGCAAGATTTCTGTAAGTTCAAAGCCATCTGGGACTATATGGTAGCTATATAGTGAGTTCCAGGCCAGTGTGGGCTGAAGAGTGGGACCAATCTCAGAAAACAAACAAGCAAAGGAGGAAAAGATCCTCACATGAGATCCAGCAGAGACTATTCTAAGAATATCCCGGTTCTAAATTAAAATTCTAACTCAAGGCAATTTTAGTAAGCCCCACATACTAAAATGGGGACCCTTTTTGCCACAATCAAGTTCCTCTTATGGAATCTTGCTTTGGGTCAGAGTAATTCTGTCTCTAAAAGACAAAAGAGATAGAAAAAGAGAGTTAAGCTGTAGCCCTTGGGCCCTGCCTAGGCTTAAAGCCAGTCAGAGTGGGCCAGGGACATTGGGGAGTGAGGGAAAAAACAGAATCCAGGCTTCCCCTTGAATCTGTGGAAAAGGACTTGGCTAAGAAAAGGAAGCACCACAGGGCCCAATGCAACCTCAAGATAGGAGGAGAAAGTTGGGAAATTAAAAACAACAACAACAACGACCCCGGCAAATCTGTAGGTAGAGCTGGGAGCAGAAGTCCTGGGGCCATGAAGGCGCTGACCCTGGGCAGCAAAGTTAGTTGGCTGAGAGAACGAGATTTTGAAACCAACTGTGGTTCCAGTGGAGACACAGTAAAAAGTTCAAACTGTAAAGAATTAGTTATGTCTTAAACAATGAGTGTGCCTGTTTTCACTGTACATTACAGATATTTTAATAACATTTATAAATCTGTCTTTGCTAAAACTGTGCCTGCCAGTTTGACAAACTAACATGCTATGTGTTACGCTGTTAACTAAAGGTGCCTATATCTAGACCGTCTCTTGTCCCTGCTCCTCCTTGTCTGCTGTGGTTTCAAAGCAAGGCACACAGTACTGGTTCCTCAGTACTTCTGCATCTGCAGAAACTCCACAAACCAGAACTCAGCTTCCTTCAGGTCATCACTAGAATCTGTGTTTTTTAATGCACAAAGCTTATTTGCAGGACTGGTGAAGGTCCTTCTCTTCTAGAGCCTGAGGAAGCTCGTGATTATAATAAGATTGAGTGTGCTGTTGAGTCAGGCTGGGAAGATAACTCAGTAGATAAAGTGCTTGCTGTAAAATTATTAAGACCTGAGTATGGTTCCTATATTGTGCACCCCAATAAACTTATCTGGGGGTCAGAGAACAGAACAGCCATAATATTAAACATAGAGGTTAGGCAGTTGTAGCACATGCCTTTAATCCTAGCATTCCAGAGGCAGAGATCCGTCTGGATTTTTTTTTTTTTGGTTTTTCGAGACAGGGTTTCTCTGTGTAGCTTTGCGCCTTTCCTGGAACTCACTTGGTAGCCCAGGCTGGCCTCGAACTCACAGAGATCCGCCTGGCTCTGCCTCCCGAGTGCTGGGATTCCGTCTGGATTTTTGTGTGTTCAAGGCCACACTGGAAACAGCCAGGCATGGTGACTCATGCCTTTAATCTCAGGAAGTGATAGAAGGAAGCAGAAAGGTATATAAAATGTGAGGACCAGGAACTAGCCTGGTTAAGCTTTTAGGCTTTTGATCAGCCGTTCAGCTGAGATCTATGTGGATGAGGACTCAGAAGCTTCCAGTCTGAGGAAACAGGATCAGCTGAGGAATTGGCAAGGTGAGGTGGCTGTAGCTTGTTCTGCTTCTCTGATCTTCCAGCATTCACTCCAATACCTGCCTCTGGGTTTGTTCTTATTAATAAGACCCTTTAAGATTCATGCTACACCTGAGTTCAGATCCTTACAACCTGCATAAAAAGTTGGGTATAGCATCATTGTATCTCAAAAAAGATGTGAGAATACATCAAATGTCAACCTCTGGCTTTGACACGTGCTCTCATAGACAAACAGTCACAGATCTTACACATACAAACACACATATGCACACACACCTACTCACACATACACATCAGGCTAACAATTATTGATAGTTTCCTCAGTAGCATCCTGTGGTATATTTTTTTAAGTGTGTAAGAATTAATATATAGCAGTAAGTAGTGAATGATTCAATACATTTCTATTGGAATGTTAATTAAAAGGTATATTGAAGTTGGGGATTTATGGTGTCAGTACAAACTGGCTTTAGTTCCTGCTCTCTCTGGATTTTATTTTTTTTTAAATCTTTCTATGCTGTGTAGCAGGCCTTCCAGGAAACAGCTGCTTTGAGAGAAGTGAAAGATTAGATATATTAAAAATGGGAACATGTCTTAATATAAAAAAGAATGGGCTTATTTTTCTTGGAAACAAATTGAGAAAGTGTGTCAAAGTTAATGTGGCAGATGGCAGGAGGCATTTGGGATTTCAGGATTAGCTGTAAGGGGCATTCCGAAGAAAATCAAATTCACATTCAAGGTGAATGCAATGCCCCTCTCTTTCCTTTTCTTTATCATCCTGCCTCTACTATAATCCACTCTCAAAAAAGGACCTATAATCAGTCTTTTATAACTTCATAGCTCCTTAGGATTTCAAAATAGCGTGCCAATTCTCTGAAGAGTAATTACAGTTTAAACAGGAGAGGGGGTGATACCTTCATTTAAAAATAATTATAAAACAGCCCACTAAGTTTATATGTAAGACTTGGGATTTTTTTTTCCTTGTGGTTGCACTTTGATCTTTATTTTTTGCATCTATTTTACATTAAAAGAACTGTGTAGTCCTCATTATTGCAACATGATGAGATTCTTATTGGCTTTAATTAACCTGCTTTATTCCTTCTCAACTCCACAATTAATTTGCCTCAATTGGTTAGCAAATGAAAAGTTCTAACTGCAAAAGTTGCATGTTGCTCTAATTATTGACCATTTGATTCTTGTGCTTCAAATAGAAACAGCAACAGACATAGATGATGATTTCATATTGCACAGCAAACATCACCAATTTTTCCTTGAAGGCATTGTTCCAGGAATGTTTTTTGTTTTTAAGATATTACTGTTGGTTTTGTGGAAAATGTCAGATAGAATAGGAAGATAGTAATCTAGCACATTTGAATTGGGGGACTCAGGGATTTAGCAACAAAAATAAATCTTTACTTAAGAAAATGACAAATTGCCATGAGAGGGATAGAGTTGAATTGCTGAACTTGGCAACATTAGAAATGGTTGCTTAGAATAAAGGCTTTTAAAAAGCTTTTTTATTTTGATTAGTCACCATAACCGCATCAAAATCAAAATTCTTAATTTTTATAAGCCTGGAAACATGCATGGAACTTTTCTCCTGCCTTCAACCTCCCAACATACTGGAGACATGCTTTGTAGAAGCAGCATGACAGAAAATTACACTTATCAAACATCTGAAAGCCTTGCATCAAAGTCTGAAATAAATTACGTTTTCCTTTTCCCAACAAAGAACAACAAAAGGACAATTTGGGGGGAGCTAAGTGAATCAAATGAGTGTGTGGTTGCACTGTGGTCCTCAGATACCATAGTGAAGTTAACCTGATTGTCACTTTCCTGCTAGTGTTCTGTGTGCAACTCCTGGGGCTGGTCGTGCATGCACATGCTTCTGTGAGGTTTTGCATGAGAGTCCACGAGATAGAAAGTGTCTTTTGTTGCTTTGAAAACATCATTTTAACCTCTTTGCATCTGAAATTTTCTGAGAAAAACATCCACTTAATCTCACAATGGCCTCACAGGAACAATTTAATAGTACCACTAAAAGCCTATAAGGGCTCTCAAGGTAGAAGATGCAGTTTGTAAAGGCGTCCCCAGACTGTCAATCTTAATTTAAGGAATTGCAAGCCTCAGGGGTTCATTTACCAAGCCATCAGTTGTCAGAACAGGAGGCAGGAATACTTCTGAAGAAGTTGTTAAAATGTTAGTTAAATCATGACCAGGAAATACATGTTGACTTTGAAAGTAAGATGTAGGCTCAGTATAGACTATTTAACGCCCATACCTTAAAGGACAACCATTTAGGGGAGTATCCCTGAGGTGTCATTGAAATTACCTTTGGAGCAGCTTCTCTTCTTCTGTATGTTACTTTGAGTTATGGAACTTGTAGGACCAGTGTTGGCAGACTTCTGGAAGATTCAGTGTGGACATCTGGTTATTCTCATATGTCCCTCATAGAGAACTTGCATCTCAGAGGCTCTGTGCCATATGAAGCTCTCGGGTAGAGTATCACTTGGGGGTCAGTTGCTCCAGTGGTTCTTGTTATTAAGGCAGGAATGTTTTTCCATTGATATGTGTCTTAGTCAATATTCTGTAACTGTGAGGAGACACCATGACCAAGACAACTCTTATAAATGGAAGCATTTAACTGGTGCTTGCTCACAGTTTCAAAGGTTTAGTCCATATCACCATGCCAAGGAGCATGGTGTCAGGCAAGAATGGTGCTGAGAAAGTAGCTGAGAGCTACATCCTGATCCATAAACCGAGAGGGGACAGAAGGGAGAGAGGAAGGGAGGGAGGGAGGGAGAGAGAAAGAGACAGACAGACAGACAGACAGAGAGACAGGGCCTGACATGGGCTTCTGACACATCAAAGCCCCATCCCCAGTGACATATTTTCTCCAATAAGGCCACAGACCACACACCTCACAATCCTTCTAGTTCTTTTAAGAGTTGCACTCTCTGGTGACTAAGCATTCAGATATATGACCCTGTGAGGGCCATTCTTACTCAAACAACTACAGTGTATATTTTAATGAGCCTCAATAATTCTTTAATGAATTGCTAACACATAAATAAGACAAATATGACTGATGATCTTTTTAATGAATGATGTAAGATTCTTGTTCACTTGCTGATCCCAAACAACTCCATAAAAAAATGGCAAAACCCTTTAGAATAATGATGGATGGGAGGAAGTTGATCCACATGTGGTAGTGGGATCATGGGTTATAGGATGTTTACTGACAATCAACTGTTAGAGTTATAGTTCTTTACTGATAGCAATTCAGTTATACTATGTGAGAAGCAGTACCATTAATTTGAATGTTTTGTATTGTATCATTGCATTGCTGTGAAATTCTTTTTTAATTTTTTTTTCATTTTTAAATACCAACTACAGTTCCTCTTCCCTCCCCTCCTCCCTCCCTTCATCTCCCCTGCCCCATCTCCACCCCCTTTCCACTCCTCAGAGAATATAAGGCCTCCCTTGGGGAATCAATAAAGTCTAACCCATCAAGTTGAGGCAGGACCAAGTTCCTGCACCCTGCATCAAGGCTGAATCCCACTATAGGGAATGGACTCCAAAAAGCCACTTCATGCACCTGGGATAAGTCCTGGTCCCACTGCCAGGGGACCCTCAAAGAGACCAAGACAATCAGATGTCACTCACATTCAGAAGGCCTAGATCAGTCCTCTGCAGGTTCACCAGCCATCAATCTAGAGTCCATGATCTCCCATTAGCTCAGATCAGCTGTCTTTGTGGGTTTCCCCATCATGATCATGTGTGCTTTGCTCATATAATTCCTCCTCTCTCTCTTCAACTGGACTTCGGGTGCTTGGCTCAAGGCCTAGCTGTGGATCTCTGCGTCTGCTCCCATCAGTTACTGCATGAAGTCTCTGTGATGACGACTAGGGTAGTCACCAATCTGATTACAGGATAGGAGTCTTACCTGGGGTCATCTTGTGGATTCCTGGCAATTTTCCTAGTTAGGTTTCTCCTTAACCCTATAATGGTTCATTCTATCAAGATAGCTCTTTCATTGCTCTCCTTCTCTGTCCCTCTCCCTACTCTACCATCCTGTTTCCTCATGTTCTCATCCCCCATCCCATCCCCTCCCCACGACCCTCTCCCAGTTTTCCCAGGAGAGCTTATCTATTTCCACCTCCCAGGATGATTCATGCTTGTCTTTCTTAGGGCTCTCCTTGTTACTTAGTTTCTTTGGGGTTGTGGATTGTAGTCTAGTTATCCTTGGCTTTACATCTAATATCCACTTATGAGGGAATACATACCATGTTTGTCCTTCTGGGGCTGGGTTACTTCACTCAGGATGATTTTTTTCTAGTTCCATCCATTTGCCTGCAAATTTTATGATGTCATTGTTTTTTAGCAACTGAGTAATCCTCCACTGTGTAAGTGTACCACATTGTTTTAAGCCAATCTTTGGTTTCGGGGCATCCAAATCATTGGTTTCAGCTTGTTTCCAGGTTCTGGCTATTGCAAATAATGCTGCCATGAACATAGTTGAGTAAGTGTCCTTGTGGTATGATTGAAAATCCCTTGGGTATATGCCCAAGAGTGGTATAGCTGGGTCTTGAGGTAGATTGATTCCCTATTTTCTGAGGAACCACCATACAGATTTTTAAAGTGGCTGTATGTTTGCACTCCCACCAGCAGTGGAGGAGTGTTCCCCATAATGAAACAACAGAGTACTTTTAAAGTTGACATGTAAATGTACAATGGTACAATCAACTCTGGGGACATTTTATTAAAGTGCAGGTATCATATAAATAACTATCTTTTTTAGCTACATAAGATGCTCTGGGGTAGAAATAAGTATAAATGTTTTTGAGTTCCCAAACACTACTCAAAGTGTTTTATTTTTAAAATTTACAATAGATTTTTATTACCTTGTTGGTTCCAAATTTGTCTTTTTTCTCTCTACTGTCTAATTTTCAATGCTCAAGTTCCAAGTTTTTCCACTTAAATATGCTTTTTAAAAAGTATTTTCTGGGCTGGAGAGTTGTCACAGCCATTAAGTGCACTGGTAGCTCTGGCAATTTCAACTCCCAGCACCTACTTGGTGTGTCAGAAATGTCTGTCATTCCAGTCTCAGGGGATCTGATGCCCTCTTCTGGCCTTTATAGGAACACATGTGGTACACAGACATACATGCAGTCAAAACATGTGTGCACAAACAGAAATAAATAATTTATCAGAGTATTTCCTGGATTTGGTATTAGAGTTCAAACTGAAAAGACAGCAACAATAATTATTTTTAAAAAACTAAAATATTAAATTTACAAAAGGCAAAGCAAGGTTTGATATAAAAATTTAACTCTGCCTCTTACTTGTAATGTCCATATAAAACCAAGTTGATCAAATCTGTATTTGAAGATCTTTTGTTTATAAAGACAAATACACAGAAATGTTAATTCCTGTGTCAGTAACAGCAAAAAAAAAAGTGCAGTGAGGCTGGGCTACTACTGTAGCTCAAATGTTAAAAGGTCTTATTAATAAAAAGTCTGGAGCCTTATATTGGGGTAAATGTTGAAAGATCAGAAAGACAAACGAACAAGCCACTGCCACGTCTTCTTACCTCTAGGACTCCTCAGACTGAAAAGCCATTAGTTCCTGTCTCTTCACGCCTTATATGCCTTTCTCCACCCTGCCATATAACCTCCTGTTTCATCCTCTCTAGTGCTGAGATTAAAGGCATGTGCACTTCCCAAGCAAAAGCATGGGAACTCAAGTGCTGGGATTAAAGGTGTGTGCCACCACTGCTTGGCTGTGTTTCTCTCCTAGACTGAGTCAATCTCATGTAGTCCAGGGTGGCTTTGAACTCACAGAGATCCAGATGGCTCTCTGCCTCCTGAGTGCTAGGGTTAAAGTGTGTGCCACCACTGCTTGGCATCTATGTTTAATCTAGTGGCTTGTTCTGTCCCATGATCTTCAGGCAAACTTTATTAGGGTACACAATATATCATCACAGGCCACTATTATAGTAATTAAAAGCCTTGGACTTTACCATAAAGTGTGCACTTACTCCTTGGCATTAAGCACTCAGTGCACTGTTGGATTTCAGGCACGTACATGCATGAATAATATATGGCATTTAGGGCAAGGCTCTAGAGTGCCATTTCTAATCTAAACCCTTAAAGGAGTGAAGCCTTCTAAATTTTAGACATACTAGTGAAGTAAGCATGCATGGAGGTTCCTATAACTTCTATATCCTAATATTTTCTCTAGTCTAATAGAATTTCTTTCTATTCTAATAGAAGCAAGTGATAGAAGAAAACCCAAATGGCTTGTTTATTCATTCAACAAATATTGACTGAAAGTCGCCTGCATGCTGGGCCCTGTATGTGGTGCTGAAGACTAACGATTTTCTTTTCTTTTTATGGTTTGGGCATAAAATGGCCTCACAGATTTGTGTGTTGAAAACTGTGTCCCAGTCTGTGGCTCTATTGAGATGCCACCTCACCAGTGGTTTGAAACAGGTTATTAGAAGTGCTCTGGTAGGAGGAAGTATGTCGCTGCACTTGCTTTTAAAGGCTATAACTTGTTGCTGGGCCCTCCCTGTCTGTCTTCACACCTGGCTGCCCTAGAGTGAGTGGTTTGGCTTTACCATGTCATTCCACCCTGATATTTTGACCTTGCCCTAGGCCTCAAGCAATCAAGCCAGATAATCATGAGCAGAAATCTCTGAAAATGTGGCCAAAATGTCTTTCTCCCCTTAGGTTGTTTTCTCACAGAACTGAAAGCTCACACAGACCCTCTCATTAAAGAAATGAAATTGGTCAATTCCCCCCGCCCCCGGGTACCATTATGAGAAACACTATGAAGAAAAGAAAAAGATGAGATGAGCCAGTGGAATAGGGTGCCTCAACATTAAGGGTGTGGGATTCTCAGGAGAAAGACAGGCAGAGCTAATGAAAGAGCCTGAGGAAAACACACAGTGTGTTCTAGGGACATGTTCATTATGCTGCTTCTTGAAAAGAAGTGTAGGGCCTTAGACACAGTTCTACAGGACTTTACTTCTCTGTAACATACAAAGAGATTCTATTAACTGTTAGTGTTAAGGTTGTAGGCTGAGTGTTGTGATGTGTTCTGGTAATCCCAGCACCCAGAGGCTAAGGTAGAAGGCAGAGAATTAGAAGACAAGTTGGGCTATACAGAGACCCTGACCAAGTAGAATTAAGCTTATTAATTACTTACAACTGTAATGTGGCAAATATCCTCTTCACAACCCTCCTTCCTACGCAAGCACGGGCTTATTTAATGTTTGTAAAAAGAGTGACTATGCCTGTTGGGTGTTTATGATGAGTAGTTAGGAAAAGTTCAAGTGTGTATGGTTAAAATTGACCCCTACAGAGGAGCTGCCTTCTTTATCCCTTTCACTTGATTAATCTTGTGAGGCTTCACTGATTCTTGGTCACTTGAAAAAGGTAACAAAAATAAGTGAGTTTTAAATTGGTATTGTGTTAGGCGTTTTAAAGTCTCACATAGCTGATATCTTTCATGGAATTATGTTAACAATAGTAGCTCAGGACTAAACATGCTTTACAGTGATCCCTGTCCATCATTTCAGCAGAGCAGCCACAATTTCCAACATGAATCACATGCTTCAACTAAACTAGCCCATTACCCTTCCCCTACTGTACATTAAGTTACCTCACACCTAAGCAAAGTACCCTCATCAAAATGATCAGTTGTTTTCTCTTCTGTAAGAGCTTGTTCAGTCTTCATGAGATCATCACTATCCAACTCATACCAGAGTTTTATTTCTTCCTGATTTCCAATTTCAAAGACTAGAGAAAATGCTCTTTGTTCCATCTACTGTGATAATGAAGATCATTCTCAGCAAACAGACTGCTGGCATTCTAGAAAATGTTGCCATCACTCTGGAGGGCCACACAGTTTTCGTGAAGGGCCCCAGAGGAAACACGCCAATTACCTTCAGTCAAATCAAATGTAAAGGTGAGTCTCCTTAGAAGTAAAAAGAAGAGGCTGCAGGGTAACAAACCCAGGGGAAACAGAAAGAAAATGGCTACTATATGAAATATCAGTAGTCGTGTTCGGAACACATCCTGTGGTGCCACGCTAGGCTTTCATTAGTTCTGTGTATGCACCCTTACCCACCAATGTAGTTATTCAAGAGAATGGGTCTTTGGTTGAAATCTGAAATTTCTTTGATGAAAAATACATCCTTAGGTTTGATGTGAGGATAGGTGTTATTTGTCCTGTTTCTCAAGCCCAAAAGATGCGTTAATTCTTGAAGAAAATGGTATTGAACTTGGCTCAAATTTAGCAACTTCAATTCAGCAATCCACAACAGTTCATAACAAGGCGATCAGAAAGTTTTTGGATGGACCTGTGTGTCTGAAAAAGAAACAGTACTCAACAGGCTGATGAGCAAGACCTCAGTTACTCAGTTCCAGAAGCAAGATCCTGGATTATAAGTACACTTCATGACACTTTGGGGACAAATGAAACGGTTCTATTGTAAAATAATTATGCAGATTCTTCGATGTTATTCCATATTCTTGGATGCCTCTCACATGAGTAAGACTTCCTTTGTTCACCCTCATTGCATTGTACCTAGATTTAAAATATACTATATATTTTTGTTATGTAGGTAAGTTTCATGTGTATGGCACACCCATACATATCCTATGTATTTTTATCCACTTTACATTTTAATTTTCTGCTTAGTCTTTAAATTCTTAAATAATTTTTTTTCATAGTCGGTGCTGAGTGAATGCATGTTGCTGGGTTATGAAAGATAACAGAGACTTCAGGATAATTTCAAGCAACAGAAGTGCTGCATCATCACCAAGAACTTTCAGGATGCCTGTGTTAATACAGAGTGGCTATGGTTCCATAGCAGATTAATTGCCTCCAATCATGAAGAAGTTAAAATACTCTCAGAATGTAGAGCTATACTTGAATAACAATGAAGTTTTTCTTTTAATTCAGTGCCAAGTTCAAAGACTGAGTGTCTACTATTGCTCAGTTACCCTTATTTATTTGGTGGTTATCATTCCTTAAGACTGTGCGGAACAATGAATTGGAGTAGATACAATACCAGCCTACAGCAGACATTGTGGAATTAGTTATAAGGAGCCAAAGGTTACATATTATATATGATAATATATCAGCCATGAAAGTAAGCACTAGCCTGTTTTCAGGATCTCTGAATAAACCGTCTCAGAGGCACCAGCCTTGTCTGTTCTCTTTGATTACTTTTCATGGGACAGCAAAGCTTCAGACTACTTGGCACCTAAGATAACCTTTTTTTTCTCATAAACCAGATGTAAGGATAAATAGAAGGACAATGGCTTATCAGAAAAGAATAGAATCTTTCAGTTTTTGTAATGGAGGGTTTAATTAAATTATACTGCATATATGAAGTATAATTCATATAGCTGAAAAAATACATATATATATGTCAATATAGAGGTATATTAATGTCACTAATATATATTATATGAACAAAGCAAATTCAGATAAGTGTGTGATATGCTACCATCTATAACTTAAAAAGGAGACTCCAGTATATGTGCAAAGGATATGTTGGGAAGTCTATGGTTAGGCTGGCTGTGTTTGGTAGGGAAGAGAGGATGAAAGCAAATATGTAAGAGGAAAATTTTTCACAGAATTCACTTTCTAGGCACTCTATCTCCTAAACTTTGAACCATGGGACTATAGTAACTTAATAGCTATTTTTAAAAATAAAAGTAGAGGAACTAAAAAAACTAAATTTATCTAGATGTGATGAAGCCAATGGAAGTTTTTTTTTCTTGTTTGTGTATTTGTTTTGAAAGCAATAATAGACATAGCAAGGCTTTAGAAGCCTATCTGAGAAAACATCATGAAAGTTTCTCGGGTTGATTTTCTTGACACAAATTTGTCAATACTGGATTATAGAAGTGTGACTAGAGGATCCCATGGAAATAGAATAACATACAATTCTCTGTGGAAACACAGGAGAGTAACATGTATAATGCTGATAGAACTGATTATGAGATATTTGGTCTATGCAAAACTTGAACATTGTTGGCGAAGAAAATTGAGCATTGGAAAATTGCCTAGAGGTCATCAATAACTCTTTATGGGCCTGCGCTGATGTACCCAACTCACAGGAGAACTGTCTTTCCATATGATCATCATACTTAAAGAACTTTGCTTCTTTTTACTATTCATGCCAGTGGTATATAATATTGTAAAGTGTATAGAAATTTAATATTTTCAAATGATATAAAAGAAGGGATAAACTACACGAAATTAAAAACTGCCTAGATTTACGTTTAGATGCAGTCTGGTGCTCTGTAAAGTGTATACCTTTCGCTCTGAATCCACTAGAAAAATCATAAAGTGAATTTCTGAATTTATTAGGGAAAAGAGTTAGCATTTCAGAAAGGAAACTTGAGCTGATGAAGAACAACTTGAAAGAAGTACACTTTATGAGACCAGAAAATATGTAAACATATGCAATGACATGCACCGAATACATACACTGATTCATTTAAACATACAAATATTATCATTTCTAGGAGTGTACTCCAGTAGGAACTTATCAGGTCTTTATTTCCTCATGCCAGAAATAAACAATACCAACAAATAGTCACAATTCTAGTAGCACATGGTGTAACAGAATATAGATAAAATAGTGATTTTCTTGAGTTTTATATAGCAGATGGGCTGGACAGTAGAGATCATTACCCCGCATCATCAAATTATAACAATATATGGATTTTTGTTGCATGGCATATATTGTGAATATCTAATTTCATCTCCTAAACAGTACTATGTTTGAAGTAAATGACTGGATTAGACTACAAAGATTAGATAGTATAAGACTATGGAAACTTTATGTGTGCCCACTACTGTACTGACTGTATTGAAAAGTAAATATAGAATCATTAAACATTGAGAGACATAATCATAATGAGCTGACATTAAAGGAAAGTGGTAAGGAAGCTGATATTACTAGGATAAAATATCACCATACTATAGTTTTATCACAAAAGTAGAAATGTCAATGAACTTGAAGAGATAAAAATTCCAATAACAAATCTTGGTAAATCCAAAAAGACAGTTTAAGCTAAAAATGAATTTTAATATAGCATGATTGGAGAGAGAAAATTATTGAGAAAAATTTTTCAAATTTAATTCACATTAAATGGTATTACTATTAAATCATGTATTAGTAAGTATCTAACAGCATCAGGTAGGTTAACGAATTGTAATATTCATAATCTATGTACCCCTTGTTGTAGTATTTACTTATTTTAAATAGTATGTGAATTATAATTATTTAGTTTATTTTAAAAATCAGGCAACCATAATTGTCTAACAATGACAAGACTTTAGTAAAAGTCTTTATATGGGTTTTTCTAACAATTTACTTTAGACTGGATGCAGTATCAGTAACAGAAATCAATTTTTTAGCGTTCTGACGACTTGAAGTCTGAAGTCAGGGAGCCAGAAAAATCAGGCCAATTTATAGGCTCCAGATTGCTGACTTATCCTTATATTCTTACCTGATAAAAAGCGCAAGAAAGCTCTCCATGATGCCTATTATCAGTCACACGTATGAAGGCACCACACTCATGAACTAATAGCATCCAAAAGCCACCCAACCATAAATGTGTGTGGTTACACTGAAGTCAGGATAGAAATGCTTCAGTTAGGTATGTGGGGTACAACCCCATAGTCCACAATTATAGAATTAAATTTCATTCAAAATGTTTCTTTTTTCAGACATGGTCTTCTTTATTGTTTTCTCATCCTTGGTAATAAAGATGTTCATTACAGAAGAACTACCTTTTTTAAGGATCATCATATTCCAAGTTTGGAAATGAATGTCAAGCACCAAAATGCATTCTAAAACAGCATTAAATGGTTTATTATGAATACAGTTTACAAATGTTTGAGAGATAGCATATGGTGCTATCTATTTTCCAAATTTTATAAAAAGAAATCACAAAGAAAATGTTTAGTAGAATTTAGTCATTATATTTTCATGAACTAAGTACATCAAGATAAATTCATATATTTCAAGTACATCAAAATAAATTCAAAGACAAATTAGTATAAAATGCATCTGTGAAGATTGTCAATGATTTATTTGCATAGGAAATTATTAGTCTGTCTCATTCTCTCTTAGATAGTTTAAACAAGAAAATGTATTACAGCCTTACTGGTAACCTTTTATTTTCAGAAAAAGAGGACATTTTGGGACTTTTACTATAGTAAGTGAAAGAATGGATATCCATTAACTAACTTGGGGATGATGGTGGGAGAACAGCATCTTTGGAGGAAAACTGCAACTTAAGATACATCTAATAACACTCAGATGCAGAGAGTTCTTACAAATCAATACACACAAAGATCAACACTTGGAAAGAAATATGAACTATATCATATAATTAATTTTACACTATCCATGTAAAACCAACTCTCACCTAAGTGGGAATAAAAAAGAGTCTGTTCTGGATTCAAATATGAATGACTATGCCTCAGGAACATGGATTCAGGCTACCCAAAACACAGTGTTCCACTGTAGCAACCAATTTATAAAATTTTTAAATTACAGAACACAAGGAAGTCATGAACCAAGGCATTTTCAAACACAGTGGTGGAAACATCAGGTAGGGGGTTAGGGAAGAGCAGAGACGTCTCTGCTAGAGGCTTCAGATATTGTGTAATGACATTCTGAGTTTTTGGATTGCTGGAGTCTGTTGGTCTGTTAGGTTTATAAAACCCATAATGTTTCAGATGGTCATCACAAGGATGTCAATTCAGATGCAGAAGTGGACAATGAATGACTATTAAGATGGCTAAAGTTATCTCAAGGTAATTTGGCTTTAAATCTGTAATTTTGAAACTCTCAGTAATAATGACTTTCTAATCAGTCACTCAGACTTGTACTTTCTTTAATGCAGTTTCCTTATTTCTGGGGACTTCTGTTCACAAATAATGTCAAATGGCTACAATGCACATAATAAAATCTAGGCTTACCTGTAATAAATTGAAATTAAATGACTTACATATGAAGCAGTTATTTTACACACACACATATAAGATCAAGCACTTTTCTAAAATAAAAAACGGACTTATTAATAAATAACAAATAATTAAAAGTTCTTCCCTGTAGGAACTTGCATTTTAGTGGAGGGAGACAAATAATAATTATAAGTAAGAAAAATATATGTTGTATATTTTTAATCATTTCATCGTTTCTCATTTCCCTTTCCTCCCTCCAAACCCTCCCATATATTTGCCTCCTTGCTCTCTTTCAAACTCATGGCTTCTTTCATTAATTGTTGTTTCATATATGTGTATATGAAACACATATACATATTCCTATCTAATCTGCTCAGTCTGTATCATGATACTTGTGTGCATGTTTCAGGGCTGACCATTTGATATTGGGTATGTGGTTTGTATTCTCTTTCCTGGGGAAGACTATTTTTCCCACCCTCAGAATTCTTTAGTTGCCTGCAGTTATTTGTGTAGGGTTGAAGTCTTGTGTGCTTTTCTTGTCTGCTTTGGCATGTCTACTGCTACTGCCCTTGTTCAGCTTATGTTTAGGCATCCATGTTAGTGAGACTTGGTGAATGTCACTTCTGACATTTCTGGAAAACATAATCTTTCTACCCACTCTTCTGCAAGGATCCCTGAACTCAGGTGCAGAAGTTCTTGTGTATCTGTATCTATTGGGATTGGCTCAACAACTTGGTATTTTGATTTGTTGTGATTATCTAAAATGGTCTCTGTTGCAAAGAGAAGTTCTCTTCATGAAGGGTAAGGACTACACTTATCAGTGGATACAATGACACATATGTATAATGTAGTTAGGGATTATGCTGGTTTAGTAAAAGGTTGTTGTAGGTTCTCCTCCAGGATCCATGACTTAGTTAATACTGAGTAGTTGGCTAGGTTTCCAGTACATGCATGATTTTCCTCTTATTGAGCAGGCACTAAACAGTGTCAATTACTATTGTAAACAAAAGCAGGGAAGATAGATGGGAAATATTGATGTTATAATTATACCAACAGTATAGAATCTTCTATTAAGATCCCCAATGGAGACCTTTCTAAGAGAAAAAAAATAAAACAACAACATTGAATTTAAGCTTTAGAAATGAGACAGCAGACATGTCATGCAGAAAGCCAGCTTGAAGCATCAGTAAGTACAGATATTTTGATATGAAAATCTGTCTGGCCAGTGAATAAGACACCCACTGTGGCTTTAGTAGTATAATTTGAGGTGGAAAAATAGAGGATGACATTAAAAAGCTAAGGGGTGAATCAATTATAAGTCACATGTTCTTTACAATTAAAAAAAAAAGAACATGAACTCAGAAACGTGAGTAAGATTTGGATTGCTTAGACTAAGGAAGGGTTCCTCTGTATAAAAACTTCTTCTACATAAAGTATAGAATGAGTGAGGTCAAGTACAAAATCCACCTGTCACTTAGGAGATTTAGAAACATCAATGGTGGTAGTAGCTTTGCAAGAGCATGTGAGGATATATTGGAAGGTAGATCTAGTAGGATATCCTGACTCTCAGCTGTGGAAAATGAGAAAAAATATCAGACTATCTATCAAAGCCTACTCAAGACAAATTATTGTTCCTGCCCTTTGTATTTTTTTCTAATAAAACATACATCCATGCACCAGCCAGACATAAGTGAAACAGTATTTCCTTCAAAGCTGTGTGCTGTCTGCACAGCTCTTTGTAACATGCTCTTTTCATGTTTAAGCACAAGCTCTAGTTTTAATTTACACAAACCCATTTGAAATATTGCTTGCATAGAAGTCATTTCAGTTATGAAGCATTTTCTCTATCTGATTAAATATATAACCTAAGATGTCTTTCCTGTGAATCCTTTTTTTGTTTTGTTGTGTTTTGTTTTGTTTCTTTCCAGACAGAGTTTCTCTGTGTCACTTTGGTGCCTTTCCTGGAACTCACTCTGTAGCCCAGGCTGGCCTCGAACTCACAGAGATCCACCTGCCTCTGCCTCCCATGTGCTGGGATTAACAGCGTGCACCACCACTGCCTGGCATAAATCGCATATTTTTTTAACCTAGGTATTCTAGATAAACTAGGCACATCCCTCTGAAATCATTCTGAAGAAGGACCACCTTCCGCTAGTAAATACCAATTGTTGTACTAGGAATTTCAATGATGTGTTTACACAGAGATCTAACTGTGCTATCTCTTTCCAGAATAATTAAAGGAGTAGATTTTATACCTGTTGCTAATCCTTACTTCCCAAAAGAATCAAATGTGACTTTCAAAAGTTTCTCCTAAAAACACAGAATGATAGAGTATTCATTAACTGCAATAGGGACAGCAGTCAGGTGGGCAGTCCCTGCTCAGTGAAAAAGGATAGAAGCCCAGTTTTCATAGTCATATTTGAAGCACAGATTACGTATTCAGGTAGAGACATCAGTTCCGTAATTGCTGTGGGACACTAGAATTCAGGAAGTTATCTGGAACCTTGGTATAAATTTGGGAATCATTAGCATATAAATAGTATTTAAAATCATGAGATAGGAAGTGATCACCAGAAGACTGAGAACAGATTGAAAAAAGAAACTTAAAATAGGAATCCTAGAATAAATAAATAGAAAAAGTAAAGTATTAATCATCTGAGTATTAAATATATTTAGGATTTAATTAGAAATTGTATACATCATCCATGAAATAATCACAGAACTGAGTAAGGATGTTCTACTAGTATTTCCTATTCATAATATGATACTTAAAAGAATCAAATGATATAAAATAATTGATCTTGTGAACAAAAAACATAGAAATAAAGTAAAATAGACTCAAAATCATTTAATTTTAAAAAACACCCCAAACACATTTTTTAACCTAGATACTTTGTTTTAATTGGGAGAGTTTTCCAAATGTTAGTAAGGGATTATTCATATGTGGCAAGCTTTCAGGCATTAAATATATTGTACATAAAAAATAAGTGAAACAGAAAAAAGTATTAGAATAGATCAAGTTTTCCTAGAAAGTTTTAAAGTAGCTCAACATTTTAAAAGCATAAAAGAAGCTTGATAATTACATATATGTAATCTTTACTTAAAATTATTTCTATTATTGTAATAGACATTTATATCTTCATCATTCCTGTTTCATGGGTTATTTTAAACTGAAAATATCTTCAAAACTAACAAGTATTTTATGAGCAACTTTTTAGACATTTAAACCACATTTCAAAGTAGAGATAAATTTTATCTCTACTTTGTGAACGATCTAAAAATGTTTAGAACACAGCAAAAACAGCATCGTGGTTTCTAAAACAATTTTTCATAATATGTTTTCTGATTATCTTTTTGTCTTTTCTTTAATTATGAGATTATAATCTAATTGCATCATTTCTCCTTTTCCTTTCCTTCCTCCAAACCATCCTATGTGCATTTTCTTGCTATTATATTTTGATCATATTCTCTCCTTCCCAACATTCTCCAAGATTTTCCTCCTGCACTCAGCTTCCTGTTCTTGTTCTCTCTCTCTCTCTCTCTCTCTCTCTCTCTCTCTCTCTCTCTCTCTCTCTCTCTCTCTCTCTCCCTCCTCTCTCTTCCACTTCCCTCTCCTCCCCTCCCCTCCCCTTCTCCCCCTCCTCTCTTATCCTGTCCAGGAAAAAAACAATAAAAAATCAAAAAAGTCAAACAAAGCCAAAAAATGAAAAAATCAATAAAACAAAATATACCCAAAGAAAACAAAGAGCAACCATGTACATGGGTGCATGAGTACACACACACACACAGACACACACACAGACACACACACATAGACACACACACACACACACACACACACACACACACACACACACACCAAACAAACATGGAGTTCATTTTCTGTTGCCAGCTACTCCCAATAACATGCTATTTTAATTTTTTTTCTTACAAACAGAGTCTCACTAGATACCCCAAGTTTTCTCAGACTCATAGTGATCCTACTGCCTCAGCAATCTGCATATGGGGATCTTAGGCATGGATTACTTTGTCCAACTATGTGATACTTACTTTTGGTCATTCTTTGTAAAGAAACAGGATGCCCCCACCGACATATCTTACAATTTTTCTTTAACTGCTCCCTTGTCCCCAATCAAAATCATTTCACTATAATCCAAATAGCAACACAGAAATAAAGGCCACTACCACTTGCCATAGTTAGCAGAACTAGCTGCAAACAAGTACATTTGGAATTGATATTTAATAACAACATGCATTTAATAACAACATACCATTTAATCTGGCATTGTAATTAAACAATTTAAAACACATAAAAGAGTAACAATAGTGAGTTTAGAATCAAGCAACTGATGTTGGCTCCTAGTATGGAAATATGGCTAAATCACCAAAATGCTCTAATCCACATTTTTTTTAAATCCATAGCATGGGACTAATAATTAGATCTACTTAATGTTTAGAAGAAAAGAGAAGCAGCAACTTTTCATAACTCTAAAGTACTGTGGTGTTTCTTATATTGATTATCTTACTATCAGAATCATCATGATGATTTGTTTATTATAAACCAGAACAAAAAAGTATAAAATACAAATATCAATGTTTTGATAATAAGAAACTGATTTGACTGTTTTACTAGTATCATTTATTTATTCACTTTTATGAGTTGTCAGCTTTATGTGATGCTGCATGCATTCATCAAAATAACACTTGACAACAAAAATAAATAATGTCTTCCTCAAGAACTAACACATAATAGAGGCTGGAATGCTCTGGGAAACTAACACTTTTTTTTTAGGTCATGGAAGCAAATAGATTTCAGCTAGATACTTCTAGCAATGGAGTATGCTCTGACTTCAAATGTTATTATTGCATTCAGCAGCTTGAGGCCAATCAAGCATCCTTGAAAAACCAAATACTTTAAGTGGGAGGTGTTTGCTTCAAATTGTCATCATATTTATGTTGGAGTTTACAAAGGAATTCTAATGATAAACCATTGCGTAGTGTTAGTTAACAGCTCTACTGATTAAACATCGACTCATAAGCCATAAAATTACAGCGAAACATAAATCAGAATGCAGGAAGTGCCTCTGTGAACTGATTGCACCTCAAGACTGATGAGATTCCACTTATTGTTTGGATTTTACACTGAGAACAAAGCCACCTCCAATGCTGTTTATCAGTATGGAGTATTTATGTTAGCTGTGCTTTGGCCTCTTATTTACCCCAATTACATTAGTTTCCTAAGGAAATTAAATGCATCATAAAGCATTTCTAATATGCATGCTATTATATCTGAGCTTTTGGAGCCTCCTTCAGGGTCACACTTAACTGGATGATCCAAATACTTTATTATAAAATAACCTTTATGTTATGTGGTTAAATATTATTCAAATCAAACAATAGCTTCTAAAAAAAACCCACATTTATACTAAGTCCTAAGAAAAGGCTACCTATATGTTCAAGATCTGCTATCTAAGTATTCTGATCATACTATCACAAAGTAAAGATGGGAAAATGGATTTTTATTTTGTTCTTACCATCCTTTTAGATCATGTGTGTTCATTTACAAAATTTTAAGTTTCATATGTAGTTCCTTCCACTTTCTTACCAGTGATATACTGTTTATAGATAAAGAGTCTAGTATATATGACGAAACATCATAGAATCATTTGTGTTGTATTCGTGGGGACTTTTTCTTTCATCGGGCCTTTGTTCTTTCTTGTCTGATGGAAGAACTTCCATTGGATTGCTCTGCCCAACATCTTGTTTCTTTCCATGCCATCCTTGACTTCTGCCAGAGAGAGGTCTCTAAAGCATATATTGGAATTCTGATCTTGCTTTTGCCAAAAACATTTTAGTGATTCCAAATCACATTTTGATATATGTGATCATACTTACCCTCCTAATTATCAACTCTGCCCCAAAGTGCCTATCACATTTGGCACATAGAATGCCTAAAACAGTACCTGACACAGAGTAGAAATTATATAAGGTTTCACTGTTATTTTGTTATTGCTGTTTCAGTCAGTCTTTGTGATACCTCCACCCCTGACATCTGCAGCCTTACAAACACGTGAGAAGGCAGCCAAAGTGATATGATCATACCCATTGAGCAATCCTTTGAGCATCTCATCACTGAGATTCATGATTATTCTTCATTCAATTTTGTGCCTGGTCATCCTAGATGAAATATAAATATTTCTGTATATATGAAATTCACTACTCTTAAATGTGTACACTATATTAATGTACATAAAGGCAGATATTTGATTTGCTTACTTAAATTCTGCAATTGTAACAGAAGGACCTGCCATTCGTTTGGTGCTTGCTACATACTTGAATAATGACTTTTGTGACATGAAGGTGAGGATGCAAACTCTGCTCTATTACAACAGCAAGACACTTATAACTTTCTTCTTTGGCATGACATTATTGATGTGATTTCTCAGGCAGCTAGAAGGAAACCCAATGCCCAAGTCTCCCTTTCTCTATAGGGCTAACAGAATAGCAGCAGCAAGGCCTAGTTAGCCATCAACGGGGCAAGATTTTCTATTTTCTAGTGGAGATTGTGTTGGCTTATAGAAATTACAAGAAAAGCTTCTCAACACAAACTAGCTTTCAATCAGGAAGGAGTTAAATAATATAGCAAGTAACTACAGTGAATAGATTTGTCCTACCTGCTAATCCTCACCAGCTGGTAAACTACCCATGCAATTAAGAGCTGGTTTTCTGAAATTTTATATGCACTTTTTACTTCCTGGTTTATAAGTAAGCCTCTTAATTTTTCATTGATTTCCATTTCACTGAGAAGAGCAGTTGTCCAGAAATAACCCATGAGTTGCGTTATCTAATTTAATGAAGGTAAAGTTCAACAACCAGCAGACAACTAAAAGTGAAACTTCAAACTACCTTTGTAGTGGGCTTAAGTTTTTGCCACCTCCTGTGAATCCACCAGCTTATGTTCCTGGAGAGAGGTTAGGAATAATTCTAGACACCATTCTGGATTTCATGAGCAAAGCTGATGTTTCTGTAGATCAATCTATTGCTCAGCCCCTCACAATTCGAGGCTAAAAATCCTGTCTCAGATCTTCAAGAGTTCGACCTCTGCTTGTATAGTCCTCAAGTCAAGAAAAACAACCCTTTTATTATATCAGTAAAAGCGTATTTGATTTCAGTATTTGAATTCTCCTCTCCATGGCTAGACAGAGGATACAATGTGCTTGTATCAGTAGACCTTTGATCATAAGTGCCATTCAGGGAAGAGATAAGACCCAAATGTAAAGAAAAGGGTTAAGATTAAGAAGATTAAAAAAAAATCAGACATTAACAAGTTTTCTTTGGGTGCATCAGGGCACACCTTGGATATCTTCACAGATAGGGAATTAGAAGCTGATAAACAAACTACAGAACACTAGTCTGTGTTCAGATTTTCATCGGAACAAAGCAGACACCATCTTTCAAAGAGAAAATAAATTATCGCAAAAAGAGTTTCCAAGATGATGTGCTCAGTGGCAGCATGCTGAAATTTACTAGGTAATTTGCTGGTTTTTTTTCTTTCTCTCTGTCTCTCTCTGTCTTTTCTCACCTGGTTGCCTGCTTCCTTTTTAGTCTTTTCTTTCTTTCTTTCAAAAAAATTCTCTTTTGTTGAAAATAGATTCTTTTCTCATACAATATATCCTGATTAGTTTCCCTCCCTACTCCTCCTCAAGCGCACCTCCTCTCCCATTGGATCCACTCCCTTTCTGACTCTCATTAGAAAAGAGCCAGCTTCTAAGGGATAACAACCAAATCTTACAAAATAAATTATAATAAGATCAAACAAAAGCCATTACATAGAAGCTGAACAAAGTAAACCAACAGAAGGAAAAGAGCCCAAGAGAAGGCACAAGACACACTCAGGATTCCCATAAAAACACTAAACTGAAAACTAATATATATGCAGAGGGCCTGATGCACAATCATTCGGACCCTGAGCTTACTGCTTCACTCACTTGGAGTTCGTATGAGCTTTGCTCAGTTTATTTAGAGGGGCTTGTACTCCTGCTGTCCTCCATCGCATCCTGCTCTTACACTCTTTCTGCCTTTTCTTCTGTGGGGTTTCCTGAACTCTAAATTATGGACTTCGTTTGTCTGAGAAATCCCACTTAGAGCTGTGTGTTCAAAGTCTCTCTCCCTCCCTCCCTCCCTCCTTCCCTCCCTCTCTCTCTGTCTCTGTCCCTCTCTGTCTCTCCTTGTCTTTCTCTCTCTCTCTTTCTCTTCATATTGTACAGCTGTGGGTCTCTGTATTTATTCTCAAGAGGAAACTTCTCTGATTATGGCTGAATGAGGCTGATCTATGAGTTGATTGACTTGCTCACAGTTTAGTTTTATGTCTCAAAGAGTTACTCTTTAAATCCATTTTACATTGGTTTCTTGTAAGACTCCAAAATAGTCCTGTAAAGGTCTAATAACTTCTATTTCTTTCACTACTGTAAGCTATTTGCTGTAAAGAATAAAATGAATAAAATTTACATTAAGCTTAAGGAAATAATTTTCCATTTGTTGATTTTTGAATAAGTAAATAGGAGTCAACTAAATTGGCTAGAATAGGATGGTAATGATATTAAAATTGTGAGTTTTATTCCCATATGAAGAAATCATGTTTGAAAGAAAACTATTCAAAGACCATAATTTGGATTCCCAATGAAATTCTTAGGAAATAAGATGCATATCAGTTTTGAAAAATGTGAAGAAAACCAAGCTTCAGTTTTTAACTGAGAGAAGACAAGTATACTTTAAAAAAAATTAAAACATGTAGCTCATCAACAGGCTGATAACTGCCTCGTCTTCTATGAAGATGCTCATCATCATGTAAATAGGCACTTAAGAGAGCATGGACCTGGCTCATTCTTTAACTCCACACCACTGGAAGTCTCTTAGAATCCATGGGAAAAGGAGCTGCCAAATACAAAGGGTAATTGAGAAATGGCCTCCTGCTAGAACAATTATTAAGAATTATTCTCTAAGTACCGTAAATGTTCTCTCAAACTGAATAATACCAACTTGAAAAGTATTTATATCTATATAAGCTATGTATAAACAGATAAACAATGAAACTTAATGTAGTTTTAACCTTTTCCCTTTCCAATCTGAACAAATCTATATGGATAACATTATATTTCATATCTTCTACATATTAACTAGTCATTAATATATTAAAAATAAAACTTAAAAAGCACAACTTCATTTTAGAACTATTGAAAATATGATTTGACTATTTGGTTTTTCAAACTTTAAACAAATAATATAGATTTTTAAACAAAAACACGGGGTTATTGTGAACAATTTGGAAAATATATAAGAGAACACATTAAATGAAGATATGAAATATTAATTATCCCTACCATTAAACATAACCAGATATTTTTACTTTCTTTCTGTTTTTTAATAGAAGCCAATTTATTAAAATGAAAACTAGAATGAACATAGCATAGAAAAATTATAGTCTACATGCTTCCTTTCCATAATTGTTTTCTAATAGTTGTTATGCAGAGTGCCACTTTAATAACTGTATAATGTTTTGACTTGTTTCCACTATTAGAAGTAATTCTGCTGTGGATGTTTGGCTACAAATCTGCTCAAATTTTTATCGGTTCTTTAGTTAGGACTGAGCATGTTAGTTTAAAAGTTTTAAATAAAGATTGTATCACAAAGTGCTAAATTAATTCTCTTTTTAGTGAAACCACCTCAAATTATCCCACCACTATCATCATACAAGAGTTCTTAATTCTCATTTTAAACCTGAAGCACTTCAAGTTTATTCAGTTCCTAGAACTTGTTTGCCACAAGTTTACTACATCTTTCTATGCAGATTTACATAAAATGCCTATAAGTTTTTCTATAAAAACTAAATTTTTATATAATATATAAACTATAAAAATTTCTTTATTTTATCTCCTTAAGACGAAAGTCAGGCAGCATTATTTTCAAAGATCTATTTCAGTCATTAAAGATTAATACAATCTAGTAAATTAATGAACACAGACATATACCAAATTAAAGTATTTATTTTTGTGTCATTCAAACTATAAAATTATTCAAATATTGTCTAAACTGTATTAAAAGTTATTATAATAACCATTATACCAATGAAATCTATAATATGATGTCCATCATGAGATTTTTCGAAAGGAAATAAAAACCTAACTTCATGATATAAGCTTAATAAAATGTTCATTAAATATTGAGTCACTAAATACTCAGATAATAGAAGACTGGGTCTGAGAAACCTGTTGGGATTTTTTTGAGATGACGAAATGAATATAAACATTTATGTCCAGAGTTGGTCATTTTAGGAGCCACATGTTTCTCGCGGCTTTCTTCTTTACTTTTGTTTTTTACATTTACTACTCTTTTTCCAGTTAAGTATATCATATTTGACTCAAATACTTAAATAGAAAGATTATCAGATTTTCCAGAAAGTTCTTGAATTTTCCATTCCCAAATTGTAAGCTAACTATAAAAGTTTTTGTTCTATTAGGCCAAGATTTTGGTTCCTAAAAGATGTATTTAACTAGACAGAAGATATCCCCAGAAAGATGTTATATTGAAGCTTTTCTTTCTTATTACATTGCTAAAATCATTTCTAATTAGTAATCTCTGTTTCATTAATATGGAAATAAACTAAAATTTGCTTGATTATTGGAATATTTTATTATTTTGAAGTATGTGTGCATGTGCTTGTGCATGCGTGTGTGTGTGTGTGTGTGTGTGTGTGTGTGTGTGTGTGTGTGTGTGTGTGTGTGGTGGGGTATATGCATGTGAGTACATCTACCTGGGTTGGTCAGCTTCCACCTATCACATTTGGTGTTTATTCTTACTTTGGTTTAAATCACTATATTTTATTTACTTTTTTAGTGTGTGTGTGTGTGTGTGTGTGTGTGTGTGTGTGTGTGTGTGTGGTGGGGTATATGCATGTGAGTACATCTACCTGGGTTGGTCAGCTTCCACCTATCACATTTGGTGTTTATTCTTACTTTGGTTTAAATCACTATATTTTATTTACTTTTTTAGTGTGTGTGTGTGTGTGTGTGTGTGTGTGTGTGTGTGTGTGTGAGAGAGAGAGAGAGAAAGAGAGAGAGAGAGAGAGACAGACAGACAGACAGACAGACACACAGACACACAGACACACAGACACACAGACTGACTAGGGGCACTCATGCATGTGCATAGTAGAAAACAGCTTGCAGGAATTGCTTTCCTCTTCTATCTGTGGGTCTCAGGGATCACACTCGGTTTTCTGTGACCCCATACCTGGTAGGGAGCACCTCACTGAGCCCTTGCCAAACACTTAAACCACTACTTAGCAACTAGTTCAACTGTCCTAAGATGAATCAAACAATACTGTAATGGCATCTCTATGAGGAAAACATCTAATAGTTTCCATTTGTAAAACTGTGTTTCCTTCCATTTATATCCTATAGGAATTACTTCCAGGAAATCAAGGATATTAAAACTTAAAGAAGTTTTAATGACAACAAACAAATCATTTAGCATCTCTTGTGTCTCACTTTGTATGCCATATCATCACTGAAAGATTCTGATGTGAATGGAACAACCTGGCTTATACACATGTTTTGTTAATTCTTGTCTTCAGGTCCATGGAATAGTGGTAGTATGTGTTTTAAAAAAAGGCAACTGTATTCTATTTTGCTGGAAATAAGAGACTAGATATTAGAACACTTTTTTGTTGTTGTTTGTTTTGTTGGTTTTCTAGGCAGGAATTTTACATTTCTCAGAATTCCTAGGGGACCTTCTGTGATTTCAGTGCTGTGTTTGACTGTGATCTGCTTTACACCTCTTGTCCTCTTAGGAGCAAAACTGTTCTAAGGGTTGTCTAACATTGTCTAAAATCCCTGCCGGTCAACACCTTCTCCATACTCCCTGCCATCACTCTTTATGTCTTTTATTTTTATTGCTTTGTTCCTACTATTACAGTGAAACTTCTGTACTCTGTGTTTCTGGTGGCCTCTGACATTTGGGAGCATGTGTCCTTTATTACTTTTCATCTTACTTGACCTGACTACTATCTTCCACACATTGGTCACATGATCATCACTGAAGGCATTCTTCATCCCCCCCCCTGCTCTTCCTTCTGTGTCTCCAACAGAATCCTCTCAGGTGTTTTATCACTAACACCCACCACCACGACTAAAGCTTGAGGCCTACAACCATATTCTCTTTCAAGCTGATTTCCTTTTTAATATCTTGAAATACTAACTATAGAGTGACAACCTCCAAGTTATTATTTCCACCCCCCATCTGATAATCCAGCTGTGTTCTTCACAATTACTCCCTTGTAATCTCCAATAGGACATCTGATGGAATTCTCAAATCCAACATTCAAACTTGATATCTCCCCAGAAGAGCACCACCAGAAGTTTTATCACATCGATGGCAAATTTATGTTTCTAATTATTCAGACCAAAGTGCTTAGAATCTTCCCTGTCTCCTTGCTTCTTTATAATGGATCAAGTACTGTTGGTTAAGTCTTGAAATATACTGCAGAACTCAGCCACTTCTCAGTGCTTTTTGTTGTATCTATTCCCAGCACATCTTAATATCACTCCTGTTCAAGCTTCCACCATCTCTTACCTGGGTTCTTTCTGTAGCTTACAGTGTGTCTTCCATGCCTCTCCCCAGCATCCAGTCTTCCTTTCATGTAACAACTGAAGCAAAGTGATTGCAGCATAGTTCTCTGCTATCAGCTTCCTAGCTGAAAAGCTCACTATGTTTTGGATACTAGCTGATATCATTATTCTAGCCCATGGCACTTTCTTGATCAAGCCTCTGTTTACTTCTCTGTATGAATCTCCATGTGATGATGACACTTTGCTATCACATGAAAATTCATTTGATCTCTGGGACATTGACCTTATCTTGAACTGTCTTCCTTTAGATATTTGTAGAATTGCTCCCTCATTCTATGGAAGATTTTGCTCAAATGTTTCCTTACTTGCTACTATCAACTGGCACTAACTAAAACGAATCTCACAGGTCCTGCTGTTTCTTACCTGAGTTACTTTCATTTACTATACCTGTATTCTTTGTCGTTGTGATGATAAAAATTTCCAAAGACAGCAAGTGAAGGGAGAGGGATTTATTTGAGTTCACAGGTTGTGAGTAACTTGAATGAGATGTCCCCCCACCTCCAACAACCCCATTCAGGTATTTGAATACTTGGTCCCCAGTTCATGGCTGTTTGAGAATGCTTAGGAGGTGTAACCTTGGTGGAGGAAGTATATGGAGAGGGGGCAGGTGTAGGCTTTGAGACTCACGTTGATTTGAGTTCCCTCTCTCTGTTCCCTGCTTTGGTTTGAGATGTGAACTTTTAACCGCTGCTTCAGCCACTGTGTCTTATCTACCTGTCGCCTCACTTACCTACTGTGATGATGATGGACTCATATCCCATCAGAACCATAAACTCCAAATAAACCCTTTATTCTATGAGTTGCCTTGGCCATGCATTTTGTCACAGTAATAGATAAGTTAGTAAGACACAGTTCAAAATACAGTCTGTCTTAGCGGAGAAGTAATGGCACCAGGATCTTGAAGCTGCCCGTCACATTATTCCCACAATCACAAGAGAGTAATGAATGCATGCTGCAGTATGGTGATATTTTATTTGTACTGAAATGTGATTTTATTTGCATGTGAATAAATAAAGTTGCCAGGGGTCAGACCTAATAGCAAGCCATAGCAGAAGCTGGGCGGTGGTGATGCGCGCCTTTAACCCCAGCTCTTGGGAGGCAGAGCTAGGCGGATCTCTGTGTGTTCAAGGATACAGCCAGCATAGAGACACATGCCTTTAATCTCAATACCAACCATAGAAGACCTGGAGGTCTGTACAGACAGGCAGTGACGAGGAGGTCATGTGGTTGGGTTTACAACCAATGAGAAGGCAGAATAGAAAGTCTATAAAAAAGACAAACAGACAGGAAGTAGCTCTCTTGCTGAGGGGAAAGACAGCAGCAGCAGTGAAGGGGAAGGTTTTTAGCTCTTAGCTATTGCTCTGACCTCTTGGGCTTTCATCTTTGCATTGGCTCTGTGTTTCTTATTTAATAAGATGGTTACATCTACACTGCAGCTCAGGTCCCTTTCTGGGCTTATGTAGTAGACAGGATACTAGCCATGGAATGACCTCATCCACAATGAGTGTGTCTTCCCATCTCAAATAATGCTACCAAGATAACCCTCCAGAGCCTTGTCCACAGACCCATCTGCCAGGAAGTTCTAGATTCTGTCAAATTGGCAATAGTAACAATCACACATCTTTTTTTCTACACTCCACCAACAATAGAATGTAATTTCCTGAAAGTATATTCTTTCCATAACAGTTCCCAGCTCTAGATCTTTAACACCTCATGGAGAGTAAGTGACCCTTTTACAAATGTTGTATAATCATGGTGCCATATGTAATTGTCACTTGAATAAAGCCTTAAGCTTCTTTTGTACTAAATGGGACAGAATGACTCACGTTCCATGAATTTGGTATTTGTTTTAGCAAGGCCATGAAATAGCTATTAAAAGTGTAAGAATTATGCACAGAAGAGAATCCGATAGCATGTTCGAGCCTGCTATCACACTTGACTGCCTTAGACTCCAGCAGCCATCTGTCTTCATTAAATGTTTGTCTGTCCTTTATTACTCTTTCAGACTTTCACACCCTTTATGGAAAAGTTGCTCCAATATTTAATTTTTCTTGCAATTGAACACATTAAAAAAAGGGTTAAATCAGATTTGGCCACAAGATGTTAAACTATTTTCTTTTGTCGATTTGAGAAAATAAAGAATTCTGCATACAGATTGTTATCCGCATGCTCACTGTTGGCATGAGCAGTAATCCTAATTAACTATTATAGAATGAATCGCACGTGGACAAGAAAGGAAATTCTTCCAGCCATCTCAAGCATCAGATGGCTTTAACCAGGACAAGTTTTGAAAATCAATTTAATTAATCTCGTTTAGTTGTAAGTGCTGTTTCATTCTCCACCAAAACATGGACACCACAGCTCACAGAGCAAGTGAGCTGTGCCAGCTCTGAAATTTGATCTCAAGATCCTTAATGTCAGTGCAGTGACAAGCCCATCTCAATGAGAAGTTCTTAACTATTCTTCTTCATTGGGTTACTGGAGATACTCTACATAAATATGGGAATAAGTTGGGAAGGTGTGGCAGAGGAGACAGAGAGGACCCCAAAGATAAGTGAAGATGGTATCTGAAATTGTTGGTTTTTGATCCATTGAAAAAGATCATACTTGTAGCAGTCTTTTTTCTAAGTTACTCCAGAGTAACTCAGGTACTCAAGGTATGAAAATGGACCTGCAGGGGTCATGGTGTGACTGTGTGGTGACAACATTATTAAAGCCGGTCAAAAAGTTACCTCAATAATTTTTGTTTTAAATGGTACAAAGTATAATTCTTATTACAAAAATAATATATAAATTTCAATATAAAAAAGTAAAAACTTGAGTTTTAAAAAGTAAGCAAGTTAACATTTTATGACTATCTAGACTGAATATTTACATTTTGCACTTCATCCTTATCTTTCTTCTATGCATATTTAACATATTAATGAAAGTATAGTGTCAGCTATACTCTATAATTAATTAATATGACAGTGTATGCCCATTCTTTACAGAAAGCTTTTGAACTCAGGGAACTAATTTTCTGTTAGGAATCATCGAGTCTGTGTTGATAAAGAATACAGGCATACAGCCTATTCTACAATGTCTCTCATGTCAGACACACAATGTCACAGTGCTGGGTCTATTTACAGTTGCTAAAACTAGACCTCTGTATTACCACATTAAGTAGTCATTGCCTAGATTCCTTTACAGCTTCAACAGTTCCTTGGGTACTTTTAAAAAGTACTATATAAACTTTTTCTGTTTATGTCCATTTTCCTTCTTCCTGGAGCACAGCCTTGAAAAGTTCTCCAAGTGTGGTCTTTTCCTGATAGTCCTCTTCATTTTCATTTCACTTGGAAACCTCTCTCCTTTTCTGGTTGTGTAGCTAGGGATATGATGTCAAATTCAAAAATTAGTGTTTTCTTCTTGGTATTTTGAAGATGATACACCACTGTCTTTTATGTTCTACTTTTCTCTCATTTCTTGGTCATTCTCCTTTTTATGACTGATACTGATTATCTTCTTTGTCTGAGGTTTTGTTGCCCTGCTTTAAGTTATATATATTCTTTTTTTATATATTATGTTCAAGTTCTCCAGCTCTGAGAGAGCATGGTGTTCATCATTCTTTTTAGCCTCATCTCTGAGGAATATTTCTTCTTTTGTCCTTTCTCTTACCTTCTGATATTCTGGTTAGAAGTAAGCTGGACTTCAACCTTTGACTCTCCACATCTCTTAATTCCTACTTCATATTTTGCCTTTTATTTTCTCTTTCTTGAATATTAATAATTTCTATAGATGTATCTTTAGTTCAATTACTGCTTTAAAACATAGATTGTGTTGATGGGAAAGACACAAAGGAAAATCAGTGAAAGTTCATGTAATTTGTCATTCCAACATGAGGATAATGGACTAAAACTCTGAAACTGTAAATCACCTCAATTAAATGTTTTCCTTTATAAGAGTTGTCGTTGTGATCATGGTGCCGCTTCACAGCAATAGAAACCATAACTAAGACAGAAATATATATGTGGGTGAGCATTTTAATGGACAAAAGAATGTAAACTATTAATACATCAAAAAACATCATATGCTACAAATTTAGAAGTAACAAGTGACATCCAGAAAATATGAGTACATTTCATGTTATGGGGATTGAAAGGAATGACTCAAAAAACCCTGATAGGAATGGACAAAACTATGAACCACCAGGAGGGTCTTTAATCTTTCTTTCAAGTAACCAAAGAACCCAACCATGCAGAGAAAACAGTATGTGTGCAGCTTTTCATACTGGAGGATGTTAGGTTGCCACTAAATTGGATAATTCTAGGTAAGTTTGTGAAGAATTTATAGGGGTTACCATTCCTACAATTTCAGTAATCAAATGTGGACTGGTAAATAGAAAGGAGAAGGAAATGACTACTTATTAAGCATTTGTGATATTATGCCTAATGATAGGCTTTAGGTGTCAGGATGTTGAACATCAGGGAAAATCAAGTTCTGTCACCTGACAGAGATAATGTGATGCTTGGATTAGGTACTGTCAAGATAGCACATTTTACATGGGAAGAGGCAGCATAGTCCCCTGAATTTGTTCAGTCTGAAAAGAAGGCAAAACACCAACAAAAGGTTGATAGAAAATGCAGTGATATTAACAGGCATTTGAGGTCATGCCTGGAATTTGCTATGGCACTGCCTAATAGGAATAAAAGACTGGTATTAATTGTGTCTGCAAAGTAATTAGGCTCCAGTGTTTTTTTATTTCCTATAAAAAGCAAGCTCCAGATTCTGACTGTATTATTTCTGTTAAACAACTCTTACTATTTAGGACATGGTAATAAGAGCATTTAATAATCAAACTGTAATTTACACATAATTAGTGGTATACAAGGTCAAAAGGTTCACCTTCAAAATTGTCTTACTCAACAAAATATGTTCAGTACAATAAGATACTAAATTCATATTAGAAATCCAATCTCCTAAATGTTAATTGAGCCAAAGAAAAGAACAAAGGAAATTGAAAGAGGGAATGATTAGGGAAGTGTGGGACAGTAGAAGGAAGTAAAGAGTGTCATAGTAGTAATTTAAAAATCTTTTATATTTATTTTGATTTTCATTGGATATACTCATTGTGCATACTGCATGTTACATCAGGACCATCTCACGAAGGATTTACTTTCCCAACATCCTTCTACCTTTTGTCTCCTCCCACCTTTCATGTTAATACCCTTTGTTTTCCTAGAGAATTTCACTTGTGCTTACATCTCATATGTACGTACATGATTTCATGTATTTATATTAACAGGTGTCATTAAAAAGGCATGATGTTTTTATAATGTAGACAGTTAAAAATTTTGTTTGTCCTCAAATAGTAAATGCACTAATAAGAACACACAATCCCACCATCCCACTCATCACATCTTTATCCTGAACGTTTCTTGGTGTATCCCACGGCTACCCCCTTGTCTTACTCATTATACCATGGAATCGTAATGAAAGCAACTCTTGTGTTAGAGATTCAAATGTAGTTTTCTGTTGAAAGGAGAGAGAAGACAAAGGAAAGTGTGTAAAAGAAACAGAGAAGATGGGCTTCCTGTTTGGCAGGGGCGGGGCAGCAGTGATAGTCTGGCGGCCTGGGGCAGCCCCAGGGCGCTGACCCTCTGCCTTCAGGGATGGAGGAAAGCACCATGGCAATATTGGAGAGTCAGCTGAAGAAGATTATGTCCAAGCACAAATACAGAGATCTAACTGTCCATCAAACTGTCAGTGTCATTCCTATGTACAAAGATCTCAAACCTGTATTGAATTTGTATGTCTTTAATGATGGCAGTTCCAGGGAGCTGGTGAATCTCACTGCAACAATTCCTGTGCGTTACAGAGGTAATACATATAATATTCCAATATGCCTGTGGCTGCTGAACACATACCCATATAATCCCCCTATCTGTTTGTTAAGCCTACTAGTTCAATGACTATTAAAGCAGGAAAGCAAGTGGATACAAATGGGAAAATCTACCTACCTTATCTACATGACTGGAAACATCCATGGTCAGAGTTGCTGGAGCTTATTCAGATCATGATTGTGATATTTGGAGAGGAGTCTCCAGTGTTCTCCCGTCCCACTATTTCTGCATCCTACCTACCATACACAGCAACTGGGTCACCAAATACCTCCTACATGCCAGGCATGTTGAGTGGAATTTCCGCATATCCATCTAGATACCCTCCCAATCCCAGTGCTTATTCTGACTGTCCTTACCCACCTGCTGGCCCATACCCTGCCACAACAAGCTCCCAGTGCCCCTCCCAGCCTCTTGTGACCATTGTTGGTCCCAGCAGAGACCGCACAATCAGTGAGGACACCATTCGAGCATCTCTCATCTCAGCAGTCAGTGACAAACTGTGATGGCACATGAAGGAGGAAATGGATGGTGCCCAGGCACCACTCAATGCCTTGAAACGAACAGAGGAAGATCTGAAAAAGGGCCACCAGAAACTGGAAGAGATAGTTACACGCTTAGATCAAGAAGTAGCTGAAGTTGATAAACACATAGAACTTTTGAAAAAGAAGGGTGAAGAACTGAGTTCTGCTCTGAAGAAAACAAAATCAGTCTGAAAATAATAACATTGATGAAGTTATCATTCCCACAGCCCCACTATATAAACAGATTCTAAATCTGTATGCAGAGGAAATGCAGTTGAAGACACTATCTTTTAACTGGGAGAAGCCTTGAGGCGGGGAGTAATAGACCTGGATGTGTTCTTAAAGCATGTCTGCCTCCTGTTCCATAAATAGTTCCAGCTGAGGGCACTTGTGCAAAAAGCAAGAAAGACCACGGGTCTTAGTGACCTCCACTGACTTCTTGTCTCAGCTGGAGATGGACCTCTTCGTAAAGCATTCTTTTCTTCTTTTCCTTTCTCTCATCAGTAGAACCCAGAATAAGTTATTGCAGTTTATCATTCGAGTGTTAAATATTTTGAATCAATAATATATTTTCTGTTTCCTTTGGGTAAAGACTGGCTTTTATTAATGCACTTTGTATCCTCTGTAAGCTTTCTGTGCGGTGTTGGGACTGACTGAACTAAATAAAATTTGTTGCAAATAAAAGAAAGAAACAGAGAAGATATCTGGTCCATTTTATACAGGATTTATGCTTCAAACAATTACAGATGAGATAGTCATTCCATAGAAAGGGAAAACCTGGACCTCTCTACTCTGTGGCTACAGTTGTAGGGACAGGAAGGACCTCCTGCCAGGTGTGGAGGAACAACTGTGAACTGACCCAGGAAAAATGAGGAGGATATAGAAATTTTATCTGCTTTTCACTTCAAAATCCTGAAAAAATATATTTTAAGGAGTAGGCAATAGATCTGTTTACTTCTTGGCTGACTTGAGTTTCTAACAGTGTCCTTGATTGTCAGTGTCCTCGATGTCCCAGATTCCTGACTCAAGTAACTGCTGTCTGGGATGCTGATTAAGAAGACAACCAAGAATGTTGCACATA
Source organism: Peromyscus eremicus (assembly GCF_949786415.1). Lineage (NCBI taxonomy): Eukaryota > Metazoa > Chordata > Mammalia > Rodentia > Cricetidae > Peromyscus > Peromyscus eremicus. The sequence continues at coordinate 46,052,828 of NC_081419.1, forward strand.
CAGTATACGGCTGAAAGGGTAAGAGGAAGGTCATTCTAGGAATGGTCAATATAGAAAGGTTTAAAACCTAGCCAGACAATAGTTAAGTACTCTTCCTTCAGTTCCTCCTTTCAGAGTTCTGTAATGGGACAATGATCTACCCAGTGGCTGAAGCTAACTCCTGTTCTCTCTTACCAAGCTTCTCTCTCCCCCAATCAACAAATTTTCTCAACTCTGCCTCAAAACTTTTCTGACTTTTTCTCTCTGGTCATCTGAACTGTTTCTTACTTTATTATTGTGATCTGACATAATAAAAAATATCTTTGCCCTCCAAAGTAATTTTCAGCAATCTTACTCTAAATTCTTGGGTGTTGCTCTGAAGTCACCTATAGACCTCTGAAGGTTATCACTATGAATGTTTCCTTGGTCACATTTTATTTATTTAGATATACTAAGATGTATACTGAAGTTTATACTAAAAAATCCAAAGGAAAGATTTAAAAATTATTTTTTAAGATGTTTCAATTCACTGGATGTACCCTGAAAATCTCCTTCTTGAAGACTATCTTTTATAATACCAGAAAGTATATGTAATCTTGCAAGGGAGGTGAGTAATCAATAATCTTATCCAGCTGTGATACCTATGAACTATTTCAATGACCAGAATGGCAAGATAGCCCTTAACCAACAGCTGTCTGTTAGAAATTAAAGAACATTCATTGACTAGGAGCTAAACCATACCTCCTACTATAAATGTACACAACTACTGGGGCTAGTGAGGTCACGTTATCTTAGAACAAAACGCACTACTATCACTTTTCTAGACCAACATAATTTCTAACTGCATTCTAGAATGTATCCTTATGCCCACAAATAAGTATAGCTTTCACTCCTCCTCAAAAAACTTCTCTACAGCAAACAGACCATTAGAGAAAACCACAACTGGTCCTGATGCAGAGAGCAATAGATCACGTGGAGCTCATCCCCAATGGATACATCTACAAAACAGCTGCTGCACCTAAGGTTCAAGGAACAGGGGAGTAGAGTGAGGCAAAAATACTTTAAGTGCCAAAAGACTAGAGTGTCTGCTGTGAGATGACAGAGTAGCTACGTCCATGACACCTCAACAACATAGCTACCTAAACAACACCTAAACAATGATAATATCATTATACACACTTAATGTGGAAAGGAGGAAGTCTCACAGGGTTTCCACTCTAGACAAAGAACTACAAGCAACTCATGACTTCTAAGAGATGGAGCCTCTCCTAGAGATGAGCCCCTTAACTGGTCATCCCATACAAAGTGGTCAACTCTGAAATAATATACAGATAGCCACATTCAATAGACTCAGCAGGGTTATTTATGTATTTATACGCACACACACACATATCAAAAAGAGGCCATCATTTTGAGAGATAGTAAGGGGAGTGTGGGAGGGGTTTGAGGAAAGGGGCATTTGAGTGGTTACAGGGAGGAGGACCATGAAAGGGGAGAGTGACATATTTTAATGAAAATTTTGATAAGAATTCTAAATCAAGTTAGATTTTGCTCAGTAAATAGCACCTGTAAAAACACACAAATATATATGTACATAAACACACAAATATATATGTACATACTTAAATTTTGTGTCAGTATAAGTACATGTGTACATGTGTCAGCATACACATGTATTATACATAAATTCTTTGAGTCATCTTCATTGAGACATTGGACAACTAAGATTATTCCCTAAGCTCATCAAAATGAAAAGCATTCTGCTTCTCCATCTCTTCCCCAACTCAGCCATCCCAGTCCCTCATGTTTGCATCCTTCATCCCTTCCTCTCTACCCCCTCTCCCCACCCCCAGTTTACCCAGGAGATCTTAACTATTTCCCCTTCTCAGGGCATTCCATGTGTATCTCTTAGGGTTCTCCTTGTTACCTAGTTTCTTTAGGGCTGTGAATTGCAGCCTGATTATCCTTTGCTTTACATCTACTATCCACTTATGAGTGTGTACATACCATCTTTCTGGGTCTGGGTTACCTCACTCAGGATGATGTTTTTCTAGTTCCATCCATTTACCTATTCCCTATGGTGGGATGCCTTGATGCAGGTGGGAGGAGCTTGGTCCTACCTCAACTTGATATGCCATGCTTTGTTGACTCCCATCGGAGGCCTTACCTTTTCAGAAGAGTGGATGGGGGTAGGGGTAGAAAGGAGATGGGGGAAGGGGATGGGAGGAGAGGAGGGAGAGGAAACTGTGGTTGGTAGGTAAAATAAATTTTAAAAAATTAATAATAATTAAAAATGAAAAACATTCTGAACATTGACAGTGGGTTAAAATAAAGAAGAGCACATGAAGGGAGTTAGAGGAGGAACTGGACAGGAGAGATTGATCAGCATTAAGAGCACTCTTCCAGAGGAGTCTGAATTCCCAGTATCCACATAAAATCTTGTAACAGTCTGAAACTCCAGTCCCAGTGGATCTGAAGCCCTCCCCTTGCCTCTGTGGGCACTGAATGTATTTGGTGCACAGATATGTGCAGGATGTGCAAACAAAACACCTATACTTAAAAAATTTAAAAACAATATTTAAATTAGTGAAATTTTAAAAAGATGACTGTACCAGGCTTTTTCTTTTGAGCCACCAACCAGCTCACCAGTCATGACGTAGAGACTTCTTATTAGTTATGAATGTTCGGCCTTATCTTAGTTTTTATGTTAATCTGCTTATCTACATTTTCCCTCAGGGCTTTTTTCCTTTCTTTCTATATATATATCTTAGTTTCCTGCTGCCTCTATGCCTGTCTGCCTGGCAGCTGCCTGGTTTCTGGCTCTGGGTGTCTTCCTCTCCTTCTCCTAGTTCTCTTCATTCCTCTCTTCTCTCTGGAGCCTAGATTTTTCCTCCTATTTATTATCTCTACCTGCCAGCCCCACCTACCTCTCTCTTGCCTGAATATTGGCTATTCAGCTTTTTATTAGACCAATCAAGTGTCTTAGGCAGGCAAGGTGAAGGAACAATACATCTTTTCATAACTAAACAAATGCAGCATAAACTAATGTACCACACCTTTACACAGTTAAAGTATTATTCTGCACCATAAAATAATGTAACACATTTTTGCCCAGTTAAAATAATATTCCACAACAGACAGTTTCAGTTAATCCTTGAGTAAACCTAAATAGTATAGAGGACTTTAAGTGAATTATGGGAAATGGTGGATATGATATAAATTGAAAACAAAATTTAGTAGGAACTTTGAGATACTTAAAGTTTATGTGTATTTTGAGTACACACACACACACACACACACACACACACACACACACACACACACACCAAAGCCCTGCTTCCAGAGCACTGACAAGCCAGGCAGTTGGTGTTAGACTGAAACATGTGAAGGAAAGGATAAAACCACTAAAAAGATTTGAAACTAGAGAGATGGATGGTTAGCATTATTTCTTCTGTTCTTCCTCCCCTGGTTCTAGAAATTGAACAATAATCTACTCCTTCACTGAAGCCAAGGCATACCTGTTCTTAATGTACTTTATAAAATGTCATTAATATATTGACTCCATTTGTACCTCAACATCTATGTGAAAGATGCTTCTTGAGCCACAAATGATTGTCCTGTCACTACTTTAAAAATGCAAAGAAAACAGATCTGATTATGCTTCGTTTGTAATAGTCAATGTATCAATGTTAAAAATAAAGACAATCAATATACTGTTTAATTGTTAAAATACTGTGTGAAAGATTACTGATGAATGAATGCATCTGAAGGAAAGCAAGAAAAGCAGGCTAACCTTTCTGAGCACGTGTGTGAGCTGTGGCAGCAACGACTTTGTTTCCCCAATAGTATGAGCGTGATTAGAAGCCTCAAAATGTGCTCTGGTGATCATAATCATTTACTTTTCCATAAAAACGTATGAACTAGAGAAGAGTTAGCTCAATCAAAGAAACTAACTCTACAATTCAGTACAAAATAGACAAATAAGACCTTCAATGACAAAGACATCTAAAAACACAAATATTTATCACTTCCCAGAGGGTTAAAATATGCATATATGTGTACCTTTAATATACATATACATATGTGTACAAAAGTTAGACAAAAAAATTTAATCATGAATGTGCCCAGAACAGTGCATCACTTCACAAGGCAAGGTTGCTTCCTGTTAATATAGTGGTACATATTTTGAACCTCATGCTGATACGATATTTGGTCCTAATAAACTCTGGAGAAGACAGAATACTGCTGATTATTCTTTGACATTACAATCTAAACTGTAGGTCACACGTGGAATAGAATTACTGTAAAATCACTTGCACAGCTATACCCGTTGCCCTCCTTTGTCACTCTGTTTACAGCTAACAAAAACTATGGCTTTCATTCAAACTTTACAGCCTTATTTTGAGATTACTAGAAGATAAGATGAAGTAAATATAATTTGGTTTATACAAAATATTAATGAGAACAAGACATAAACAGGTATGATTTTAGTTTGAATTAAATTTAATTGAAACAGCTTCCTTGAATGCCGGTAATTATTTTCAGTTTTCTAAGCCTCAGGTAATAAATCTATAATGAATTTCTTTTTCTCCAACAATTAAAATGCATCATTGTTCTCTACAGGAGAAAGAGCATGTTGTATATGATTCTGATTATATTTATTAAGAACACATCCATTAATCAAATTAGCCTGGAGTAATTAATAAAATGGTCATTTCTCAGTCTTGTGCTTGAGAAGTGATCATCTTTTCTTCTAAAAAAGTAACTGCTGTTCCATTACTCCACCTCTGAGTGACCCAGTTCCCCATAACTGTGTCAGTAAGAGAATTCTGCCTGGGATTGACGATACCCATGTTTTCTCAATTCGTACAACTCATGAGCCCCCTGAAAAATACATCATCTGTTTGTACTTGAAACATGGTTCCCAGCAGCAACCTTGTGCATTGGGAGCTCAGTGGAGACCTGAAAATCTCAGGTCCCAATCCAGAGCTACTGAATCAATACTTTCATTCTCCTGAGGTTGGAAGATGATCCACAGGGCAGTTAATATGTCAGAAATTGTCCTCTGCATGGCTACCAGATACTTGTAAACTCTGTCTGGTAATACTCATGCTTGTTGGTTTTCCTTGTAAGTATTAAAAACTGTGTATCATGCTTCTTCAGTCCAATATATACCCTAAAACAAGCTGGTTACTTTCTGTTAATTCTCAGCTGTGCCAACCAGTGTGAATGGACTTATTTGTTTTTTATTGCTGTTTTTGTTGATCTTATGCCATTGGCTATATCAGGTAGGTAAAAATGTTTTGCCTTTCATGGGCTATTTAAAAAGTACCATTAAGTCTAATTTTATATTTTATCTCACTCCCTGAAATTTAATTCTAGAGAATTCAATTATTTTCTCTATTAAGTCTTGACAAAGAGGAGCTCAGGATACTGGGAATGTTAAGGTGACCTCATTCAAACAAGACTGCCAACCAAATGGCAATATTGATGTCAATATTAACTAACCCAAATGATCACTTTCCAGTCTTGGCTTAGAGAATCATCAAAGCAATCCAAAATAAAATCAGAATTTGTTTTATGAAATTCAGAAATCACTTTGAAACAATTTTTTTTTTCTAGCTAGCTGCTGGTGATTTTTTTAGCTGGAGGTCCCGCCTTACCAATTCTTGATACACTCTCTGTGTGCATGGCCCTTTTCCTGGAGGAAGCTCTGGGCTTCTGGTGTCGCCAGGCTCTGTGTCTTGCTCTCTTGCTGTTGCATGCTTCCCCTTAAGGCAGAAAACAATTTGTTCCCTTTCTGATTTCACTCCGATTACATGATCAAGAAGATAAAATGACAAGTTTAGCTTTTCTGACTCCCCGTGATTAAAGATGCTGCTTCTTGCCCAGCACATGTTTCTTTCATTTCTCTTCCCCACAACACCAAGAACTAATTCATTTTAGAGCAGCTCGCATATAAATGAAATCAGTTGAAAATTTAAAATCCTTTTAGATAAAACTGAGGCTGAAACATTTTGGCAAGAGGCTTTTCCCTGTCCAATGTTATTCATACTGATATTTAAAGATGTCTCACCGAAGTATTTGCTACCCACACAACTAGGAAGTAGATGAAGTCTTGAAGCTGTTGACGTCTTTCTAGAGTAGCCTTGCTAGCTCTTTTCTTACTTGGAAAAACCTGAAACTTTAGAAATTCACTCCAATTCTCTGCTTCATTCTTCTCTATCCAGACAGACATTCCTGGCATTGCCACATTAATTCCTGTAGACTAGTGACTAAAGATCAAATCAGATTTTTTAAAAATTTATTTTATGTTCATTGGTGTGAAGGCAGCAGATCCCCTGTACCTGGAGTTGCAGACAGTTGTTAGCTGCCATGTGGGTGATGGGAATTGAACCTAGGTCCTCTGGAACAGCAGCCAGTGCTCTTAACTACTGAGCCATCCTTCCAATCTGCCAAATTAGATCTTTATATACAGTGATTGTCAGCCTCCATGTAGGACTCCCTGCTCAGCCCAGATTCCCAAGTGTTGCTACAAAGGCTGAGATTCTTTTACTTGTTATTTCTCATTAATAATCTTGAATTTTCAATTTCATTAACCTCTTTAATAAGACTCATTCCTATAAAAGATAAATCATGTAGAAGAATCAGAGACCCACTCTCGCACATACTCAGGAGTCCCATAAAAATTTAACCCAATAGCTCCAATTTCTGTGCCCTACTTTATTTTTCAAGATTTTAGGTCAAAGGTTTTGTAGCTGGGTTGGTGTGCATGTTTTGCTTTTGGTAGCCTGCAGAGTGCCTTCCTATAACAAAGAGGCTAGGACATAAGGGTGAAGGTTCCAGGTAGACACCAGATTGACTTCTCCATGTTCAATGAGTTGTGTGGGTGTTGTCCGCAGCAGTGGGGATCCACTGTCAGTCAGCAGAGGGCAACCCTTTTAACATCAGCCTGGATCGTTTGGGGATTTCTATGTGACCCACTTGATCAGCAAATCCATACAACCATACAACCCAGTCTCTCCACTGGAAGCATTCCATGGCAAATGGAGATGGCCAATTGAGACCCCATATCCCCATTACTAGAATCCTCATTAAGATCACCTTCATAGATTCTAGGAAGTTCCCACTAAACTAGGTTTTCATACCTTCCCTCCCCCAATACCTCCTAATTCCAGCTGTCTCTCCCAGGACTGTCTTCCTCCATCCCACCTCCAGCCCACCACAAAATCTATTCTATTTCCCCATCCCAGGGAGATCTACATGTCCCCTTGAGTCCCTTCCTCTTTACCTAACTTCTCTAGGTCTAAAGATTGTAGCGTGGTTGCCATTTCTTAACAGCTAATATCCAGTTATAAGGGAATACATACTATATTTGTCTTTCTGGATCTGAGTTACCTCACTAAGGATGACTTTTTCTAGTTTCATCCATTTTCCCACAGATTTCATGATGTCATATTTTTTAACAGATGAATAATACTCCATTGTGTAAATAAATCACATTTTGTTTGTCCACATTTTCTTTTGAAGTACATCTAGGTTATTTCCAGTTTCTGGCTATTATGAATGAAACCACAATGAATATGGTTGAACAAGTTTCCTTGTGGTAGGATGAAGCATCTTTTGGGTATATGCCTAAGAGTTGTATAACTGGGTCTTCAGGTAGATCAAATCCCAATTTTCTGAGGAACCACTGTATTCATTTCCGTAGTGGCTGTAGAAATTTTCAATCCTACCAACCATTGAGGTCTTTTCCTCTTGCTCACAATCATTGCCAGCATGAGCTGTCACATGCGTTACTGATCTTAGCCATTATGACAGATGTAAGATGAAATCTCAAAAGTAATTTGATTTGCATTTCCCTGATGGCAAAGGGTGTTGAACAATTCTTTAAATTTTCCAAGCCATTTCAGATTCTTTTATTGAGAATTCTCTGTTTAGATCTGTATCCTATTTTAAGTTTAGATTGTTTAGCTTTTTTATATCTAGTTTCTTGAATTCTTTATATGTTTTAGATATTAGTCCTCTGTCAGATGTGGAGCTGGTAAAAATCTTTTCCCATTCTGTAAGCTGCCACTTTGTCCAATTTATGGTGTCTTTTGCCTTACAGAAGCTTTTCAGTTTCATGAAGTCCCATTTATTAATTGTTCATCTTAGTGCCTGTGTTATTCCTATTCTGTTCAGGAAGTTATCTCCTGTGCCAATGCATTCAAGGCTATTTCCCACTTTTTCTTCTATCAGATTCAGTGTTGATGTTGAGGTCTTTGATCCACTGGTAGTTGAGTTTTGTGCAAGATGATAAATAAGAATCTATTTGCATTCTAAATGCAGACATCCAGTTTGACCAACACCAAGTGTTGAAGATGCTGTCTTTTTTTCTACTGTGTATTTATGGCTTATTTATTAAAAATCCTATGTCCATACATGTTTAGATTTATGTCTGGGTTTTCAATCCAATTCCATTTATTACTGTGTCTGTTTTTTATTACTCTAGCTTACCAATTCTTTTATTAATCAGGGTCATTTTAGATATCCTGTTTTTTTTTGCTTGTTTATTTTTTCATATAAACTTGAGAATTGCCCTTGCCAGGTCTGTAAAGAATGGTGTTGGAATTTTGATGGAGATTTCACTGAATCTGTAGATTACTTTTGATAGAATGACTTTTTTTTTTTTTTACTATATTGATCCTACTGATCCATGAGCATAGGAGATCTTTCCATCTTCTGATACATTCTTCAATTTCTTTTTTCAAAGGCTTGAAGTTTTTTATCAGACTTGGTTAGAGTTACTCCAATATATTTTATATTTTTTGAGGTTATTGTAAAATGTGTTGTTTCCCTGATTTCTTTTTTCAGTTTAATTGTCATTTGTACAAGGGAAGGCTACTGATTTTTTTTAGTTAATCTTGTATCCACTTCACTGAAAGTGTTTTACAGCTGTTGGAGTTCCCTGGTGGAATTTTAAAGGGACTGTTATGTATACTATCATATCAACTGTAAATAATGATACTTTGACTTCTTCCTTTACAATTTGTATCCCCTTGATCTCCTTCAGTTGTCTTATTGTTCTAGCTACAACTTCAAGTACCATATTTAACAGCTATACAGAAAATGGACAATCTTGTCTTGTTCCTGATTTTAGTGGAATTGCCTTGAGTTTCTTTCCATTTAATTTGATATTGGCTATAGGCTTTCTATAAATTGTCTTTATTATATTTAGGTATGTCTAATGCATCCCTAATCACTACATGAATTTTATCATGAAGGGTTGTTAGATTTTGTCGAATGACTTTTCTGCACCTCATAGATCATCTCATTTTTTTCCTTGTGTTTATATGGTAGATTACATTTATCGATTTTTATAAATTGAATCATCCCCACAGCAGGGTTCTCAACCTTCCTATGCTGTGACCCTTTAATATAGTTCTTCAAGTTATGGTGACCCTCAATCATAAGTTTTCATTGCTACTTCATACATGTAATTTAGCTGCTGTTATAAATTGTAATGTAAACATTTTGGAGATAGAGGGTTGTTAAAGGGGTCATGAACCTCAAGTTGAGAATCATTGTCTGGGATGAAGCCTACTTGATCATGGTGGATGATGTGTAGATGTATTCTTGGATTTAATTTGCAAGTATCTTCATGAGTATTTTTGTATCTTTGTTCATACAGGAAATGGCCTGTGAGTCTTTCTCCCTTTTTTGCATTTTATGTGGTTTGGGCATCAGAATAATTCTGGCCTCATAAAATGAATTGGGCAATGTTCCTTCTGTTCCTGTTTTTGAGGAATAATTTGAGGAGTATTGGTGTTAAATTTTCTTTCAAAATCTGGTAGAATTCTGGTTTAAAACCATCTAGCTCTGGGCTATTTTTGTTGTTGTTGAAAGTCTTTTAATGACAGCTTCTATTTCGCTAGAGGTTATAGTCTTTTTAAATTGCCTATTTGATATTGATTTAACTTTGGTAAGTGGTACCTATAGAGAAAATTATCCATTTCTTTTAGATTTTCCAATTTGGTGGAGTACAGATTTTTAAAGCATATCCTATGATTCTCTGGATTTCCTTGGTATCTATTGTCATGCCCCCTTTTCATTTCTGATTTTGTTAATTTGGATGCCCTCTCTGTCTTTTAGTTAGTTTGGATAAGGTTTTGTCTATCTTGTTGATTTTCTCAAAGAAGCCTCTCTGGTTTTCTGGCATCTCTATTTACCTTTTTAAATTTTTCACTTGTTATCTTCAGTGAATTATGTAGAACAACGGTTCTTTCTGCCTCAAGAGAAGAGAAAGCACCTATCCTTTTGTAACTTATACTCATTTTGTGTTTACATAAATTTTGCCTGGTCGTGTTTACTCTTACAAGATGTTTCAAGTCCTAAAATAAGGCTTAGGCAGTGATTGTGCAATGAGGTATCTCACAAACTGTGTAACTGTTCAGTTGAGTACTAAGTGGAGGTAAAGCTGTGATGGGTTTAAGTGTGTGTTCAAGACAGGCTTTCTATTATTCTCTACAGAAAGGCTCCTCTCTGGAAGAGAAACTCGGGTAGAATTGCAGCCTGTTCACACACTATGGATTTCTATTTAGAAGCTTTTACTTGTTTTTATGTGCAAAATAAAATAAGATATAAATTGAGGAGAATGCTTTTACAAAGAAAGGGAAGAGTGTTTTGAATAGCACTCATTGATCTACTTGAATAAAACTTCCCTTATTCTAGTAGAATGGAACAAAGTCTACAGAATAGAATTCTGTTCCCCCCATATGGTTTCTGAAATGCACAAGTGACATGGGATGAGCAGAATCTTATCAGTATTGTAATATTTTGCATATCTGCTTGATATATACTATTACTACTTCTATACATATATTGTCTCATAATGTTATGCTTAGAACAGTATTCCAGAGTAGAATGTGTATGTATAAGCTTAGTGATCTTCATATGAAAAAAATAGCTATAGGTACTCTCATAAATTGTTTTCTAATTAAACATAAATAATTAATTAGAGATAATGACAGATTTCTAAATTGATAAATTTTCAGCTGATCAGTAACAGAAGGATACGTGCATGCACACATACACTATAGGTATATATCAGAGTGAAGGAGCAAGGGAGAGAGAGAGAGAGAGAGAGAGAGAGGGAGAGAGAGAGAGAGAGAGAGAGAGAGAGAGAGAGAGAGAGAGATTGATTTCCTTTGAGACAGGATCTCTTGCCTAGGCTGACCTTGAACTAGCCAAGATGAACCTTACACTTTTGATCCTTCTGTCTCCACTTCTGGAGTCCTAGGATTACAGTTGTGTAGACTGTGCCTCGCTGCTGACTGTGAACCCAGATCTCACACAAGATAGCAAAGAAATGACCACTGAGATGTGTTTCCAGTCTCCAGACAGTACAGGACAAAGGAATAACTTCCATCCAGTGGATTTTTCCATGAGAAGTGATGCCTGATTTTTAAAATAGATCATGAGCTGTATGCAATAATCACTCAAAAGTGCGGTTAACTACTTCTTGAAAATAAAGTGACATTTCTATGTGGTAGTGCATGTTTGTAATCCCAGCAATCAGTAGACTGAAGTAGAAGGATCAAAAGTTCAAAGTGGGGTTAATGGAGGGCAAGGGATGGGGGTTGAGACCTTAGGGGAGCAGGAGGTTCAAGCTGAAATGAGAACGGTGTGGGAGAGCAAGGAAAGAGATACCATGATAATTGAAGACACCATGGGAATAGGGGAGAAACAGAGTGCTAGGGAGGTTCCCAAGTGTCCACAAGGATGATTCCACCATAGACTACTGGCAATAGTCAAGAGGGTGCCTGAGCTGGCATACTCTGGTGATCAGATGGCTGAATACCCTAACTGTCATCATAGAACCCTCATCCAGTGACTGATGGAAGCAAATGCAGAAATCCGAGGCGGAGCTCCAGGAGTCCAATCAATGAGAGAGAGGAGGGATTCTGTGAGCAATGGATATCAAGACCATGATGGAAAAAGTACAGAGACAACTAGCCAAACTAGTGGAAACACATGAACTGTGGACCAATAGCTGAGAAGCCCCCATAGTACTGGACTAGGCCCATTGGATGAGCAAGACAGTTGTTTAGCTTGAACTGTATAGGGGGGCCCCAGGCAGTAGGATCGGGACCTGTCCCTAGTACATGAGTCGGCTTTTTGGAAGCTAGTGCCTATAGTGAGACACTTTGCACAGCCTTGGTGCAAGAAGGAGGGGCCTGGACCTGCCTCAGCTGAATGTACCAGGCTCTGCTGACTCCCCATGGGAGACCTTGCCTTGGAGGAGGTGGGAATAAGTGTTGGGTTGTGGGGGGGAAGGCTGGGGGGCAGGAGGAGGGAGGACAGGGGATTCTGTGGTTGGTATGTAAAATGAATAGAAAATCTCCTAATAAAAAAAATTATTTAAAAAACAGTTCAAAGCTGACATGGTCTATGTCACAAGACATGCCTCTAAAATAAATGAATATATAAAAATCAAAGAAGAAGTAAATTTATTTTGAGCAAAGCTTACATAGATGCTACCAGGCAACAGCAATCAGATTATCAATTTTGTGAATTTCCTTGAAGGAATTAATCCCATGGCTTATGGAATAACATCTTTTTTAAAAAAAATTTCTGTGTATGACATGTTATACACCATGTTTGAATATGCTCAGTATGATGAATGGTGTTGATGTACAGTAACAGCAAAAATATCATATAACTATAAGGGAAATACTTACAAGGTCATATTGGCCAAGATATGTTACTTCTAGGTTCTCCTGCTAGAACTTTGATCTTCACATAAACTTTAATATGAAGGTTCTATAACTGAACAATTGCTTTGTTAACTTTAAACAACAGTATATAGACCATTGTACCTATTATTCTTCATAAGATAAAAGATAAAATTGAACAAACAAAATGCACTGGGCAGTGGGAGTCAGGAGACTTTGGTGCTTTCTTTATTCATTAGTGAGGACATATGCCTGTTATATTTAGCTACAAACAATGGGAAACAGGTGTTAGCTGTAAAGAAACATGGATTTATTTTCCCCACACAATGAGAAGTCTGGAAATATGCAGCCCAAGGCTAGTGCAGTGGCTCAACACTGTCACTGGAAACCCAGGCTCTATCTAGCACTCCCTAGCATTCTGCTTATAGACTGACAGTTTGCTCTCCAACCATCATTGCCTCTTCAAGACAAAGAAAAGCTCCATACATCTTCTCAGGAAGGTAAATGCTCCCCCTCTAGAGACTCATCTGTCAAATCTGCTCACTGTTTGGTGGCCAGAATTAGAACAAATGACTCACCAAATAAAAGGAGAGCAAAAAGCGGAAATGCTGCGATTGTCTTGACCAAACTTGTACTGGCCCAATGTTGTCAAAAAGAAAGCACAATATGCTTTTGAAATCACTACCTGAGAATATCTATCATAAGGGGAACTGAGATTTGGGGGTCAGGAGGGTTCTCAGAGTTAAGATAAAGGACAAAGTCTGCCAAGGGTTTCTGACATCAGTTGTAATTAGTTTGCTGAAGAGCAAATGTGAGGCCACAATATAACCAGACAAAAGGGCAACTACCATTCCAGACGAGTTATTACAACATCACTTCCCCAGTAAAATCCATTTGCTTCAGCAACTTGCTTAATACAGTAAATGGAAACAATTTAGGACCAGACAAAGAAAAACACATCTAGAATAAAGTCAAGGAAGGGCTCCGATACAGTTTAAAATGACGGTCTCCCCCTGGAGTTCTAGATGGCATTGCTCCTTTATCTATGTATGACACAATGTAGAGCATCCCTAACCAGGGATAGTAGGCTTAGCCTTAGTGCTCAGACCTTTTGGGGACTCAGCCACATTCTGCTCATTTGCTCCTCCTCCTCCTCCTCCTCCTCCTCCTCCTCCTCCTCCTCCTCCTCCTTCTTTTCTCTATCTTCTTGCTGAGGTCCTGGATTGACTTTACAGTACCTCCCAAGGTCAAAACTGATGAGGTCTGTTCCTAAGCCTTATTCCTATATTACATAGGCTGTAGTAACTGAAGCTCTAAGGCAAACAAAGGCATCGCAGGGGTTCAGACATCACATCCACCCCCAGTCTTTGGATTTACCTATGTTTCCTGTAAAGCCAGTTCTTTACTGCACAACATAAATCACAAAGATTTGATGCAGATCTCCCATAATACATATAGGTATCCCTCCCCCTACTTCCCAATTCACATTGTGCAGTGCCTTCTTAATGTTGAAGAATGCCTCCGAGTCCTTCTTGTACTTTTATTACAACAATTTGAACTTTGTGTCCCACTAACTTACCTATGTAGTCCAATCAAGCCACGAGCTTGGAAGAGTAGGAAACCATGTTAATCTTGAAGAAAAAAATAATAATATCATCTCACCAGCATTTCAGCACTGAGCACTTGACCTCATGAAGGTCAAGATGTAACCCCATCCTTCACTGTCTTTTCTCCACTATGTCATCAGCAATTCAACACCACACCCATGAGCTGGGCACACAGGCTGCTGGGACTAATCTGGCTCAGGTGATGGAGCTGTCTGTCACCCTGCTGGGTCAGTTCCACCCAGCAATGCACATCTATTCTTCTTAGTACCACACAGTTGCTTGGTGGCAATGTAGAAATGCAACCATGGCTCTTGGAGCCTTCCACCTTAGGAACAATTAAGGCAGTTCATGTTTTACCAGATAGGTGAATGTTTTATTTTTATTTTGCTCAGCATTTGTGAAAATCTCTTTCTGTTATTATAGAAACATGTTACATTATTTTATTGGTATGCCTACAGAAATTTTACAGATACTGAGACTGAGACTAAACTGTTATCATTTGGTAAAGTCACAGAGGCACTAGTCAGGCCAGAACGTCTAACTTCTTTCCAGGTCTCCCTGCCAAGAGAATTGGATCCCCCAGATCTTGCTGGTGAAATTTTCTCTTTGCAGAAACTTATAAACAATGTCAAAGCAGCAATTTCGGTTGACCAGGAATAAATCAGCCATCCCCTAGCATGACTTTAGAACTCTAAACCTTTCCCTAGCCCAGTGACCTAGTCGTTTATCAGTCTGGACTCTGAAATGTTAAGTTATTGAACCTTTTCCAGTTTCATTTCATAAACCTACTAGCTTGTTTTTACTCATGGTACAATCATTAAATTTCAGGTTGTTTGAAGAATGTGTCCTCATTTTACAGAGGAGGACAATCTAGCTAGCTAGCTACAGAACCAGAATGAGAGATGAGAGCTGGTAATCTCATGGGCAGGATTTTAGTTTTCTCTCTTCAGAAAGAAACAAACAAACAAAAAATCAAAAACCCCAGAAACCAAACTCCTCATATAATTTATGCCCAGTTCCACCTCCAACCAGTATCCATTTTCTATCAGGTATAATGGTGTTTAAAAACTGCTTTTCAGAGGGGTTGACTTCAGTACAATGCAATGACTCTGATCTGATAATGGGATACAAGCAGAAATATTACCTACTTATGGGATGTGCTAAAAGTGGCAGTTAGATTCTGCCCATTGGGCAAGATGCAGATATGTTGCTGCATAAAGCTACCAGTGGAAACAGTAGCATCATGATAGGAAGAAGCTGAGCTCTAGGGTCTAAATTTGAGATGTCAATCTAGTCCTGGATTGCCTATCCAGGCATGTGTGAGGAACGTGTTCCTGTGTATGTATGAAAAATGTTTGTATTAAATGTAAATGGAGATTATACTTACTTGGGTTCCCATGAAGTCAGCCACACTATCCATCTAAATACCTAAAAGTAAGATCAACCTAAAAGAAGAGAATTTAAGCAATCTCTTTTTACAAAGTTTTTGATCATTATATTTAGTAGTTCCTGTTCATGAATATATTCAATTTGCTTCAGTTCCTGCCTCCTTTTCTGTACTATCCATCATCTACAGTCCATTCCCATTCCTACTGACATTTAATTTTATGTTAATATCTATTGTTTCTGAGTATGCCTTACTTCTCCAAATACTGCCATGTGTGGCTTACCAGTGGAGACATTCTGAGAAATGGGTTTCATCTGGTGATTTAATCATTGTGGGACTATATAGAATATATTTATGTAAACTAAGATCACAATAAGGTGGCTGCAATGTCACTGACTGATAAGGAAACAATGTCATATATGGCTCATAGTTGGTCAAAGCATTGATTTGGAACAAAGGTCCAACCACTTCTCAGAATTTTATAATGTCTCAGTCATTACTGAGAGCATCCAAACCACTCAGCAAGTCCTCAGAGAATTGTATTAAGAGAATTATTGATGTTTTACCTAAAATAAGTTATTTTTAATAGCTTAAAATAGTACAGAGAGTGAGAGTAGAAGAGAGAGATCATGGGATAGAGAGACAGACAGATAAAGAATATCTGTGGCTCACAAAAATGTAATATAAATATCTCCATGTTTTTCTAAAGAAAAAAAGTTAAGATGTTCATCACCTGTGTTTAAACTATCCAAGGATACTTACCTTGGAAAAGAGAGATCCATAAATAAATTGAACCTTCAGAACATATACAGACTTGCTACATTTCTTATTTTTTTAATCTTTAAAGATTGTATGTATTAGTATTATTCATACAGTGTATTTTGATCATATTATTTCCTCATTTCAATTTTTCTCCCACAACCTCACCACACCTTTACCCACCCAACTTTATGATCATTTCTCACTCAGAAAAGAATATAAAACAAAACAAAAAACAAAATGAAAATCAAAGCAGACAAACTGAAAAAAGAAAACCAGTAAGACCCAAAGTACCAAAACAAAACAAAATCCCACAAAATACACAGAGTCCCTTTTCTGTTGGCCAACTACTCCTGGTCATGGGGCCTGCCTTGGGGAAAAACCTATTTATATTATTCTGCTAAAGGAACATAAAAATAAAATGACTTCTAATGACCCTGAGATCAGTGCCTTGATGAACATCATTGTAGAAACTTCTTGCAGTAGATAGTAATTAACAAAGAAATCTACAGCTGGATAATGTGTAGAGAATGAGAGACTTCAGAGCACTCAGGCCTAAATGAGATGTCTTTACCTAACCCCTTCCCTCAAGGCTCAGTGATCTATGCAGAAGAGGAGGCAGAAAGATTCTAAGAGCCAAAAGTCGTAGTGAATGACTCCAAGGAAACAATGTCTTCTAGACACAACAGGCTTGATGCACATGAACTCACAAAGACTTTGACAGCACACACAAGCCACACAGGATCAAACCAGGAAAAAAAATCTCAGAACTGAAAAGGGCACAAATTCCCATCCCTAGCCAAGAAGCTATTTATAATTGATACCCTACTTGGGAAATGTGAAATTGGCTTTCTTCAATGGAGTATCACTGCTATAATTTTAAAACATGCTCTTTGTTTTTTGTGAATTTTATACATACATTCAATGAAATACAATCACGTCTGTCCTCCATTCTCCCCCACCCCCATCAACTTCCAATCTCATGTCATTTTAAAAATTCTTAGATTTTGTTTTGTATTTCACATTTTTAAATCAACTTTTTGCTTGAAGAGAAGATCAGATCCCACTATTAATGGTTGTGAGCCACCATGTGGTTGCTTTGAACTCAGGATCTCTGGAAGAACAGACAGTGCTGTTAACTGCTAAGCTACCTCTCCAGCCCGTATTTCACATTTAAAAAAATATATTTATTATGCCAGTACAAAGCTGTTTTTATTACTGTAGCTCTATATTAGAGCTTGAGGTCAGGGATCATGATTCCTCCAGAGGTTATTTTATTGTACAGGATTCTTTGGGCTATCCTGGGTTTTTTTGTTTTTCCGTAGGAAGTTGAGTATTATTCTTTCCAGGTCTTTGAAGAATTGTGTTGGTATTTTGATGGGGATTGCATTGAATCTGTAGATTGCTTTTGGTAAGATAGCCATTTTCACTATGTTAATCCTGCCTATCCATGAGCATGGGAGATCTTTCCATTTTCTGACATCTTAGGGGAGTGGGAGATCCCAGCTGGATCAAGAACAGAGAGGGAGAACAAGGAAAAAGAGAAAATGATAAATGAAGACCCCATGTGAATAGGAAGAAGCAAAGCGCTAGAGAGGTCCCCAGAAATCCACAAAGATACTCCCACAATAGACTACTGGCAATGGTCGAGAGAAAGCCCGAACTGACCTACTCTGGTGATAGGATGGCCAAACACCCCAACTGTCATGCTAGAAATCTCATGCAATGACTGATGGAAGCAGATGCAGAGATCTACGGCCAGGCCCCAGGTGGAGCTCCAGGAATCCAATTAACGAGAAAGAAGAGGGATTATATGAGCAAGCATTGTTGAGACCAAGATTGGAAAAAGCACAGGGACAAATAGCCAAACTAGTGGAAACACATGAACTATGAACCAATAGCTGAGGAGCCCCCAAATGGATCAGGCCCTCTGTCTGGATAAGTGAGACAGTTGATTAGCTTGAACTGTTTGGGAGGCATCCAGGCAGTGGGACCAGGACCTGTCCTTAGTGCATGAGCTGGCTGTTTGGAACCTGGGGCCTATGCAGGGACATTTGGCTCAGCCTGGGAGGAGGGCACTGGACCTGCCTGGACTGAATCTACCAGGTTGAGCTGAATCCCCAAGGGAGTCCTTGCCGTGGAGGAGATGGGAATGGGGGGTGTGCTGGGGGGAGAGCGGAGGAGAGAGGACAGGGGAATCCATGGCTGATATATAAAATTAAATCAAATTATAAAATTAAAAAAAATGTATTTATTAGTTCTTTGAAAGTGTTGTTCAGTGAGTTTTGACTACATCCTGGTCTCTTAATGTCATAGACACCACTCTACTCTTTTCTTCTTTGGGTAATATGTCTCAGATGGGTCCCTGACACTTAGTAATTGATCATTGAAAAGCATTAATGTAATAATATCCCCATTGCATTAGCAAATAACCATCACATTTTTCTGATATGTTCCACTCTTGACCACTTCCCTGTGAACAGTGGCAGGAGTGGCCTAGCTGCTCCTTCCTAGAGTGACACTGCAAGGTGTCAATCAGCTTTGCTACCTACTGAGGTGTTCTCTATTCATCAAGTGTTGTCCATTTGCTTCCATGAGTGTCACAGCAACAGGACAGGTATCAGGTAGCAGCACTTTACATAGTCAAAGAATCTGAGTTTCTATGATGTAAAAACCATAGAAATTTGCCCACATTTTTTGATATAATTTTAGCATCAATATTATTACCATTGGAAGTTTATGATTTCATTTTCTCTTTTAATGTTTGTTTTAGCATACCCTCAAACAGCAGTGCTTGCAAGGGAACAGAAAACCTTGAAAATGTTCTTTATTCTTGATACACCAAATCTGTCCCACAACTTGATATTCTCCACAGTGTCTTATTTTTTTAAGTTGTTGGTTTTCAGTTCCCAGTTTCTAATACTCGTCTTTGATGATCTCTAATCATATTCCTTCCATTTTTTACTGTGTTTTGAAACTACTTATTTTATCACCAGCTCGAAAGAAATCATAACAGGTTGTTTTAATCTCAGAAATAAATACCTTTCCCATGTCTTTACACTATTATCCACTGAGTGAGTGGAAGGAAACAGATGGAATATGCAAGTTCATCTCAGACAGTGAAGTAAATTTCATGTACTGTGCACTTCCTAAAAATTAACTATATTTATTGTCCTTCATATGAAAATCCAAAAATTTGTGAAGAAAGCAGTGACATTTGATCCATACTTATTTGATATTGTGATATAAGATGCAGCAACTTCTTTCAAACCAATTTTCTCTTAGGAGGATCCTATGACAGTATAAGTAAAAAGGCACAAACTCCATGTAACGTTTTCCACTATTAAGGACTATCCCAAGCCAGGAAATGTAGCTGGAGTTTTCTCCTGTCCTGCCTGTGCCCACAGCCACTCAGACCCAAGTAAACACACACAGGCTTATATTAATTATAACTGCATGGCCATGGCTCAAGCCTTTTGCTAGCTAGCTCTTATATCTTAAATTAGCTCATAACTATTAATCTATGTATCGCCACATGTTCTGTGGCTTTATTTGCATCCCAATACGTTTTGCTCCTTGGGCAGCTCACTGGCATCTCTACCTGCCTTTTTCCTGTCTCTCTCCTTGAATTTCCCACCTGCCTCTAAGCTGACTTGCCATAGGCTAAACAGTTTTATTTATCAACCAATCAGAGCAACACATATTCACAGCATGCAGAAAGACATTCCCCCATCAAGCAAACCCAAGTGAAGGAGGTAGACATCATATGACAGTCTCCACATTTTCATAAACTGTTGCTACTTTTCACTTTCCTGCATACCCTGGTTCTCTGGGCATTTGGCATCCTGTCAGGAATCTTAGGTCCTAGTGACTGATAAATCCTCACAAGAGTAGACCAAAGTTCACTCCTTCCAATGGTCTCTTGTCTCAAAGAGCCCACAAATGGCTACTGGATCTTTTGTTCAGAAAAAAAATAAGCAAGTAGGAGGTTGGGCAGGAAGTTGTGTAGGTGGCCACATTGACATGTCTGTTGCCCTGTCTGCCATATCTTAGTAGCAAAGCATGCCTAATTATAAGGGAGCCTGGGAAACATGAACTGCCCGTATGACAAGAGGGTAAGCCATGAGCATGTGACATGCCTTGGCCACAATAAGAGGATAGGGTTAAAGAGAGTCTGTAGAAAAAGAACAATGAAGATACATAGGGAAAGACAGAAAGCACTGGTGGACATGTTATCATTGGGAAAGGGGTAGCAAAGTTGCTTCTCTGACACTTAGACAGTGATGTACGTGCCTATAGGAATTTGAGGACCCATGTGTCAGACAGCGGGTTCTAAGGCAAGATTATTGTCTGGAGTAAAGTGCCTTGTGTAGTAAAGACACTGCCCTGCCTGGAAATTAAGAGGGGATGGAAAGCAGCCATTAGTATCTCCGAGCGGCATCCTCTAGGATGTTCCTGTATCCTGGGTAAGGGAAACACTTCTCACTACACAAAGTTATCTCCTGTCTGAGGAACTGAGATTCACCCAACTGAGCATCTTTTATTTTATTTTTTTTAACTTCAGCCACCCAGAGGAACATCACATCAGCAATTACCACAGAGGACCAGATGGCACAGCAGGAGTGTGCTAGTTTAGGGGTGACCTGGAAGAGCCTAAAACAGATACCTGGGAAGTGGTGCTGTGCATGCTTGGGTAGGAGAGACTGCTTGTAGGACTATCAGAGAAAGGTTATAAACTCTATGGTGTGGCTTTCCATTTTAACTTCACTATTTTATTTAAAACACTCTTTCTTTCCAACATATTACACAGACCATGGAACATTCAGTCTTGTTCTAGATGTTTAAGACATACTGTTAGAGTGCTCGCTCTTCTTTGAGCCTTGACTTCGTTGCTAGTTACAGTGAAGAATTTGCAGCTGTGCAGAGATTTACTTGCAATGGGAAATACCCAGGACTGGAAAAAAAAAGGGAAGTGATTTACCTTCATCCCTAACTAGCTGCATCAGCCCGGAGAGGCTTTCTCGTCTTCAGCTCTGCACTGTGTCAGCCATGCAATGCCCTCACCTTGTTAATACTAATGATTATCTGAGTGCATGGGTATGGTTTCCTGTTCAGTTTGGACATTTCTAGATTCTGGAATATGTAACAATTTCAGTGTGTAGAATATCGTATTTTCAGGTAAAAATCTGAGGATTTTTACAGCTAGCAATGTACATCCTTCTGTGATTAAGTGCTTTGTTTGTTTGTGTGCTTGTTTGTTTGTTAGTTTTACTCTGTTTTAAGACAAGGTCTCACTATGTTGAAGCCTGATAACTGAAACTTGCTATATACACCAGGCTGACCTTGATCCACTTACTCCTGCCTCCTGAATCTTGGGATTGGAGGCATGCTCTGCCACTATCCCTGGTTTATATCATTAGATTTATGGAAATACACAAAATAGTTTAGAGTAGAAAAATATCTTTTAAACTTGTGTAACTCCTTCATAGTACTAACATAAAGCAGGTAAATAAAAACCTAAATTTAAAGCACAAGTGTTAATATGTGTTCATTTATTTTTAAAATAATGCTTGTCCTATAGCAAATACACCTTGTGTGTGTGTGTGTGTTATAGTTAGTATTAATGTATAGAACAGTCTTTCCTCTCTAGGACCAATACTAAAATTAACATGCTAATAGAATAGAAACACCTCAGAGACTCAAGTTGCATTATAGCGGAGACTGTAATGTGTTTCAAGGTTCCTTTATTCTGATGTAGTTCTGACCTTCTCCAAGGATACAATGACTCTTTACTGAAACATTTCCCCCTTTGGGCAGACCAATGGGAATGACTAAGAATACTAAAATCGTGTTGTATTTTTCTAAGCAATGCATTATCGTTATTTTAGTTCTACAGTATATCACATTTTGTTGGTTTTTGAAACGTGTTTTCAGTTCCTGAATGTAGCACGAATCTTAAAAGGTCTTATTAATAAAAACAAACCTGGAGCCAGGTACTGGGGTGAATGCTGGAAGATCAGAGAAGCAGAACGAGCCCCAGCCTTCTCACCTTGCCAGTTCCTCAGCTGATCCTGTTTCCTCAGACTGGTAGCCTCTGAGTCCTTACCCAGTATGAATATCAGCTGAACTGCTGCTCAATAGCCTGAAAGCTTAAGGATCCCTAGTTCCTGGTCCTCATGTCTTATATACCTTTTTGCTCCCTGCCATCACTTCCTGGGATTAAAGGTGTGAGTCACCATGCCTGGCTGTTTCCAGTGTGACTTTGAACTCACAGAGATGCAGATGGATCTCTGCCTCTGGAGTGCTAGGATTAAAGGGGTGTGCTACCACTGCCTAACCTCTATGTTTAATATTATGGCTGTTCTGTTCTCTGACTCCAGATAAGTTTATTTTGGTGCACAGTATATCAACCTTTGTTTGTTTGTTTGTTTGATTTTTTGTTTTTTGAGACAGGGTTTCTCAGGTAGCCCAGGCTGGCCTCGAACTCATAGGAGATCCGCCTGGCTCTGCCTCCCAAGTGCTGGGATTAAAGGCATGTGCCACCACCGCCTGGCTTCAAACACATTTTTTTATAAGGTCTTATTAATAAAAACAAACCTGGAGCCAGGTACTGGAGTCAACGCTGGAAGATCAGAGAAGCAGAACAAGCCACAGCCACCGAACTTTATCATTGTTCATGTTTATTTTCTAACTTCTTACTCCTTAATAACAGACTTTCCTCAAGGATTCTGTATTCCAATATGTTGTTGAACACCCTCAGGAAGTTATTTTTTATCCTTGATTATGTGATGGCATCAAATATTAATTATGCCATCATTAAGATATTTAATTCTTATGCAGAAAAGAGTGATTAGTGACCTTAGTTTCATATAATAATGTCAGATTATTCAAAAGCCTTCAAGGATAACCAAATCCCAAACAACCCTTAAATTTTAGCATAAAAGCTGTTCATATCAGAAAACCAAATGAAAGCAATATCTTGAGTGAGAATGGGGTAGTTTTAAACATTAATGAGTAATAACAAAGTCTATCTGACATTACTAGACTGTCCATGACATAATGAAAATTAGGTTAATAAAATGTCAGGGTTAGCACTAAATTAAGAGATCAAACAGTAGAGGAGCGCTTTGTTTCAGGGATTTTGTTGTTGTTTGTTTGCTTGCTTGTTTGTTTTCACAAGATGAAGTCTAAACCTGGAAGGCTTGGCAACTGCTCAAGCAGAGCCTTTCAGTGGTATCCCCAAATGTGTAGGACCCTGACTGTTGCTCAGTTTCTTTCTGTTGTATACATCTCTGAGCCACCATATAGAATCTCATGGCTGAATTCATGTCCCAGCTCTACCTAATGGTGTACCCTAAACACAACCAGGGGTATCCTCTAGGCTTTCCAGACCATTTGTAAATGATAAACATAGAGTCCCCAAGGGCTTATGACTTTTGTAGGCATTAATTGTTCTGATTCCCTACAATGATGATTCATTTTTTATTTAGTAATAGAGTCCAGATCTTTTATCTCAGGCAAATTTTAAGCATGTGATTATAGAACTATATGAATATGAGGCTCTTAATCATCAAGGCATTTTTTTTTCTGAGACACTTAGGCTGATGTAATTTTCTGAAATTTAGAAAACAAATTTTGCAATCACTTTTCTTCATGATTGAAAAGAAGGTAAATGGACAGATCAAAAAGGCATAATTGCATAGTACATTAAGTCAACAACTGTACAGGCATAATGTCAAAACCGATGCATCTCAATTGCTACAAGATTTATTCAGATGTGGATTTGCCTCGAGAGGATCCATAAGTATCAGAAGAGTGACAGCATGCCTAGATCACAGCTTAACCTCTGTTCCATAGCCTAGATTCTAACTCTTGCTTGTCCACCTGAAAAACGTGACCTTCAGCAAATGGTTTCTCTGGACTTCATAAGAACAGCACTTACTCGAGGTTAGGAGATACACCTTTATGATGTATTTAGGTATATCTAATATAACTAACATGTACAACTTTAGAAATGCACTTTCTGGATAGTTCATTCCTCACTGTACACTCTTATGTAAAATGAAGGATGATTGGTAAGGAACATGACATCACCAAGTAGAGAATCATCACACTTAGTGCCAGCTCACACAGGGAGCACTCATGAAGCACTCATGATGGACCAATGTTAACATGGCCAGTTTACAAGTCAGTGTCACTGAGGATTATTTCAAAACAAGCATACTTTTCTGAATATTGCATCCCAATTTTCTCCTTTTCTCATTCCCTCTATTACAGGGCTAGTAAGAAGAAAATATGTATGCATAATGAAAATAAATAAGAGCATAACAGTTTTGACCACACACAGTATTCTCATTGTTAATCCACAAAACTCAGCAAACATTCCAAAAAAGTTTATGCTTATTTGTCTGAAGATTACATTAATCTTCTTATTTCTTTCTTTCTTTCTTTCTTTCTTTCTTTCTTTCTTTCTTTCTTTCTTTCTTTCTTTATTGCTGTGTTGTTAGTCAAGTTAGGGAAATTCATCTTTTGGGTGAGTTCCAAGTTGTTTATTCCACTGTAATTCTAGGTAGACCTGTATGTTCATTCATAATATTTGCTCAGATGTCTTTACATCTAGTCACATAGGAAGCTTGTGTGTCTATTATATAACATTCATTTAATCATGGGTGTGATCTGGGCAATGAATATAGGATGAGGAGCATGATGATCTACTATATGAGTTTTTCAGCATCAAAGAGATGGCATAGGACTAAGATGATATGGTGAGCAGTATAGAAATCCCAATCTCATTGATAGACTTGTACTTCAGCTTAGTGATATGATTTTGATGCCAATGCATCAAAGACTTGGGCATATGAGCCAATCCCCATCTACTCCTTTAGATAAATCTAGGGCAAGTGTAGAGGATGGAGACGTATGGTGACAGACAATTATTAAGCATACTGCATGCTAATTCTATCAGTGGCAATAGGCTTTAGGAACACAGTGCATATTATCATTAAAAAAAAAAGTTCACCATCACCAGGGAGGCTACCTGGAAAACAGGACCCCAAGAAAGACACAGGGATCGCCCAATGACAGAGAAATGGAATGAGATCTACATGAACAGCCTGGACATGAGTGGGGGTAGTGAAGGGCAAGGGTCGAGGGAAAGAGAGCTTGGGTGAGTGGGAGATCCCAGCTGGATCAACAACAGAGAGGGAGAACAAGGAATAGGAGACCATGGTAAATGAAGACCACATGAGAATAGGAAGAAACAAAGTGCTAGAGAGGCCCACAGAAATCCACAAAGATACCCCCACAACAGACTGCTGGCAATGGTCGAGAGACAGTCCGAACTGACCTACTCTGGTGATGGGATGGCCAAACACCCTAATTGTCGTGCTAGAAACCTCATCCAACTACTGAGGGATCTGGATGCAGAGATCCATGACTAGGCCCCGGGTGGATCTCTGGGAGTCCAATTAGCGAGAATGAGGAGGGTTTATATGAGCGAGAATTGTTGAGACCAAGGTTGGGTAAAGCACAGAGACAAATAGCCAAACGAACGGAAACACATGAACTATGAACCAATAGCTGAGGGGTCACCAACTGGATCAGGCCCTCTGAGTGGGTGAGACAGTTGATTGGCCTGATCTGTTTGGGAGGCATCCAGGCAGTGGCACCGGGTCCTGTGCTCATTGCATGAGTTGGCTGTTTGAAACCTGGGGCCTATGCAGGGTCCCTTGGCTCGGCCTGGGAGGAGGGGACTGGACCTACCTGGACTGAGTCCACCAGGTTGATCTCAGTCTGTGGGGAAGGCTTTGCCCTGGAGGAGATTGGAATGGGGGGCGGGCTGGGGGGAAGGTGGAGGGGGGGGCGGGAGGGGGAAGAACAAGGGAATCTGTGGCTGATATGTAGAACTGAATTGTATTGCAAAATAAAAATTTAAAAAAAAAAGTTCACATTCTTGCAAAATGTTCTTATCTCTCTGTGTTCAGAAAGCCCCTTTCCCACAACACACATTATGAGTAACAATCTGAGATAGTTCTACAATGACACGGCTGGTGAGGTGGCTGAGTGGAGAAAGGGACTTGGTGCCACACTTATAGACTTGATTCTGTCTCTTGGGGAACACTTGAGGAAAGAGAGAGAGAGAGAGAGAGAGAGAGAGAGAGAGAGAGAGAGAGAGAAGAGAAGAGAGGGAAAGAGAGATAAAGAAATAAAATGTCATATTATTTTAACATCAAAAAAGAACTGTCAAGTCCCAGGTCATTCTACTATGCCATGTTTTTAGAATGAAGCAAGTTTCCATGTTTTATGGGCATTTTCTGTTTCTCAGCATGTAGCTCTACTTCTTGTGGATGAATTACCACATCTGGAACTATTTCAGCTTTTTGCTTACATTTTGCTTTTATACACTGTTATAAAAGCTGCATTCCAGGAAGAAACATAGGCTTTTATTCAGACATAAAAATAGGCTAATGGCAATGACAGGGATGGCTGTGAAGGGGGAAGAATAGCAAGTGTATTTGCCAAGTATATATTAGGAGCTACAGTCTTCATTAGAAAAGAACTCAAGCATGTCATATTGTGAAATAGCTTATGATAGAAGATACAATGTGCTGCTCTGATGGAGTCCATTTACCATATGGTGTGTTAATACAGCCTGTTTCCTTGGGGAATGCCGGAATGCACTGAGAATGAAAGAGGAATCCTTCAAGAAATATTGAACAATCATCTCAGTCTGAATAGACTTTGGTTATAGCAACATGACAATGACTCAACAAAGATAATGAAATAGCGGACTCTGAATGTATGTTGCACTACCCACTGGTCTCTCTACCAGCCAAATAGGAACTATTTCAACAGCATAGAATCTCAATGGATTTTTTTATGAACTTAGGAACTACATGGAATGAACAAAAGCTAAATGCTTGTAAATTACTGTTTTTTTAACAATTATAAATAAAGCTTTCTATTTTAATTTGAAATAAAGAGAACAAATATTAGAAAGAAAAATCTTTATAGAAAGAGTCAGCAACACCATCTAGAATACATTTAATATAATAATTTGGGCATAATAGAGCATCCACCCACTCAGAGCTTAGATAAAAAGAATAGCAATTTAATCATGACCACTCAAACAGTACAAATGAGGAGGAAGTGGAAGAAGATAACCAGTCTTGTAAGAACTGAACAAAACACTTTAAATGCTTTACTATATTTACTATAAAGAAGATCTACTTATCTGTCTGTCTGTGGTATATGGTAATAAGGAAGCAATGATTATCAAGTACAGAAGTTGGAGTATTTAAAATGTAATTTAAGGACACCATGAAGAAATTAGAGTAATTTAAGCATGTCTCTAATTCCTATTTTTAAAATGTCACCTTAATTTAAATATTCAAATGATTTATTTCTATCAAGTTATTTAAATTTAGGTTGTCCCGCTTCCTCAAACACTACAACTGAGGCAACGGAGGGATATTCACTGAATATTGCAACACCAATACAGTGAGTAAATTGTTTCTCTTTCATCTTCCCTAGTGAATGGAACTCTGAGTTGAGAAATTTATTTACCAACAACTTTGTGTGCTGTGGATACGGCTCTGTATGCTGTGAATGTGTTGCACTGATTTGGTTGATAAATAAAATGCTGACTGGCCAGTAGCCAGGCAGGAAGTTAAGGCAGGACAAGTATAGAAGAGAATGCTGGGAACAGGAAGGCTGAGTCAGGAGTCGCCAGCCAGACAAGCCACAAGCCACGTGGCAACTTATAGATTAACAGAAATGGGTTAATTTAAGATATAAGAACTAGATAGCAAGAATCCTGATCCATGGCCATAGAGTTTATAAGTAATAAAAGTTTCTGTGTGTTTACTTGGGTCCTAGAGGTTGTAGGAGCCAGGTGGTCACAGGAAAACTCCAACTACATTTGTGGAGCAGCAAACATTATGGCCATTCTTCTTAGTGCAGGATACCTCTTAGGAATGCCTGTCCTCTTGTGGAAAGCCTGATGGACTCCTTAGCAAGGGCCAGTTTCCTACAGTAGACTATTGATTCCATTTGACACTCATAGTAACACTAGAAGGTAGGTGATGTGATGTCTGTCTTGAAGATAGAATTGAAGGGTTGAAAATGATCAGAGAAAGAAAAAAATGGTGCCCAGTGAGGGATAAGTTCATGAGCTCTATAAATCTAGAAAATGTGAATAAATATTGTAGTTCACTCTACATTGTACAATAAAAACATTTAGCTAGTACCAGAAAACTTTTCTAGGCAACTCTTCTGCATTAATCAGTAGTCCATTTTTGAAAGGAAATTCAGCTTATATCTTCACAGTATATTGTAAAGACTATTTAGGCTTAGACTACACAATCATAGTCACCTTCACTTAAGCATCTTATTTTATATGTGTTTGTGAATTGCAAACACAAGTGCCAATGCCGTTTGTTGCCAGGAATGTCACCTTTTCTGTTAAAAACTTATGGATTTTTTTTAACCTTCCTAGCTAAAGCCATATCATTGTGATTCAATATAATAAATTATTTGGTCACAGTATATATGTTACTCTTCCTCACTTTGATTTTTTGTTTATTAAATATTATTTAATATCTAGAGTGTTTGGCTCCATACTGTTCAGTAGAGAAGATAATTCTTGTATCTTAGATTTCAAAATAAACCAGTACTTGGCAGCATAAAGAGAAGCCCTTGTTCCTCCTTATCTTAAAAGAGAAGAATATAAAAAATGTTGTACTGACCTCCAGCTCTACCTCTTATCAAGGTGACCATGGGCTACATATCACACATACCCTCCAGTGCCTGTTTTTACTTAGTACCTGAACAGAATACATGCACTGGCTTCTTTAACTCACCAAGAATAAATAAACATTATGTATTTTCTGTTCCACATACATAAATTGAATTGGCTTAACACTGTCTGAGAAGATTGTTCATTGAAATTTTATCCGGGAAAGGAAGAGTCGCATCTCCTTGATGGTCTAATGTTTCCAGTAGGTTATCATTGATTGAAATCCATTGCCAGCGATGAAATTGCACCTACCTTCCAACTGCTTTCCCTGTTCAAGAAACATGAGAGAAAAACTCCACCATACATTTTATCACATTTTTTCTGTGCACGTTTTTCCTTCTTTTTTTACTGGAGGACTTTCCAAGTCATTCACAAATCTAAGTGCAGTTAAAGGTCATGATTGCTAGCTCTGGTCAAAGTGATAGGCCCTGATTTTTTACAATATGTTATATCTCTGAAATTGCATGGATCTGACCTGTAGTAGTGTGAAAAAGACAAGCTTTGGGTTGTCTGAAAAATGTCCTTTAAAACTCATTTTGAAAGTACATGGCTAGTGTAATATAACATGAGGGGAGGAGGGAATGAGAAGAAAAATAAAATTTGTGCCAGATTCACAGAATTTTGGAAGCAATTTTAAAAGTAATATTCTACATCAGATATAATTGCCTCAACTGGATAACATGGCATATTATGAATATCCTTTCCAAAACCATGCCAGTGGATCTGCCCTCCTGGGGTGGTGTGGAGGCCCATAAAAGTTTCCTAGTGAGATCTGAACTTACTTTACCCAGCAGGGCTGCATTTAGAGGATTGCTTGAACATGTGCATGGTTACTAGGTGATTGGAAGGGTCTACACTTGACTACTAGGAGAAGATCTTTGCTCCATCCTTTGGCATTCCTATAAAAGACCCTGTAGAGAAAACAGAAGGGGCCAGTGAATAATGATCCAGGTCCCCCCGAGGCTATCCTGTGATTCTATCTGTTTCTCTTCCCTCTATCCTCCCAGCTGGAGCTCCCACAAATGGCACCAGGAACAGGGACTGGAGACTTGGTGAAAGGAGAGAGGGGGCATATACATCAATGTATAGTATGTAAGGGGGCATGCATCATAAGGAAGTAAAAATAAAAATGACAACATTTTATTCTCAGGAGTGAAAGTAGGATGGCTTAATGCTGAAGTTGAAAGGTGGGACTGCAGCGAATATCTATCTCTATATATAGGTTTCTTTCTTTTTCTCTCTCTCTTAATTTCTATCTATAAAAATTAAGGAAAAAATATAAAGTAGAATATAGGAATATAGTGTGGAAAAAAAACTTAGGGTAAGAAGAAAAATATGTAAGGTAGAATATAGGAATATAGTGTAAGAAAAAACTTAGAATAAGAAAAGTAACAAGACAGAGGAGCTGTGTTCTTGGAATTTGAACACAAACTCCTAGGGAAGAACCAGAGAAAAATCTATCAAAGATGAGGAAAATGGGCAGAAAAAGATTTCTCTCAAAGACTTTGGCCTGTGAACAGCTTAAATTTAAGATCTGAGTGGCAAAGGAAAGAATTTTCCCTCAGGCGTATGTGGGTAAAATAAAACTCTTCATAACATCTTTCCTGTATGAAAACATCCTACCATCATAATTAGTTTCCTTGACCATAAAGCCTAGTTTGGGGAACAGAAGTCTTGGAAAAAATTTAGTAATCTTTCTCTCAAAAACTGAAAGCTTTCTTGGGAAGAACCTAGTAATCTGTCTCTAAAAAACTAGAAGCTCTTCAGGTCTTTCCTTCTCAGATTTTTTTTTCTCTTTCTGTAAGGGCAAAAAATTATCTATTGGGGAAAAAATCTTTCTAAAAAAGCTCTTTTTTTTGAGTACTTTCTTTACTTTTTACTGACCCAGAAAGACAGGGGAACAAAGGGTTACCAAAACACCTGTTTGAGTGTGCGCGAATGAACAGATGCAGCCCACTCTGGGGACAGTGTCAGTTGAAGGAAATACATCTTTCAGTGGCAGCTCAGGGAGAACAGAAACCTCCCATGGCAATAAAAGCTCACTTGATCATGATTTTCAGTAGGAACACAAACCATGTAAACAAAAATGGGAGTGCAGTGGACTAGATAGGCAGTGTGGGAAATATAGTTCATTCATAACAGCATGATGATATAGAGAAAGGCAGCTTGGGAAATGTAGTTTGTAAAATACTGCTTTTCCCAAGTGCTGCTAGAAAGCTTAGCTTTTCTTCCTGAAAACTAGAAACAGGTGATGCTTGTCAGGAGGCGATTAAGAGGCCAATGACGCTTCTCAAGTAATTTTGAAACCTTTAACAAAGCAAGGGAAAAAATTCCGTACACTTGGAAATTGCTTTAAGTATGGAAAAAACTTACAGGCAAATAAGAAAAAATAAGAAACTTGGGTTATGCTTGAAATGCAATAGAGAAACATTGGCATCATTGAAACTCTCATGATAATCTTACAAAGCAGCTTTAGAAAATTAAGAAGAGGGAATTTTACCCTCAGTCAAGCTTAGAGCCACTGATGAATTAGGCTTTGACCTCAACTGTCAGGAAAACTTTCAGAATGATATCAAAGTTGACTATAAACTCCAACTTCAGAAATGATTTGCATACTTACTCTTTTGTTAATAGTCCTCTTAAGAAATCTTTTCTAGATATTTGCTAAAGTTTGTAAAGTAGTCCTATAGAGTTTGCTTTTGAATGTAAGTTAGTTCTGTTAAGAGATTCTTCTAGATAAGTTTGTAAAATAGTTCTATAGAGTTTCCCTTTGAATATGTTTGTAAAAAGTATAAGTAAGTATAGTAATATTCATGTTAGTGTAACTATATATAGTGATATTCATGCTACTTGTAAGTATGGAAAAAGTATAAATATTGAATGTAAAAAGTGTAAATATTGAATATATAAATTGTAAATATTAAATGTAAAAGGTGTAAATGTTGGATGTAAGTTTGTAAAAAGTGTATAGTGATGTTCATACTAGAATTGTTTTTATTATTCTTTTAACTTCAGATATATTTGAACACTTTTTATGGTAGCCCAACATATAATTTTATGGTCTCAGCAGCCCATGGAAAACTTAAGCAACGGTGTCATAATTAGTGTAGCTTTTCTATATTCTTCCTGGAAGTTTCCACTCTTTCTCTGTTTTTATTTAGAAAGGAGTAGGCCTCCCACAAAGGGATAAGTCTCCTGTAAACAAGTTAGTTTGTAAAAGTGTCTTTATAATTAGCATGGATTTTTGTTTACTTCACTGGATACTTTGAAGTGTTTTGAAATGACTATTTTCTCCTGGGAATCAAAATATTCTCTGGAAATTTATTTTATTTTATTTTATTTTACAATATAATTTAATTCTACAGATCAACCACGAATTCCCTTGTTCTCCCCCTTCCGCCCCCCTCCCCTTCCCCCCAGCCCATCCCTCATTCCCATCTCCTCCAGGGCAAAGACTCCCCCGAGGATTGAGATCAACCTGGTAGACTCAGTCCAGGCAGGTCCAGTCCCCTCCTCCCAGGCTGAGCCAAGCATCCCTGCATAAGCCCCAGTTTTCAAATAGCCAACTCATGCACTGAGCAATTGAACATTTGTTAGGAGAGAGTCTTGAAAGGGGATTGGTGCAGCTAAGATTGCTCTAGTCACCTCAGACTCATTCCAAAATAGATATTCCATCTTTCTTATCCTCTACTCCTTTACTGGGAGGTGTGGCAGCTATGGAGATCGTTGTGGATGTTTGCAAGCCCTTAGTAGGTACCTGGGCCAAAGCTGAATTAGGCTCTGTACCCCCTCTTGCCACAGGCTGGTAGCCAAAGATGGGAAACTTTCTTCTTGATAGCTTCCTGAATATATATGTATGTTAAACTAATCAAGAAGAATGACCTATAACAGGCACAGTCTTTTATCTGAGGGTCTTTGTGGGGGCCCTTTATTATATCAAGAAGGGGGAATTGTGGAGGCCCATAAAGGTTTCCTAATGAGATCTGAGCTTGCTTTACCCAGCAGGGCTGAATTTAGAGCATTGCTGGACCATGTGCATAGTTATTAGGTTATTGGAAGGGTCTACACATGACTGAGCTAGGGGGAGGTCTTCTGCTCCACTCCTTTGCATTTAGAAGAAGCAGAAGGGGCTGGTGGATAATGATCTAGGCCCCCTCAAAGCTACCCTGTGTTTCTATCTAGTTCTCTCCACTCTATCCTTCTATCTAATATGTTTTATCCCTCTCTCCTCAAGAGTACCCTGTCATAAAATGGGGGAGCCAGTCTCCCAGCTGAGCTCCCACAAGGTGGGAGGAAAAGTCGATTTACATAAAACAAAAACCTAGTTTCTCCTTTTCACAAACTCTTCAGCACTTTTTGGGTATTGGAATCACGAGTCACTCAGTCACTTCCACTAAGTGGAGATTCTTGTAGCTCATGTGCTTTCTGAATAAAATAATCTCTGGGAAATATCTCCCTTTTTAGCATGTCTTCTGTGACTTATAGGTTCACGTGCTTCAGAATGCACATCTGAAGAAGCTGCCTTTTAAAAGGGGTGTTGACCTTTCCCCTGCAAAGGTTATAAATGTGTCTTTAGTTTTTTAAGCAGAAGAAACTGTACCTTTATTAAGTTGATACTAGGATAGTGTCTTTGGTTAGAAAAAAATAGTGTCTTTTGATTAGAAAACTGGATTTTAAAACTTAAAAAAAGCAACATAATTAATCTGCAAAACTACAGATTATAACCCTTGATTATTTTTCAAAATGTGCTCACCTAAATGTAATCCTTTGTTATAAATATAGGAATGGTCTTCTATTATTCACACAATTGTTATTTATTTTACATAATCCAAGGCCATCTCAAGGATGTGTTAAACTCGCTGAACCAATTTGAACAAAAGAATAATTCTTGCCGGGCGGTGGTGGCACACGCCTTTAATCCCAGCACTCGGGAGGCAGAGCCAGGTGGATCTCTGTGAGTTCGAGGCCAGCCTGGACTACCAAGTGAGTTCCAGGAAAGGCGCAAAGCTACACAGAGAAACCCTGTCTCGAAAAAACAAACAAAATAATAATAATAATAATAATAATAATAATAATAATAATAATAATTCTTGAAGTGTTGAATTTTAAGTACTCTGAAATGATAGTGACAGTGATGATTAAATTGAGTTTTTAAAATAGTGCTAATATTGTGATGTTTTGCTTAAGGTTTTATTATGCTTTTATCTTCTTTTTAAATTAATCAATTCACTATTTTGAAGCAGGTTTAGATTTTTGGCACAGCTGAAAGTTCAGTGACTTCTCCAGTATCTTTCACTCCTGCAGGCATGTCCTCTCTCATTATCAATAACCTCACCAGAGTGATCACTGGGTTAACCCACCTCAATACATCATATTCTCCTATAGTCCTCAGTTTGCACTGGCATTCCATACCAGAGTTTTGCATTATATAGTTGTAGAGAAATATTAAATGATATAATCTACCATTAAAGTCTCATACAACACAATGTTACTACCTAAAAATATTCTGAGTTACACTTCTTTGTGTCAATCAAATGCTTAAAAACCCCTGGCCCTTTAAAGGCAATCATATATTATCATATAGTCTGAAAAAAATCTCAGAATGGTTTCTCTTAATGATATACATTTTAATTTCTTATAAATCTTTTCATGGCTTGGATCTCATTTTACCTTAGCATTGAATAATAATTTACTACCTATATTATCAACTCCTGAGATCTTCTTGGTTGCCTTTAAGATATGATAATTGTGAGTAATTCTATTATGTTATGAACATCAATGTGCAAGTTGTGTGGACATAAGATTTCAATTTCATATGTGAAGATGACAGTGTTAGAAGGTAAAAAGGTAGATCTATCCCTCATTCCTGATCTGATGGGAAAACATTGAATCTCTCACCATTCAATATCAGAATAACAGTCAAGTTTTTGATAGTCATACCCTACTATCTTAGTTAGGGTTTCTATTTGTATGAAGAAACAACATGGCCATGGCAACTGCAACTCTTATAAAAAAAAACATTTAATTGGGTGGCTTAAATTTTCAGAGGTTTAGTCCATTATCATCATGTTAGGACATGGCACCATGCAGAAGACATGTTGGAGAAGGAGCTGAGAGTGGAAAAGGAGCAACATCTTGATCCTGCAGGAAACAGAAAGTGATCTGAGACACTGGGTGTGGCTTGAGTGTATATGAGACCTCAAAGCCTATCTCTACAGTGACACACTTCCTCCAACAAAGCCACAACTCCTAATAGTGCCAATCCTTATAGGTTATTGGGGGCAAATCACATTCAGACTACCACACCTACTTTATTGGGAGTTTTGTTTGTGTGTTTGCATGCTTGTTTTGTTTTTATGGGTAGTATTATTATTGGTGGTGGTGGTTTTTCTCCCTGTGTGTATTTTAGGAGTGTGTGGTTATTGGTCCTTTGTTTGTTTGTCTTTTCTAGCCTGACAATTTCCTGCATTACACTAATTGATTTGAGGGTTTTAAATAAGTTTACATTCCTAGGATAAATCCCATTTAGTTTCATTACTATTCATTTACCATATCTTTGGCTAGTATGAGAAATAATGGAGTTATTTTCTTATCATGATTCAGCTAGTTTTCATACTACAGTAATACTGACCCTCAATATGAATTAGGAGTTGTCTCTGATTCCTTATCCAGAAAGAGATTGTAAAGTTGAAAATATTTTTTTCTTAAATATTTGATATAAATGCTGAATGAACTCAGATAGCCATGGTGCTTTCTAATTCTCAAGGGTATTAATTATTGATCTCAATTTTTAAAATAGGTACATGTCTGTTTCTTCTCATGTGAATTTTGGCCAATTGTGTCTTTTAAGGAGTCGGTCCTTTGTATAAAGGTTAGGATGTATATAGACATAGATCCCCATGGTATTAGAATGTTTCAATAAATCTGTGACGCATTTTTCTGGTACAAATGTTTATATATGTTATTTGTTTCCAAGATATTGTAGTGGATAAATAAAAAGCATCGTAGTTTCAATACAATAGAGGTACTTTGAATACATTCATCATTATATTTAGAACTGTGGTTCTTAGAAGTCATAAAAAATGAGTACAAATATTTATATGCTAGTGTTCAAATCATAAGTAAATCTATATTCTGAAAACAAAGAGTTATGTTATATCATATGGTGAGAAGATTAAATGTGGCTGTGATCT
The DNA here is from genome assembly GCF_949786415.1 of Peromyscus eremicus. NCBI lineage: Eukaryota > Metazoa > Chordata > Mammalia > Rodentia > Cricetidae > Peromyscus > Peromyscus eremicus. The sequence goes on from NC_081419.1 coordinate 46,089,265, forward strand.
TCATGGAGATGCTCAGTATGTATTATCTCATCAGAATCTTAAGAACATCCTACAGTTAAAATCTTGGTTCAATCGTTGAACAAATTTAGTTTCCTAGGCATAAATTTTGTCACTTTTCATATGTAATTACATCCCTCACAGTAACCTTCTTTTAAAACTATTTTGAAAACTGTGAAGTTGCATAATTCTCATCCTAGTAAAGGGAAACATTGTATCTTCTATGCATTTGTCCCAAACATCACACCTGAAAGAAATCTACCATGTGGCTGAAGGGGACTTCTTTCTACATGGACATGGAACAACCTAACAAGATGTCAGCAGCAAACATAAAGTTCCTTGTATCAACTTGTCTTGCATCTGCCCTCAATGACTGTCTCTACATTCACATTGAAAGGTCATTCTGTGTAGGTTATTAGGTAGTGGAGGACTCTCCTGTAAGTCAGACATGAGCCTCTTCAGTCATGTAACTTGACACATGACAGGACACAAACTGTCTAGAAAGGGCATCTTCTTTCTATTAAATATCACTATGACAGCCAGGTGTTTGCTATGTCTGGAGAGAGCACTGGGAAGACTATGTGTAATCTGTGCTTCTAATTCAAAGACAATGTGAGAAGTCAGTGCTGGCATTTAATTATAGAGAAGAGAAATCTCTCCTGGAACTTACCAGAGCCCCTCAGAGCCATACTGCAGAGCTCAATCCCAAAGCACCTGCTTCTTGTCAGATGTCTGCATTATATGTCATGGCATGAACTACATTTCAACATACACAAGATTTTTTTAACCTAGAATCTTCAGAGACCGAAAGTAACTAACCATTCAAAATCAACCAGAATAATTGTTCCTGTTCTTGTCCTGAAATTTAAAAAGTTTACATATTAACTATTCATTGCCAGCATGGTTTAGCCAAAACACACAATTCCAAAAAATTAATAGCTATTAACCCACTACCTTTAGTGATTTGGACACTTGAAATTATATGATATTATAAAATAGGGAGGAAAATTGAGAAAGAAGAATCCAGAGTCAGACTAGAAAGCACACAACTAATGGGGGAAGCAACAAAAATATTCCATAATTCCACTATAGTAAAACCACCAATGACAAGGAAAAAGTGTCCTTTGTATTAAGGCAATTTTAAAGCAGAATGGAGTAGCAGTCATGACCATTACCTGATTCAGCTTTGAAAAGTCAATAATGAGCATTAGAGTAGTTACTACAAATAGAAGTAAAGGAAAAAACAATAATTAAAATGAAGGTCATTCCACTTACATTACTAATAACTCTAGGAAGTAATGTAATATGTAAATACTTTACTTTAAAAAAAAATTCCAATCTTTATCTCACATAAGCCCTTGCTCTTTAAAGTGATTGACATTTTCAGCTGTATGAAAAGAATCATTCAGATTTTTCTTTTTCAGATTTGGGAAGTAGAGGAAGCAGATGCTGTCCTTTTCTTAATTCATTAAAAATCCACTGTTCAGTTTTTTAACCTTGCCACAATCTATCGCTAATCACATAAAATGCAATGACTTTCTTTTCAGCCGTATATCCCTCACCAGACAAGATCTGAAACTCATGAATATTCAGACGAAGCATATGAATCTGCTCAAATATCTAGTGCAAATCTGCCCAGTGAGGTCACTATCTTTTCTTTACAGTGTTTATTCTTCCAGGTTTAGACCTGGTGTTATTGGGTTAAGCAGGCCTGGTTTTTGACAAATACATTCAATTATTTTTGTTCTAAGGTCACTTTGTAGTTGTCAAAAGGACCTCATAATGACTTCTGATGGGACCCTGTGGCTCAGGCAAAGATGCTGTTACTTAAGTAACGAGAAAAGAAAAATGCCAGTTGCTCGGTTAATTAGAAATAATAAGAGAAGCTAAATTAAATCCCGCTGTTTCCTCACTCCAATTCAAAGAGACATTGATGAATTGAGGCATCTCAGAGTTTCTTCTCATATTATCCCAAGCCCCTGTCCCCAGGGTGTCTTCCTCCTGTGCCTTACATGCTATGTAGGAAGGTGATCTATGAGTCAGACAGGTACTCACTAAGGGAAAGCAGGTGTGAAATAAAATGGGGAGAGCTTTCTCATGTGCACAGAGACAGATTCATCCCACATGTGATTTCAGCAGAAAATTAAAACCCCTTTTAACTAAGAAAATGCAATGAGCATATTTACGGAAATATTATTGACTGTGCCAGGAAACTACTTTCTGTTTCTATTAAGTGAATTGAAACATGAAAATGTATAAACTTTTTAAAATTCTTTAAAAGATTATTAAATTTTGTTTGACACTAGAGATGACAGGCAGCATGATTAATTGCCACTCATAATTGCAGTTTCATTCCAATGGTTATTGCTTGTCAGTATCAATTAATAGCTCAACAAAAACCTCATTCATTCCAGAATATTAAAGAATGATGGCTCGTGGGAATTGTGCTACACTAGCACTTTCAATTAGATTTTGAGTTTTATAGGTTACTGAATAATAGTTTATGTGTTTATAATAGTAAGTACCAGTGAGTTATTGTTAAATTGTAATTACTATAATTGCGCATGTTTATCTAGAGAATTGTAATTGGTATTGTCTTTATGCTTAAAAATAGTCTATTGTATTTAATTGTTCACATAATGTATAGATTCTGAAGTTCATTATAACAGGGAATCAGGTACAAAATAACATAGTAGAGTAACCTATCTGAAGGGTACAGTACATAACGATTGGCTTATGGTGCTGGGGGCTATGGGAATATTATAAGTAGACAACCTGGAAAGGTTCAATTTCAAACACAATCCCCTTTGCATAGTCTGAACTCTATGTTCCAGTGTTCTTTTCCTATGGTATAAATAATTTATTATATGAATGTGTAAAAACACCAATATATAAAACAAAATGAAATGTGTATGACTTCTAGGTGAGGAGACTGAAACTCAAACTTTAGTAGGATTCCAGAATCATTGCATTTGTTTCCAGAACTACTTTTTGCTTATATAATATACTTTCTGCCAACCATAAGAAGATGAAAAGATGTATGTATTTCAAATTAAATGCCATAAAATCTAAGCTTTGCAATTAATAACAGTCCATAAGGAGAGCAATGTGCAAGGTCATTTTAGCCTTTAAATACTACCTTCAGAAAACTAGTCAAGAATCCCTTAAACCAATCCACAATTTAAAATTCAGAGTAGAATCTGATTAAAATTATTAATCCTAAATGATCAGAATAAGTTGAAGTTTACTGAATCACAGTCCGATTCTTACTTATTAGTGTTGTGGCAACAGCATTCAACTTACAAGAAGAAAAATATGAACATTCTAATCAGGGGAAATAAATGTTGAAAGGTCTGATAATTTGGGAAACTTGAAGATCATCCTGTAGACTCAAGGGATTATGAAGTAGTTGTATAACTGATTTGGAAAAAAGATAAATCCAGTACATCACAAGCTACAACCTTTCTTTATCTGGTTTGTTGCTTTCATCCACTGCCAAAATTTTCTCTTACTTTGGCACACTGGGCTCAAATTTTACCATGTGTTACTTTATATCATTGCTTCTTCATAAATGAGTTATAAATGAGTTAAGTACATTTATCAATGTAAATGAAAGAAGTGTAAGACGATAATGTAGAAACAGAAGGATGTTAGCTTTCTTTTTTATTAATTAATTAGTTAATTAAATTTTCCCAGCCCAATCAGTTTCCCCTCCCCCTTCCCCTCCCCCTCCCTCCCTCTCTGCCCCCCTCCTCTCTTTCCAGTCTCTCCCCCACCCCAGCTTCCCCTATCATACCCCATCAACTTCCTCTCCATTCTCTTCAGAAAAGGGCAGGTCTCCCATGTAGATCAGCCAGCCATGGCATGTCAAGTTTCAGTAGGACTAGGCAACTCCTTTTCTATTAAGGCTGGAAGAGTCAACCCAGCAGGAGAAAAGAGTCCCAAAAGTAGGCAAAAGAGTCAGAGACAGCCCCCAATTCACCCCACCCTATCTCTTCTCCCTCATCCACACAACTGTAACACATGTACAGAGGGCCTACATCAGTCCCATGTAAGTTCTCTGGTTGGTGGTTCAGTCTCCTTGAACCCCAATTAGCCCAGGTCAGTTGACTCTGTGTTTTCCCATGGTGTCCTTGGCCCCTCTGGCTCCTATAATCCTGCCTCCCCCTCTTCCACAGGATTTCCCAAGTTTTGCCTAATGTTTGGCTGTGGGCCCCTGCATTGTTTCTATCAGTTGCTAGGTGAAGCCTCTCTGATGACAATTGGGCTAGGCAACTATGCTATGTATAGCATAATATTGTTAGGAATCATTTCATTGACTTTTTTTCCCCCGTCATGTTTGGTTCTATCCTAGGTCTCTGGGCTGTCCATCCTCTTATCCTAGTTAAATTTCTTCCGTAAATTCCATTAAGTATTCTGACTTAAATGATGCTTCATGTATGAATAAGAACTGTTAAAACATGTTTCTCTTAACCTCCACTTTTGTATTTTATTTTATAGTTTATGACAAAGTGCCTTATTAAATGGTCTGTTCTCTGGTCACAACTCTTCTTTAGTAAAATGCAAAAAGGCTATCGTATTGCCATGATTGAAGGATTAAGTAATACATGAAAAGTATGCAAACAAGTATGTGAACCCTATGGTGGCTAAATCAAAACTTGTTACTGATTTTATTGTTTTTGTTTATATAAGAGATTAGATTGTTAAATTATTGCTTCACTGTCTTGGCAGAAGCACGGACAAAGACTTTCGCTGACCACAGGTGTCGATTTCCATCCATCATTCATTCCAGCCTGTCAGTTGATTTCATAACCATCGTGAATGGCATTTTTGCATAGCACTGTGAGACCTAAAATTATGACAGAAATGTCTTCTATATTTTCATAAAAGCCATTTGTAATAATGTTTATCAGTACATGGCTTAGTACAGAGCTACTAGGCACGCCAGCAGGCTCTCCTTGCCAGAGTGAAGCTGATCCACTAATCGCACACTCTGTGTAAAGTGGTTCAACCAGCTTTGCATCTGTTTAACCAGATTATCACACAGCTTGCATGTCTCTGTCTTGTATGTGAGCATATCATGGCTGATATTGTGAAATGGCTTTCTGAAATGCATCCTTATAAACTAACAGGGTCTGGCTCCAAACAGCCTCCTACTTAGGCTTACAATATGCAATATGTAAGCTTACTCAATTATCTCATCCACTGGAAAATACCTATTTTTAGAGGGCGAACTAGTGGGAAACATAATCTTACTATCATTCTTACATCCAGAATCTTGGTTTTCTATTTTTTAAATTTTATAAACAGTCTTATTTAAAAAAGACATTACACACCAAAACTATTTACACATCAAATTCTATACAACTTAATGATATTAGAAACATACATACAAATACAATTGGAATTCGAAATGGAAGCTGTGAAGCTTCACCTTAAATTTTACACTTTAAGTATTAAATATATTTTAATAAAATATTACATTTTCATTAAATTAAAAATAGTATAATATCTAAATATTTATAAAACACAATTTACATTTAAAATATGATATATTCCAAATTCTAGCTATCTCTTGGCTTTGTTTTTCCTACCATGCATTATTATCTCTAAATAATCCTGTGTCTTTAATATACTCTATAAATAAATATCTGTACAGCACATAAAAGAAGTTAGGATCCTCATTCTCAAACATCTCATTTAGCAGATTCTGTTAGGACCTAGAAATCTAGTTTTTTATTCCAGATGACTTTGCACATTGTCAATAAGGCATTTTATTGAAATACTGTCAGTAAAATGATTGCCTTTCCCAAAACCATTCATTATAGGTTTTGTAATCAACATGCCTTTTTCCTTCTTACTTTAAGAATTAATATGTCTAAAATTTTACCCCATAAACAATTTCTTGATCATATAAATATTGTATATGGAAAAATAAGCCTCTACAATTAAAACAGTACATTTTGAAACTGTAATTAGACTGCTCTGATTGACTAAACTAGATAATTGCTGATCTCAATTATAAACAGAAAAGACACAAGCTAAGGAGAATTTTAGGGAAGGCAGGTTTAGTAGGCTTATAGAATATCATCTTTTTATTTCCTGGTTCTTTGAATGTTTTTTTTTTTTTTTCAAATAAAATTCAGGGCAGAGACACTAGCAAAAAGTTTCAGATCCAATCAATGACTTGAATAAGACAGTCCTCTACTCGCTATCAGCAGTATGAGTGATTGGAGGCAGCGTTGCTATTGAGGAGCAGAGAGCCTATTTGCACTTGATCGTCTGGCCTGGCTCACTTTCCCTTCTCCCTCTCCAAGGTTGTGCGATCACCTTTGCAGCAATACCACTTGCTCTAAGATTATCCATACGCTATGCTTTAGGAATGAAGGGTAAAGGAAATGATGCCACCATCACTACAGTCACACCTCTTGATGCTCTGTCACCTTGCAAGATGTATCTGTCTTTACACCAATCACAGGGTTAAAGGTGGACGTGTTTAGAGAGAAGAAATGAATCTTGCTGTTGAATTCTCCCACCTTTCATTCTCCCAGGTTTTCAGTATCGAGCTTAACACATTCTAGATCTATCACATGCCAATATCTCCTCTTGTTCTCTTGTCCCCATACACTGCTCATTATCTTTTATAACATGGAGCCACATGGTTATATAAACAGCTTGTGAAAATTATTTCATGGTGTAACTTAATATGAAATCGTAATAGCCTTAAGAATAACAGTGAAACCTTTTTATTTGCCTTAGGTTATGTGATATTTCTGTCATGTTCTGTACCCTACCCCCAGCACCAAAATATTTAAGAAGTGCTTGGTACATATAATGACTTGTGGGAAGGGAAAACTAGTAAATTAAAAGCACCTAGTTTGATCTCCAATGTTAATAATTATATTGAAGGTTGTCTTCTTTGAACCTAAAGCAATCTATTTGTAGAACAGAGATGAGACTAGAATGATGATGACATAATGATCAGTTAGAACTAAACACCCTTATTTTTATATTGGCAATGAGCAGCTGGATACAGTGGTCAAACAATATGCCTAATTATGGAGAGGCTGATGCCCAGAGGCCTCTAGGTCCTGATTCTGAAGTACATGGTGTCTTCAGCAATAGGGACTTACCTTCAACACCTGGGTTGAAGCTAAGGACAATAGCAATTGCTTAAACTATTTTAGGAGTCTCTTGTACAATCATGACCAACAATTTAAAACATACCTTCTCATACTTGGTGTTAGGATATTTTTTAGATGGTCTTTGGCTTTTGGAAAGAGCACTGTCAGCACAAATGGGAAATTTTTATTTAAGCTATATATGTATATTTGTATACCAGCCTACCTATGTTATAGATATTTTTAGGTAGATAGTTAATAGTTTGATTCCTTAAGATATTTTCAGATGTCCTTACTCTGTGTGTGTTTACCCTCTTTCTATATTTATCTCCCTTCTGCTCCCTGATTAGACTTCCCTTTTTTCTCCTTGAGCACTACTTTTCATGACCAAAAGGTGCGGTGCAAACTTCCAGAGAAAGACAACCAACATTCCTACACAACTATAACACCTATGAACAACAAAAACCAGCATGGCATGATAACCCTAAAGAGTGCAATAGCAATACATATGCTTTGGTGGTAACCAACAGCTCTATAATTGGAATTAAGACCATTCTGCAGAAAAGCACCCATCTCTGGTACTGGAAACCTAGTCTAATACCCAGAGCTATTGAGTCATGAATATTGGAGGATAACATTCAAATGCCATTTTACTAAACCAGTATAATATTTAACTGCATTCTAAATATTTGTCCTTATACCCACAAAGAAGTGTCATCCTCGTTCATCATTAAAGAAACTTTTTCTTTGCAACAAATGAAGACCATCACAGAAAATTCAACCAATCAAAATGCAGAGTTATTGTAGATCCTAGTCCCAACTGATACATCTATACTATGACCCCCGCACCTGAAGCTAAAGGATCTTGCAGAAGAGGGGACAGAAAGATGGTAAAAGCCAGAGGAACAGGGAGTTAGCTGTGAGATGCTATCTCCTAGAATTGACAGAAGCTATACCTATACTGTCTCATTAACATGATTCTCTACACAGAAGCTAAACAAGGAGGACATCAATAGACATGCTAATGTTCACAGGAGAAAGACCAGGAGACCTCGACCCTACATAAAGAATTCCAGGCAACTAAGAGTGGGATAAATAGTCTTCCTTAGGGAAAAGCACATCAATTAGTTATTCAGTACCAAATAGTCAGCCCTGAAAACATGTAAGTAAGTAACATTATGCAGACTGAGCAGGTTGTGCCTTTTTTTAGAATTGTGTGTGTGTGTGTGTGTGTGTGTGTGTGTGTGTGTGTGTGTGTGAAACAAGAAAAGGATATAATTAATTTCATCAAGTAAAGTAATTTTAAAAAAGTGAAGGAGCTTTCAGTCTGGAAAGATAGTTCAGTCTGTAAAGTACCCAAGAAATACAGACCTGAGTTCAAGCCCTAAAACTCACACAAAAAGCAGGGCATTCTGTTTTTTGGTTTTTTTTGTTTTTTTTTTCTTATAATCCCAACCAAAAGGAGAAGAGGAAACGGGTAGAACCCTGAGGCTTGTTGGCTTCTTAGCCTCACTTAATCAGGGAATGGCAGATCCAGTAAGAGACCCCTCTCAGAACACAATGTAGACAATTCCTAAGGAATCATAACTATGGTTAACTAGTTAATCCCTGACCCCAAAACACATGTGCATAGTTGTGGACACATGCCCTGCACACACACACACACACACACACCACAAACAAAATGCTTTCAAAGGATTTCAGTTAATCAATATATACTCATTGACTGATCATTTTAACAATCCTTCATGTTAACTTTGATTATATATGTGCTTCTCTTCCTGACTCCCATCTCTCCTTAAGGCTCTATCATGGTTTTGATTTGTCTCTAACATTTTGGGTTTTGTTTGTTTGTTTGTTTTTGTTTTTGTTTTTGTACAGAATGTGACTTCAGGGATTATAAACATTCAAATTAATTTCCCGGAGGTCACACAATGTTTGGGAAGAGATATCAAGTACCATGCTAAGGTTACTTCATTTAAGAACATTCTTAATTAGTGAAATAAACTGAGCTTCCCCATAGTAATTTACTGAAAAATCTTAAGAGAAGTCAAGCAAGATGTTTCCTGGTGAACACATAGAAACTCTGCCCCTCTAACTCTATTTATTATACACTTAACTAGTCAAATTCTCCTTCAAAAATTATTATATTAAAACCTTGAGTCAATGAAGCAATGAAAATTGCTCTTCCATGGATGATTCTATTCAGATATTTATTACTATCTACCATAAATGATGAGCAACAAGCATGACTATTTTTTCCATTATTAGTGTTTAGCATTACATAAATAAATGAGCGTCACTACGGTCTGCTTCTAAAAAATCACACATCAAGTCCTGTAAGAGACCACTCAGCTGTCAACTTTCCTAGATCCTCTGTAAGTAGAACAAACCCAAGACACTTCAATGAAGTGGAAAAATTATTTCAGAGTCACAGCTGTTAAACTGTGAATCAAAATTTCTAACACCCTCCAAAAATAATCCAAAATGCAATGGTGCTAGTAGGCTATCTTAAGGTTGTAGATCACTCAGATCCACATTACAGGCATTAGCATTGCATATCTCGTAAGAAACGAAGTCTTAAATTGCTCTGAGAAGCATGACTTTAAAAAAAAATCTGTCAGGATTTTCCCTATTTGAATCATTACATTCCAACTAAATTTCTTGGTGATTTTTTTTTCTCTCTCTCTCTCTGTGTATGTATTTATGTGTTTGCACAGGTATTTTCTTTTATTGCTCTTTGGCAAATGTTTTGAGTCAGGGTCTCTCTTTGAACTCCTTGATTCAGCTAAACTGGCTAGTATGCAGGTGCCAGGGATCTTCAGGTTCTGTGGTCCCAGCTCTGGTATTACAGGTGCACACTCACCATGTGCAGTAATGCTGTTTACCTGGACTGTATGTATTGAACTGAGGTCCTTTACCTATTGAGCATTTATGTGGTCCCTTGAAGCTTTCTAGTAGAAAAAAAAAATCTACCTTTGGAACTCAAGTACAGATATTATCAGCCTCTGATATATGTATTTTCTCCAGAGAACAGAGCAACTGAAAATAGATACTGTAATAGTGGTTCTCTTAAAAATCCTCACAGTTGCCTTAATGGATGTGAAGAAACAAGAATAGCCTGGGTGGGAATGCAAGTGTACTCATGGGCTTTGGCATCATCATTTCTCTTATTTAGACCTATTCCTGGGGAAACTCAGATGTTGAAAGTCAGCCGTGCCCCGTATGGGATGTTAACAAGTACTGAGTGTGGTAGGGACATTTGGAGGGCAAATATTCTGCTTTTTCCTTGCAAAATTCTGACATTCAATTCAGAGATGGATGTGTATAATAGAAAACCTAATAATATCGTGGGAAGCATTTCCTTTCAGCCTCGAAAGAGAATGTTACAAAGAGAACAGATGGTGATGTGCTTGCAGTAATAGGCCGAAACACTGAAGAGTCTTTGACAGAGCTTGCCCACAGATAGAAGAGCAGTGGCGGGGCTCAAATGTGTTTTTATATTGCTCAGTTGCTCATTGACTTACTCTGCTTACTAATAGATATTCAGAGACTAAATTTGGTTTGCCCTTCTCTGCTAATGCTACATGTCCTATACTGAATTTGTTTAACCATATCACCTCAATTTTGGCTTCTGCACACCTTTACAATCCCTTTTTAAGTGAAATTTGATAGGGAAAATTGTTAGGAGTACCTAACAATTATTACTTTCTTGTTCAATTTTTTTTTCTAATAACCAGAGAAGCAGGAGAAGGAAATGCTTCTCAGCCCAAACTGGGCATCAGAAGCCATTGTTGAATTTGTAGGGTTTGTGGTTTTTGTTGTTTGTTTTGTTTTGGTTGGTTGGCTGGTTTTGTTTTAGACGTGGTTTTATTCTGTACTATAGACTGACCTAGAAATTGCTATGTAGCATAGGTTGGCCTCAAACTCACAGCAACCCTCTGTCTCAGCTTGCTGAATGCTGGAATTACCTCCTTGTATTACCAATGCCCTACTTAGTTACCACAAAATCCCTTATCTTAGAGATCTAGACGAATGTATCTTTTCAAAATGTTTTTAGTGGATCCAATATTCAGTTAGGCTTGCTTGCTACTGGGTTAAAGACCTCAAAATATGAAAAGGAGCATGTGTTTTGGCATAAACCTTTAATCCTAGCACTGGGGAGTCAAAGGTAAGGAAATCTCTATGAGTTCAAGTCCAGCCTCATCTTCAGAGTGAGTTCCAGGACAATCAGAGCTACATGGTAAGAAACTGTCAAAAAAAAAAAAAAAAACCAAGAAGGGAAGAAAGAAAAAGAGAAAGATGGAAAGAGGGAAGAAAGGAAAGGAGGGGAGGAAGGAAGAATGAAGGAAGGAAAGAAAGAAAGAAAGAAAGAAAGAAAGAAAGAAAGAAAGAAAGAAAAAGAAAGAAAGAAAAGTATTGTGCACACTCCTGTAGCTAGCTAGAACATCAGTGCAGCAGAAACAACTAGTTTAACTGAGTTATCCTAATTCTTTTTTTTTAAATCATGATTTTTTTGCTTCCTTCATCTTTCTCTTACACTCCTGAGGTGCAAGCATCTTATTTTATTTTTTATTTGTTTATCTACTTCATAACCTTCATAAAAGAGAGGGTTGAAAACCAATTCCTGCATGGAAGGTAGAGACTGGTTTTGTTATGTTGTCTTTGTAGTCCACAGCCTTTACATATATGTTCGGTGGTAAGTGATTGATAAATGATGGGTTTCAATATTTTAATTGAAATTAACCTATTGGAATTTACTAATTAGATTAATGATCTCAAATACCAGTCATTTTAAAATCATCTTTATAAAACATGAGACACAGTGTTGAATAAAATAAATATGCTGATGAAGTTCCTCAACAATTTATTGCATTTTTAACAGATTAATAGTATGAGCAACCCAAAACAGACCTATGCAAAAGTGTTTTTAAAAACATGGCTATAAGATGGGCGGTGGTGGCATATGCCTTTAATCCCAGCACTCAGGAGGCAGAGGCAGGTGGATCTCTGTGAGTTCAAGACCAGCCTGGGCTACAAAGTGAGTTCCAGGAAAGGAACCAAAGCTACACAGAGAAACCATATCTCAAAAAAAACCAAAAAAAAAAAGAAAAAAGAAAAATCATGCCTATGTTTATTCTTAAATTAAGTACAGTTTTAAGGAAAACAGCATTAGAAACATGTTTTACAGGCTGTGGCCATTGCTCTTGATTGTATAGACCAGAACTTGATGGATAGATAGACCCTATTGCTCAATACACCAAATACATTGGTCATAAGATATGGGAAAATCAAGTTGGTGTGGTGGAGAAGCTATATCCCCTCCTTTGAATCCCTTTCTGTAACTGGGCATTTATCGGTATCATTGTCCTTTATTTACTTGGTCTCAGGAACCAAGCCAATCTCTACTTTTCCTTTATATTATGTGATTTTTTTCCAACCTTGGGACTGTGAAAACTGAGTCATCCTAGACCCAGAAAGAAACTGTATCTAATTTCACAATTAGATAAAAGACCCTGTATCCCACTACTTAACCATTCTGTGGGCATGCAGACTATAATTTACTGGGTTGGCATCTTGTTGATTTATTGATATTTTTGTTTTGTAATTTTTATTGCTTATCAGTTCTTCCAGTTTCATTTAAACAGATTAAATTTATCTCAATTCCTGGCATGTGAGTCATGAGAGATTGAGTGTTTTCACCCAATATATATATTTAGAGGATCTGCTTATTGTCCCCAATAAAGAAAGAATGGAGGTCATGGGAGCTTCTTGCTCATGCTGATGCCATGGTGGGATACAAAAGGAAGATTCTTCAATGTCAGAGAATGGGTCTATGAAGATATTGATAGAAGTTTACTATATCCTCTATTATACATCTGATGAGAACCACAATATGGGGAATTATAATGAGCTCAAGTCTCTATTATAAGGTATATTAGCCTCTTCCATTCACCCTATCCACAGCTCAATGAGAAAGCATTAGATTCTATTTACTGAACAGTATTTTTTTTTGTTTTTCTTTTTGTTTTTTTTTGTTTTTTTTTAATTTTCATTTTGCAATACAATTCAGTTCTACATATCAGCCACAGATTCCCTTGTTCTCCCCCCTCCCGCCCCCCTCACCTTCCCCCCAACCCGCCCCCCATTCCATTCTCCTCCAGGGCAAAGCCTTCCCCACAGACTGAGATCAACCTGGTGGACTCAGTCCAGGTAGGTCCAGTCCCCTCCTCCCAGGCCGAGCCAAGGGACCCTGCATAGGCCCCAGGTTTCAAACAGCCGACTCATGCAATGAGCACAGGACCCGGTCCCACTGCCTGGATGCCTCCCAAACAGATCAGGCCAATCAACTGTCTCACCCACTCAGAGGGCCTGATCCAGTTGGTGACCCCTCAGCCATTGGTTCATAATTCATGTGTTTCCGTTCGTTTGGCTATTTGTCTCTGTGCTTTACCCAACCTTGGTCTCAACAATTCTCACTCATATAAACCCTCCTCATTCTCGCTAATTGGACTCCCAGAGATCCACCTGGGGCCTAGTCATGGATCTCTGCATCCAGATCCCTCAGTAGTTGGATGAGGTTTCTAGCACGACAATTAGGGTGTTTGGCCATCCCATCACCAGAGTAGGTCAATTCGGACTGTCCTCTCGACCATTGCCAGCAGTCTGTTGTGGGGGTATCTTTGTGGATTTCTGTGGGCCTCTCTAGCACTTTGTTTCTTCCTATTCTCATGTGGTCTTCATTTACCATGGTCTCCTATTCCTTGTTTTCCCTCTCTGTTCTTGATCCAGCTGGGATCTCCCACTCACCCAAGCTCTCTTTCCCTCGACCCTCGCCCTTCACTACCCCCACTCATGTCCAGGCTGTTCATGTAGATCTCATTCCATTTCTCTGTCATTGGGCGATCCCTGTGTCTTTCTTGGAGTCCTGTTTTCCAGGTAGCCTCCCTGGTGATGTGAGTAGCAATCCAGTCATCCTTGTTCCACATCTAGTATCCTGCTATGAGTGAGTCTGGGATACCTCACTCAGGATGATTTTTTCTAGATCTATCCATTTGCGTGCAAACCTCATGATGTCATTGTTTTTCTCTGCTGAGTAGTATTCCATTGTGTATATGTACCACATTTTGTTTATCCATTCTTCAGTTGAAGGGCATCTAGGTTGTTTCCATGTTCTGGCTATTACAAACAATGCTGATATGAACATAGCTGAACAAGTGCTCTTGTGGTGTGGTTGAGCATTCCTTGGGTATATGCCCAAGAGTGGTATAGCTGGATCTTGGGGGAGATGGATTCCCAATTTTCTAAGAAAGCGCCATATTGATTTCCAAAGTGGTTGTACAAGCTTGCATTCCCACCAGCAGTGGAGGAGAGTTCCCCTAGCTCCACATCCTCTCCAGCATAAGGTGTCTTCAGTGTTTTTGATCTTAGCCATTCTGACAGGCGTAAGGTGGTATCTCAGAGTTGTTTTGATTTGCATTTCCCCTGATGATTAGGGATGTTGAGCAATTCCTTAAATGTCTTTTAGCCATTTGAGTTTCCTCTGTTGAGAATTCTCTGTTTAGCTCTATAGCCCATTTCTTAGTTGGACTGTTGGGCATTTTGTGTCTAATTTCTTGAGTTCCTTATATATTCTGGATATCAGTCCTCTGTCAGATGTGGGGTTAGTGAAGATCTTTTCCTATTCTGTAGGCTGTCGCTTTGCTTTGTTGACCGTATCCTTTGCCCTACAAAAGCTTCTCAGTTTCAAGAGGTCCCATTGATTGATTGTTTCTCTCAGTGTCTGTGCTACTGGTGTTCTATTTAGAAAGTGGTCTCCTATGCCAATGCGTTCAAGACTACTTCCTACTTTCTCTTCTAGTAGGTTCAGAGTAGCTGGATTTATGTTGAGGTCCTTGATCCACTTGGACTTAATTTTTGTGCATGGTGATAGATATGGATCTATTTGCAGCCTTCTACATGTTGATATCCAGTTTTGCCAGCACCATTTGTTGAAGATGCTTTCTTTTTTTCCATTGTGCACTTTTGGCTTCTTTGTCAAAAATTACTTGTTCATAGGTGTGTGGATTAATGTCAGGGTCTTCAATTCGATTCCATTGGTCCACATGTCGGTTTTTATGCCAGTACCAAGCTGTTTTTATTACTGTAGCTCTATAGTACAGCTTGAAGTCAGGGATCGTGATGCCTCCAGAGGTTGTGTTATTGTACAGGATTCTTTTGGCTATCCTGGGTTTTTTGTTTTTCCATATGAAGTTGAGTATTATTCTTTCCAGGTCTGTGAAGAATTGTGTTGGTATTTTGATGGGGATTGCATTGAATCTGTAGATTGCTTTTGGTAAGATTGCCATTTTTACTATGTTAGTTCTGCCTATCCATGAGCATGGGAGATCTTTCCATTTTCTGACATCTTCTTCAATTTCTTTTTTCAGGGACTTAAAGTTCTTGTCATATAGGTCCTTCACTTGCTTGGTTAGTGTTACCCCAAGGTATTTTATGTCATTTGTGGCTATAGTAAAGGGTGATGTATCTCTGATTTCCTTCTCCGCTTTTTTGTCCATTGTATATAGGAGGGCTACTGATTTTTTTGAGTTGATCTTGTATCCTGCTATGTTGCTGAAGGTGTTTATAAGTTGTATCAGTTCCTTGGTGGAATCTTTGGGGTTGCTCAAGTATACTATCATGTCATCTGTGAATAGGGAAAGCTTGACTTCTTCCTTTCCAATTTGTATCCCCTTAATCTCCTTATGTTGTCTTATTGCTCTGGCTAGAACTTCAAGTACTATATTGAATAAGTATGGGGAGAGCAGACAGCGTTGCCTCGTTCCTGATTTTAGTGGAATTGCTTTGAGTTTCTCTCCATTTAATTTGATGTTGGCTGTTGGCTTGCTGTAAATTGCCTTTATTATGTTTAGGTATGTTCCCTGTATTCCTGATTGCTCCAAGACCTTTATCATGAAGGGTGTTGGATTTTGTCAAATGCCTTTTCAGCATCTAGTGAGATGATCATGTGGTTTTTTTTCTTTGAGTTTGTTTATATGGTGTATCACATTGACAGACTTTCGTATGTTGAACCATCCTTGCATCCCTGGAATGAATCCTACTTGATCATGGTGGATAATTGTTTTGATGTGTTCTTGGAGTCTGTTTGCCAGTATTTTATTGAGTATTTTTGCATCAATGTACTGAACAGTATTTCTTATGGTAAAATCTTTTTAAATGGCATTCCAATTTAATAGATGCTAAAGGTTTCCATTTGTTGGCACTCAGCAGCATTGGCTAAGCACTAACATTGCAAAAATACTTGAAAACCTGTCCTGGTTCAAAACATGCTCAAATTTTCCTCAGAAGAGTACTGTGTTAGTGATTAATTTCAATATGGTGTTTTATGTGCTGCAGTGGGGCATATACTCTGTTAACCGATATTATGTCCTATAAATGCTGATGGAAGTTACAAATAGTCAATACACTCATCTCTTCAATTGACTATTAATATGGTCAATAATTTATAATATTTTACTTACATTCCATCTAGGTTTTTGTCTTTATTTTTAAATTACTTTTATTAATTCCCTAATATCATAAAGTTCTATAATGTGTTTTGAGCATATTTTATACCCCATAATTTCTCCCCTAACACTTCCCAGATTCACAACCACATCTCTGCCTCCCCAACATTGTGTCCTCTTATTTCTTTAATAAGCCGTTGAGTCAAAATTGTGGTGCCCATAGGATTCTGGGTATGGGCCTGTCCACTGGAGTGTGTATGACTCTTAAACAACACTGAGCTTCCCTCCCTCAGAAACATTGCACTCTAATGACTTCTCAGGTAGAGAACGAGGGCTGTGGTCCCTTTCCACCTCTTTGCTGGAGTGTTGATTGGCTTGATCTTGTTCAGGTGTTGGGCAAACAGCCACAGTTGCTGTGAGTTTGTGAGTGCATCAGCATTGTCACGTCAAGGAGAGACACTATTTCACTATTGTCCTCTTTGGTCCCTGGACATTAGAATTCTTGAAGTCATTCTTGAACTTTGATTTGTGGGAGTGTGATACAGATATCTTATTTGTGGCTGAGCACTCTACTGACACCTAATTTCTATAGTTTGAACAGTTGTGAGTTTATATGCTAATCACTATACAATGCTTAAAGAAACTTCTCTGATGAGGTCTGAGTACTGCACTAATCTATAGGCAGAGAGATAATGGCAACTAGATACTGTGTCCCCATTTGATAGAACAATAATAATAGGTTCATTTCTGGGGCCTGTGAGCTCCCTGACAATGGGTTTCTGACCAGATTTTCAGTACCAGACATGTGTTTCCTCCTGTGGAGCAGGCCTTAAAAACAATCAGAAAGTACTTGGTTACCCCATAGAATCATACTACTATTGCATCTATGGGTATATCTTTCAAGGTTGGTCAATATTGTAGCATGCAGCGTTCACAGCTGGGTTAGACTATTGGTGACATCTTTTCCCCAAGCAGTCTACATTAACACCCCATAATACTATAAAAACTACACAACAAAAACGTGGAAAAATCAATTTGGTGATGTCAAGGAAGCTATAACCTTCTGGCTACCTTTCATGTGGTGACCTGTGGCTTCTGAGATGAATAGAATCACCTATTTCAATTTCATATTGAAATATGTCCAATTAAACTCATATTCATTAAGTTCTGTTGATCTTCAGGAAATATATGCTTATAAAATAGTATGTTTCCATAAGGCTTTTTAAACATCTTTCAAGTATGTTACACCTCTCCTAGTCCTCTACTCTTTCCTACCTTCCTACTCTTCTCCCCATTTAAAACTCCCTCTCCATTAGTCACTCTTTCCCAGTCACTGGAAAGCACCCCTGCCTTTGGTGCAATTGAAATAAACTAAACTTCTCTCTTGTACTGTCTATTGCTTTAAAGCATTTCTTTAAAAAAATATCTGTACACAACTAGATCTCATAGAGTTCTTATGAACAGTGCATTTTCTGATTCTAGCCATGGCAAACTTCCTGTGCTTTTCATGAAATTATACCAAGTGAAAATCATGACTAGCAAATAATGACAGTGAACTCTATTGCACATCCATTAATCCAGAACATTAATTTCAGGAACACAGAGACTTAACAAAAAAATATGGCAATGTGGCTTGCAAATTCTTTAAAGAACTACATTCCAAATATTTCCATAAAGTAGCTACTCTTTTAGTTTTTTTTAAAGATTTGTTATGCAGTGTTCTGCCTGCATGTATCCCTGCAGGCCATAAGAGGGCACAAGATTTAATTACAGATGGTTGTAAGCCACCACGTGGTTGCTGGGAATTGAACTCAGGACCTCTGGAATAACAGCCAGTTCTCTTAACCTCTGAGCCATCTCTCCAGGCCTCCATAGCTACTCTTCTTATTTATGTATTTGTCAGTTGACATTTACATGGGCCTGAATATTAGAGGGTTCAAAAAGCCTTTATTAGGTCTGCATTCTGTCTGTGTTTTGCTAATAGCATTCAGACTAGATGGGCACTTTCCTCTATACATATGTGTCTCACTGGTAGCACAGTGTTCTTTACCTGCCACCGGTTATCAGCAGCCTGTAGAGTGACAGTACTGATATAGAAGGATTGCTCTCTGATGAAACGATTTACAATGAAAGGAATAATGAGCCCATGATTTTGGTCTATCTCCCAGATTATAGAAACTGACTATCTTGACGATCTCATTAGTGATTAAAACACCAGCTATTAATGTCTTAGAGTCAGTTGACCAGTTTAATTATCATGCAATCTGGCCAGAATCCATGTCTTTCATCCAGCATAGGGATTTCATACCCTCTAAACTTACCCTCGAGTAAAAATTTAAAAAAAAACATCAAATGATGCTGAAAAGAGAGTATTGTTGCCTGCCATGGATTTCCAGATGTGGCAAAGTGTTCTTTTAGCTCTAGTAATAAGCTTCATGCAACAGGCTTTGGGGTTAGTGCCACAGTGGCATCAGAAATGCATTTACATTATACTTAGACAAGCCAAGAAAACAATGTCTTTACTTTAAAACCACGCTGAAAGCTTTCATTTGCTTCTACACGCTAAGCAGAACAGAACGCAGATGGAGGCCAATAATTTTGTCTCTCTAAATTTAAGAGTTTATTTGGATAAACTGTTTGGCTTTGTGATTTTTTTTTTTTTGGTTTACTTATTTTTTATAATTCCTAAGACATTCTTTGGGTTCTGGCTCAGAACTCATGGTTCACTGTGGGAATACAAAAGATTTTTAAGAGATATATGTCAAGAAACGGAGATACAACAACCAAACATGCATTTTTCAATATCAAATTAAGCTAATTTCAGATGTCTTAACACAGTCATGGTTCCATGCAAACTGAAGTAGAGTTCAAGGCCATATTCAGAACTGACAAAGAATTCACTTTATTAACTGGTGAAGTAATTTGACCAGGCGCTTCACCAAGGAGGCTTTCAAAATGCCCCCGAGGGACAATGCTCATTATCTTAGCTTCCACTAGTGTTCAGAGATTTTCTAATTAAATACAAATATAATAGTTACAGACCCAGAATGATGGCTAGCATTTTTGTGTACACTTTGGAAAACTGTTTGACCAAGTCTACTTACTATAAATAAATACATGTGCTCCAAAAGAGATTTCTCAGAAGTTTACAATCATATGTATTTAAAAATTCAAAAACTTCAAATATACATTTATTGTAGTAACTAAATTTTAGAATCAAACTAGGAATATTTTTAAATAAATATCATGGAAGAATATATAATAATAATAAACACATGATGATTTTCCTAATATAGTGTCATACAAGCTAAGGAGTTACAACAAGTGACAAAAAAATGCCCATATTGTTTTTCTGTTTTTGTGGATCTCAGGGAACTCGATTTTATAGTGGTCATGCATGGGGAGGGTCATATCTACACAAGCAGGATGTAAGTTCCTGGCCAGTGTGCTGTTCCTTGGAATGGCTTGTGTTCAGACGTAGACATATTCACTTGTTAAACACCAATGAAGCCATGTACTTTTCTTCTGTGTTTTTATTATATTTCAACTTTTTAGAGATTACTTTGCAAGAGTTTTCCAATTTCTCGGAGACATTTTGTTTTGAATCAAATCCTTTAATCCTTTCGTATTCCAGTAGGCAGCGAAGAACAAAACTCAGAAGGTCTTTTGGGGGCATTCAGTACAAAACAAAATAAAAAAACAAAAAACAAAAAAAACATGTATTCACGGATGTCCTCAACTACACATTCAAACTTGATCAAAGCAAAGAACTAGGTATAGCAGTAACATATTAATCAAGACATCATATAATAATCACACCAGGATATTAATAAGTGTTTTCAAGATGAGTAAGGAGCAGAGAGTCCTTTGTATATTATTCCACTTGCATATTTTGAATTTAACACATTATACAAATGAAACTAAAATTTAAAACAGTGACAGCAGTAAAACTGTGTCATAAATGGACTCATCTTCCCATAAGAACTCATAGAAAGATTACTGCACCAACTTTTGATGAGAAAACTTGGTTGTGCATTGACTAAATTGTAGTTAAGCATCTTGTACTCTTACCTTCCTTTTTTATTTAAATGTACATTTGGAGAAGTCTCTGTGTGTGAATGTGTGTATGTGCATATACATGTGTTTGTGTGTGTGCATGCAGTATATGTGTATTTGATGTATGAGAAGGCAAGTAAAAAATTGAGGTGTCATTTTTCAGATGTTGTTCATCTTGTGTTTTGTGAAGGTCTCTGATAGCTGAAGCTCACTGATTCATTCAGGCTGCCTAGTCAGCACAGCCCAGGAATCCCCCTGTTTTCTTCTCCCCAGAGGTCAAATTATGAACCATGGCCAGCTTCTTAACCTGAGTTCTTGGATTTAAGTGTTCACGCTTGCTGTGCAAGCACTTTCCCATCTCCATGGGCCTCCTACCTTCTTTCAGGTAAATTGAATGGGTCGTTGTATCCCCCAGGACTTATTTTCAACCTTCTTCTCGAAGATACCTTAATTGCTACTATTGTGTCCAAACTCGAATTGTTCTATTATTTGTCACTTAATTGATCTACATTATCTTATGCGTGTATACTGCTACACTAGTTATGTTTCTATAAAGCAGGCTATTATTCTCTAAAGTGGCTTACTGCATGAATGGAAGCTTGCTGTGTCTAGGAAATATTCAACACATTTTAATTTTCAATCTTTTGGGAGGATTCTCCCTTCCATTATTGAAAAATAGCTTCTTTTCTAATACAATGTATCCTCACTATAGTTTGCTCTCCCTATACTCCTTGAGTTCCCCACACACACCTCCTCTCCATAAAGATCCACTCCCTTTCTGTCTCTCATTAGTAGAGAATAGGTTTCTAAAACATAAAAACATAACATAACATAATAAAATGCAATAAAGAGAAAACAAAAGCAGTCACTTCTAAGATGGACAAGGCAAACCAAAGGGAAAGAACCCCAAAAGGAGGCACAAGAATCAAAGACCCAATTGTTCACACACTTAGGAGTCCCATAAAAACACTAAACTGGAAGCCATAACATATACACAAAGGATCTGGTGCAGACCCGTGCAGGCCCTGTGCGTGCTGCTTCATTCTCTGTAAGTTCATATGAACTTTTCTCAGTTGGTTTGCTGGGCCTTGTTAGCCTTGTGTCCCTCATCTCCTCTGGCTCTTACACTCTTTCTTCATCCTCTTCCCCTAGGCTCCCTGAGTTCTGAAGGAAGGGATTTGGGGATTTGATGGAAACATCACATTTAGGGCTGAGTATTCCCGGGTCTGTCTCTCTGGGTGTAATGTCTGGCTAGGTGTTTCTGTATTTGTTCCCGTCTGCTACAGCAGGAAGCTTCTCTGATGATGACTGAATAAAGCATCAGTATAACAGAATATCATTAGGAATCATTGTATCTCTACTTTGTGGTTTTGATTTTGTTTGTTTCCAGTAGTATTTGGTTTGATCCTAGATCTCTGGGCTGTCTAGTCTCTGGTTCTTGGTCACCCAGGCAGTGTTGGGTACCGGGTCCATCTCCTGGAGTGGGCCATAAGTCAAAGCAGACATTGCTTGGTGACCTGACACCCTACTTTGTGTCACTATTATACTACCATCTTGCAATCGGGACAGCACTGTAGAACAAAGGGATCGTGTCTGGGTTCATGTTTGCCCTTCTCTTTCGGTAGCCTGTAGAGTATCTTTCATTACCAAAGACACAAGAGCAAAGGTGTGAAGGCTCTACGTAGGCGCCAGCTCACCCTCTCCATGTTCAGTGCGTCGTGTGGGAGTTATCGTTAGCAATGGGGCCTTGCTGTAAGTTTGTGGAGAGCAACCTATTATCTTAGCAACAGCTGGGTTGTTTCCAGCTAACTCCTTTGGCCCTCAAATCTATTGGACATAAACCAGCCTCAAAGAAACTTTGTTTTGTGGCATGAGATGTCCAGTTAGGATTTTGTCTTCTTTATTATTTGGAGACTTCATTAGGATCACCTTCATACATTTTAAGGAAGTTTCCACTGCACCAGGTTGCCATATCACCCCTCAAATGCCCCTTAATCTATCCGGCTCTCCCCTCATTACCTCCCTCAACCCATATCCACGCCTCCATCCACCTGATCCTTCTGTTTCTGCCCTCCCCACCCCTAGTCCACCCATGGATTCTATTCTATTTATTTAACAACCTCATTTACTTGTTTATCAAATCATTATTTATCAGCACCTTTTAAAGCATGGTATTTTCAGATGTCATACATTATCTTATTTTGTATTATACAACACATACAAACTTACTATTATCCTCATTTTAGGGATACTTGATACACAAAATATGAGATCACATGATTGTATGCAGCTCCAGACATGAACTGTGTTTTTGTTTGTTTGTTTTGCTTCATTTTATTTTTTAATGTACTCTCTCTCTCTCTCTCTCTCTCTCTCTCTCTCTCTCTCTCTCTCTCTCTCTGTGTGTGTGTGTGTGTGTGTGTGTGTGTGTGTGTGTGTGTGTGATTATTGAATGGCTTTAAGCTAGAGTTACAGACTGTTGTGAATTGTGTAGTATAGGTTCTAGGAACCAAATTTGGCAGTCTCTCTAGCCCTCGGACCAAAATTCTTGAACCTAACATATTTTGGCCCTGCTCCTTTTTTTTTTTAAATCCTAGCACAGCAAATCAGAAAATGTGTAATCATTCAAGATGCTTCAAGAATTCCAAGCCTTTTCTTTCAGAGTGATGTGCTTTATTTGATCATGTCCAGTTTCGTTTTTGTTTTGTTTTGTTTTGTTTTGTTTTTACTTCAGAAATCACAGGTTATAAAGTCTTTTCTAAATGAATACTGAGTTTGAAATTCTTTACAAAACTATTTGTATGGTTTTATCAAAATTTCTGTTTTTACATCCAATGTTCAGCTGTTTACCATGAATTATTTTATTTTCAATGTCTCTGAGTATTCCATTATACTAACAAAAAAAAATATCTACAAATTGTGTGGGTATAACTGAAGAGAGAGTTTTAATGCATCACATTACTATCTTAGATGGAAACAGAATTCAAGCTTTTAGAGTCCAGAGAAATTGCTGCTATGCTGTATCATATAGGCTCTGTAGACTAAAGTCAGGGGCACTGTGAACTATTAGGAAGCCCGGTACTGATAGGAAGGGATAAGCATTTATCCACTGATCCTGCTTAAGTCATTGTACTTACTAAAATCTGCTTTATTCTTCTTAGCTGCCATATTTTTAATGCATTCATGAAGCACATTGTGATTCAAAAACAGCCATCAGAGTGCAATGTCCAGCCACGGCTTCTGGTCAAAACATAAGCACACAAGTAGAAAATTATTTAAGTCACTTGTGATATCAGGCACCCATAATTACTGATGGCAATCATGTCCTCATCTCTATTTCCTAAAGAAATGAAATATTTTATTAGTTGAAGCAGGAGAAAAAATGGATGACATAGATTGCACCTGTGTTTACATAATTGATAAATTATGTCTGTGAAATAATAGCTTGCTCAAATTGGTGCAGTTTTCAGACCTTTTGTACAAATGTTAAATTAATTTCTTGGAATTTTGAATTAATAGTGAATACCATAACAGTATATGACAAGAATTTCTTAACTTTCATAGTAAAGTAAATATTATTTTTCTACATCAATTGCATCTCAATATTTAATTCTGAATTATTTAATTAGTGAGATAGCAGAATCTTACCATTTTTGTCAACATTTGAGTGCTGTGGGATGGTCTGTATGTCAGAAGTGTTGCTGATTGGTCAATAAATAAATCACTGATTGGCCAGTGGCCAGGCCGGAAGTATAGGCGGGACAAGAAGGAGAATAAAGCTGGGAAGTGGAAGGATGAGTCACAGAGACACTGCCAGCTGCCAAGATGACAAACAGCATGTGAAGATGCCGGTAAGCCATGAGCCACGTGGCAAGGTATAGATTTATAGAAATGGATTCATTTAAGCTGTAAGAAAAGTTAGCAAGAAGCCTGCCACGGCCATACAGTTTGTAAGCAATATAAGTCTCTGTGTTTACTTGGTCGGGTCTGAGCGGCTATGGGACTGGCAGGTGAGAGAGATTTGTCCTGACTGTGGGCCAGGCAGGAAAACTCTAGCTACATTTGAGTTTCTTTCTAAAACAACTTTATGCCATTTTGCTTAATTTTATCTATCATGCCATTCATATTTTCATGATTTGTAATGTTTCTTTAGAAATATATTAGTCTTTCTCTTTATACATACATATACAACCATTTAATAGATACTTTAGAACTTTTTTTCTATTTGTTATCTTATTGTTTGTGTTTTTGACATATAGACACTTTGAGTAATTGAGGGATCAAGGCTGCTTGTATTCCCTTGAATAGGCTTATTCAAGTGCTGAATGGTATTCTTCAGCACTATGCCTAGGAGAGCCTTCCATGTTGCAAGTTTTAATAAATATGCTTACTACTTCTGTTTTATGATTTTGCTTTTACTTTAAAATTTTAACTTGGTGAAATTAACTTTGTTACTCGTTGTAAGGTAGGAAACAAAATTGTTTAGTTTGGTAATAATTTTTCGTTTATTCTAGAAATATCTGTTAATTTAGCTGCACTTTGCCCAGATAAAGTTAATATTTTTGACATAACCAGGTCTGTTTTTGAAATTTTATTTTTTACATCCATCTGTCTTCCTATACTGACAATAGTTCAACTTTGATTTTTGTTCTGCATCAGTAAAATTACATTTTATTTTTTAAAAATGCTACCATAACATGCTTTATAATTTTATTATAACTACAATAAAAATAGCAGCAGGATTTTTACAAAAACAAATAAAGAATTTTCATTATTCTTATTTCATTAATATTGAATGCTATAATGCTCTGGGTAATGAGATGCCTAGCAATTGAACTTGGGCTCATTCCAAATGATTCTACAATGCTTTCAGATTCATGTTTTTATATTAACCCTATCGTTTATGGCATCACCTTTCTCCATCTTTTCTCAGGCTCTGCTGTCTGATTTGTTTACTTGAAAACTCTTTGTATTATATTTACATCTACAAAACACTTACCATCCTGTTCTGAAGTGACATGAAAGTACACATAAAAGCTTTCAACATATTCTCAGTGGATTCATGGCCATAAAGATTAAGAGCCACAGTTCTAGACAACTTAAATGACTTCATTAGTGGCCAAAGCTAAATGTAATTTTACTAATGTCCTAACACCAATCTACTTACAAATCCCACATTTCAAATGGCTTTGGCATTGTGTGAAGAAATTTATGCAAAAATAAATGTTAATGTCTGTAAATTTGGCACCAAAATAAATATCCAACCACAATGTCTATACAACATTTCCTATTTTTAAAGTATTAGTGAAAAGAAATTCCATTTGAGGAGCTAAAGAGATGACTCAGAAGTTAAGAGCACTAACTGCTCTTCCAGGGAAGTCAGGACCATTCCCAGCACCCACATGGAGGCTCGTAGCTGTCTACAACTCCAGTCCCAGGGAGTACCAAGCATGTACATTGTAAACAGACATGCATGAAAACAAAATACCCATACACGTAAATTTAAAAAAAAACTAAAAAAAAATAGTTATATAACCAGCTTTATAATTTTATTATTACTACAGTAAAAATGGTGAGACAGAAAGGGAGTGAATCTGGAGATGAGGGGATGTGGGGAGAAACTGGGAGGAGTAGAGGGAGGAGAAACTCTAATCATGGTATATTGTATGAGAAAAGAATCGATTTTCAATAAATGGAAAAAAGAAAAAGAAAAAAATTCTTTTTAAAAAGTTCCATTTGGGAACAATGAAAATATTAAAAAAAAAAACCAGATGATGTAGGGCCCATACCTCATGCCATAATGGGACTGACAAAAATTCATTCATTCATTCATTCATTCATTCATTCATTCATAGTTTTCATAAATTTTATTGAACTCCCTAATTGTCAGACAGTATAATTAGCCCTAGATGTGTCTGTGAGAAAAACAAACAAAAATCATTTCCCCTTTGTAGCTAGAATCTTAATTGGTCTTAGTAAAAAAGACCTGGAGCCAGATATTGGGGTAAATGCTGAAAGATCAGAGAAGCAGAGCAGCTAGCCACTAGAAAGATTTCTTACCTCTACTGAATCCTCAGCCTTAAAGAGAGAGGAGTTCCTGTCTCCTCCTGCCTTATATTCCTTTTCTCTGCCCAGCCATATCACTTCCTGTCTCAACCTCTGTAGTGCTGAGATTAAAGGTGTGTGCCACCACTGCCTGGCCTCTATGGCTAACTAGTGGCTGGCGTTGCCCTCTGATCTTCAAGCAAACTTTGTTAGAGCATACACAAAATATCACCACACCCCTTATAGTCTACATTCTCACAGGAGGACATAAACAATTAAAAAGCTTAAAATGAGAATGAGTTAAATATTACAAAGTGTCATGGCATATAGGGATGGTGATATGTAAGAAGGTGGATATTTGAGGTGGGTTGGCTGGAAGTTTCACTGTGACCATAGTATGCAATAAAGACTTGCTATCCTAAAGCCCTGTGTAGGGAACATGCCACCAAGGAGGTAGTATAGCTGAAGATCAGTGAGGTAAGGAAAGGAAATGGTGGGCAGTGAAGTCAGAGAGACAATGAGAGAATCTGATGTTTCCTTGTCTACCTTTTCTCTCTTAGATAAGCATTGCAAAGTATATAGGGAGAGGGCTACCTTAATCTAGGCCCTTCTCTTTCTGGCTCACTGTAGATACTGCATTGGGAATAAGGAGCAGAGACAAGAGTGCATCAGCCAGGATGGAGCCTGCTTCAGTGAGCCAAAGGAGAGAACACAGTATTCTTACTGGAGTGATAGTAAAGGGCACAGCAAGAGTTGATCAGATTAATTTGTTGTGGATAGGTCTAACAATGGGTGAGCTACAGTTTTTCAGCAAAAGAAATGAACTACCAGTAGAAAAATTAGTGACAAGATTCTGGCCCAAGCTAGAGATGTCCTGATGAGGGAAGTCTAAGAAAGGTAGAGGTTGGAAGGTAAGAATATTAACACCGAGGGTAGAGGGCAAAGCAGTTGAGCATGTATGACTAGTATTCATCTGAGATGAAGATACCAATCCGGTATCTTTGGAGTCTTTCTGTATCTTTGGAACTGTTATATTTATGAAGCCAATGCCATTATTGACTCCCTGCCCTTGCAATTAGTAAGTTTCAAATTCATTCAACCACATGGCACTTGAGGTAAGAGAAACTTTCTTATCCATTGCCTTTCATTAGACAAGCATTACAGAAGATGCTCCTGGGAATAGCAGAGAATGGCGACATACACCTCTCTGCCTCCTTTCTATTGCAGTGTGGGAGTGAGAAAATGCCACTAAGTATGTAATGGAAGTCCCAAGGAGTTTAACAGACCTGGTCATTTTCTGCAATCACTGCTTTCAATTGCTTAATCTTTCAATCTCTTTCCATTCAGTGAGTTCTAGGGGCTAGTTATCAAAGCCAGAGATGTTGCACAGTGCTGGCTTGGGAGTGTAGACTCCCTTCTATGAATTTCTGCCTCAAACAAAAAGGCCCTTTGTTCCTAGTCCTCTAGTCCTCTCTTTAACCATCTCCAACTTGGCCTTCCAATCTATGTAAGTTACAGCTACAGCTTGTAACTTGGGTGAAGAGGTTTAGTTAGTATCCACCTAGAGAAGATATTTGCAGCATATTGTACAGGAAAAGAGCTAGTAATTTCCTCAACTAACATAACAGGTATGGCAGAGTAAGAGATATACAAAGCAACAGAAGTAGAAAAAGAAAAAGATGGTCAATGCTGAACTTAGTAAGAAAAATGAAAGTTATCACAATGACATACCTCATGTTATCACAATGACATATCACAGTCATGCTGAGAAAAGTGTCAGTAGGGGTAGGAATAGGGAGTGATGGACATAGACATTGAGGGAACATATGAAGTCATATTAAAACACTCAAAACTATAGGTAATAGAGTATTAGTGTAAGTTTTATATAAGAAATGTAAAAACTGAAACTATCCATAACATGCAATCTATAATTAAGTCTTAAATAACAAAATACTAACTACAAGGGTATTTATACAAGAGTATTCACGTTATTGTAATAGAAAAAAGAGCAAACCTAAATAACACATGCATAAAGAAAGGTAAGGAGCTTATGTAATGTACATGATGTTCATTTGATATATGCAAGTATGGACTGAAGTATTTATATGCATAATAACAATATGTATGAGAAAAGTAAGTTGAAGAAATATACATACTAAAAATATAATTTATGTTAAACACATTCACAGTCATACATAATAATTCTATTTTTGTTTGGTACAAAATATAAGGTACAAGTAATTTTTTTTAAAAAATTGAAACATCTATCATAAAACTTGGAGCAACAGTTGTAAGTCAGAAAACTAGAATTTGGATAATAGTAAAATAATTCCAGTTTTGTTGATAATTTTTTACAAAGAAAATGAATTCGTATAGTTTATGAGATCAAAAATCAGAACTGAAATTGTTGAGATAAATTAAAGTAGAAATGAAGGATCATTTGAAATGAACATCTGATACCATGAGGTGATAGGATAGATGTCTAGGAAGAGGGAAACTAAAGGGCAGCACCAAGGTCCCAAACCTGAGTGAGAGGCAGCATGGTCCAAGAATAGTGAGCTCAGAGCAAGAAACAATTCAGTAATGAAGCATATCAGAATAATTATTTAAAATAATAGAAAAAATGTAGGGTAGAGGTAATGCAGAAAATACCAGAGATGTAAATTGAGTATGTACCAGGCAGAGACAAGCTGAAATCACAATAATATATGAACCATCTAAGGCTAGAATTAAAAATAAACAATAGAGAATAAGCTTCAATATTTACAAAGTCTCCATTTAATTCACTTTGAGCAGCCTACACGGTTATAAGATGAAACACACTGCTATTTTATACCTGGTTCAGAATAATATTCATTTAATCACAGCTGTACAATATAAGAAAACTGAAAGAGCAGAATATAGATCTCTAGTGCTTGTTGCAGGTGGAGTTAGTTCTTGCTGTGGGAAGCTACCATGTGCCCCTGTCAAGATCAGTCTTTGGGCCTAGAGAGGTAGCTCATGCTGGGATTGCAGAGGACCTGAGTTCCCAGAACTCACATGGTGGTTCAAAAACATCTGCAACTTCAGTTCCAGGGAATCCAATATCCACTTCTGACCTCTACCCTCACCGTGTACATGTGGTGCACATACATACATGCAGGCAAAATACTTCAACACTATGATAAAATAAGTAAATCTAAAATAAATGTAAAAGATCACAGATTTCGCTACTTCCTTCTTGTGTGGCATTAGACAAATTGAGGTACAAGATGCTCAGTAAATCTCAGATCATTTTCTTTCCATGGTTAGCATGCATATTTCCATACAGATGATGCTGTTCTTAAAATAAATGTGCTATATTGCCAACAGTTTACAGCAGTGGTTCTGAACCTGTGGGTGGCCACCCCTTTGGAGGTCACATATCAGATATCCTGTATATCAGATATTTACATTACGATTCATAACAGTAGCAAAATTACAGTTACGGAGTAGCAGCGAAATAATTTTATGTTTAGGGGTCACCAAAATAATAGGAACTATATTAAAGGGTCACATCATTAGGAAGACTGAGAACCACTGTTCTACAATATCACCACCATACATCAAAATTGTGGCCATAGACTTATGTGATTTTCTATGTAATTTTTTTTTTTTTTGGTTTTTTTGAGACAGGGTTTCGCTGTGTAGCTTTGTGCCTTTCCTGGAACTCACTCTGTAGCCCAGGCTGGCCTCGAACTCACAGAGATCCACCTGCCTCTGCCTCCCAAGTGCTGGGATTAAAGGCGTGCACCACCACCGCCCAGCTTGCTATGTAATATTTTTTTAAAAATGTCTAACAAGAAGACTATCTACCAGTGTTTTCTGAACTTTCTGATATTGGAGGGACATTCAATAATTTATGGTTTTATAGCCATGCAATACAGATATGTAGAAGTCAGATGATGGAGAAAATTAGAGGCCATCGTTAATCTGTCAGGACACCATTTTTACATTAGTTTGACACAGAGCACAAATTTGCTTTGATGAGGGCAGGTCCTCTAGCATGGGAGGTGTTTTGTTTGACACAACCATCTCTTTCTTTTTATTAAGAGATTTTTCTATTCACTTTACATGTCAACTACGGATTCCCCTGTCCTCCCTCCTCCCACCCCCCAGCCTCCCCCCCAACCCACCCCCCATTCCCATTTTCTCCAAGGCAAGGTCTCCCATGGGGAGTCAGCAGAGCCTGGTGAGGTCCCCAGGCAGTGGGACCGGGACCTGTCCCTAGTGCATGAGGGGGCTTTTGGGAACCTAGTGCCTATGGTGAGAAAGTTTGCACAGCTTTGGTGCAGGGAGGAGGGCCTTGGAAATCCTCAACTGAATGACACAAGCAACTCTTAAGAAAGCATGGACATTGAATATACAAAAGACAGAGTAGTAGGTTGGGAGTAAGATCCATTCAGGGAAGTGGAACTGGGCATAAAGTTGGGAAAGCCTGAGAAGCCATGACAGTGATGATATTGAATGCAGTCATTACTAGGGATAAAATAGCTCTATGGGTTAGAGGGCAAAAATGTACACTAATAAGTCATTTCAGCTGACTTCTGTAGTCATACCCCATATTATATATTAATGCATTTATGTTTAGCAATTAAAATTTTCAGAATGAAACCAAGTATGGCAGGGATGGTTCTGTTAGATCATAAGCATGTAAAGCCCTAAGATTGTACAAAAATATTTAAAACACTTTTTTTTTTTCATCGTACACAATTATGTACAGTGGGAACTCATACAAAATATCATCCTTTGGTCTGTTTTACAAGAAAATCATAAACTGGAGAATCTCTGAGTTCCCAACTGTAACTACCACAGAAACCCAAGCAATGCCAGTTTCTTCATTGAGGGTTCAATGACAGGGACCAGTGAAAAGATTAATTTATTCAGTTTAGAAAAATAATTTGCAACATCAATTCTATCAAGTTAACTAGGACACAATTTAATACTTGTGTGATTTTAAAACATAAGCTTTTGTACTCTGATATATGTACTCTGATAATTACAAATTAAAGTTGTTTTTTCAGTTTGTACTTCAAAGCCCCAAGCAAGAGAGAGAGAGAAAGAGAGAGAGAGAGAGAGAGAGAGAGAGAGAGAGAGAGAGAGAGAGAGAGAGAGAGAGATTTAAATGGCTATTTTGTCTCTTTTTGTGCCAGTATATACATGTAAGGATTATTCTCATTCATTCCAGTGAGATTCGGGCTTTTCAATTCTTCCAACTTTCCTCTTACCTTTAATTCTGCTCTTTTGTAAGAGGAAGGAAGCAGCCCTCTGAGTCTTCTTGGAAGATATAATTGTGCATGTCTCCCTCGTCTCCTCCTTCAGCAGCTAATGGTTAATTAGTTTGTGCACTTGCAGTTTGGTCTCCTGAGGGAGAGAAATTAAATGTCTTCCTTTTAGCCTAGAAGAACATGGATGCATTTCTAATGTTTTTATTTTACTTAGACCTCAGGGCAATGCCTTGAGCATCAGCTGAGGGGCATGCTATGAGAACAACCTAAGCTCAGAGACAGATATGGCAGTTTTTGAGCATGCCAATTATAAAAGGAAGTACCTGAGGTGCCAGGTGTCTTATTGAACATACCTGCTGACTCTACCACTGAATTGAGTTATAGATGCCTTTTCACACGCTTGTCTATTTGATGAAAAAGGAATGACAGTAAGTTATACTTTAGAGAATGTTAGTTTTGCTGTCATTTTTAAATTCTAAACATGGTTCTGCCACTTACTAATCCTGCAGTATTTAAAAGTATTCTTGTTTCTCACATTAAAATTAAGGGTAACATTAGTACCACTGAAGGATAGTTGAATTAAAGTATGTTACACTTAAGATGGTGTATGCCCTTGTAAATATTCTATCAGTTATAGATTTTCTTGTTATTAAGATCGACATAGTTTCTTTGCCCTTAGATATAAAATGAACAAAGAATATTGTGGAATACTTTAATTTGCTTAAATATTAAAATTAATGTTAGTATGGCCATAGCAGCGCACAGAAGCAATTGAATAATTGGGAAGGAACGTAAATCACATGTTTTTTACATGATTGTCATGGAGAAGGCTTCAGTGTAATTATTTGTAAAATAAGAATTGCATAATTTGTAAGAATTATGTGAACTAATAGCATGATTAACAATATCTTTCAAGCTATAAAAATTATGCAAATATAAAATCAACCTTGGAACATAGTTTCAAGTTCACACAATTCCTTCTGTTAAAAATGAAGAAAGCAACATAGGATTCATGACATATCCATTGGCTACACTTAGTGATCAGTTGAGTAAACCCCCACATTTGAGTACCAGTGTTCCATACGAGCATCTACCATGGCTACTCATCATTGCATGTTAATAGGTCATTTCATATTATTCTAGATCTCTAACACACCATTACCATAGTTGTCTTTCATAGCTGTCTTTCAGGGGCACAATGGTTAAAATCAGGATGAAGCGATGTGGCTAGCAGATGTTTTAGATGGTCTGGGTCTTTCTTAGAGACATAAGGGAGTTGTAGGACTTCCACATTCTGTCTATCACTTGTCTTCCTTCAGCGAGCTCCAGTTTGCTTAGCCATCACAAAGGCTGCCTGGATCATGCATGGAATCAGGAAAATTGAAGCAAGAGGTTTTTATGTTTTCATTAAGAAGAAATGTAATTCAAATCTAGGTAGCAATTTTGTAGGTATCTATTTAAGGTCACTCTTTTAGCTCCCGGGTCAATCATGTAAGATGAAATCTCTGTGATGCCATCTCTGAATACAACAAATAACTTGGCCTCTCTCCCATTAGCAATACATTCCAAAGCTATTATAAGAAACTGAAATATCATTGGAATTCATGGTATATAAAGAGTAAATACCACTGAGAGATAAAAGTCATCGGTTGGCCTACTGAGAACTCTTGTAAAAATTGAAAGAGTGGAAATTCATTCCTGTATTTAACAGCAGTCTAAGGACAGTACAGGCATTGGTATTTAAATAGTCTGTATGTTTCTAGAACCTGGCTCAGAGTATAGCAGTCCCATGTATTTGTTAAATTCTTTGGGTATAAGCTCACAGATGAAACTATGTATACTCCATTATTGAAGCAAAACTAAAATCCATAACCTGACTGGTTAATTAGACAAGGCAAGCCAAATATATTTTCATACTTTTTAATATGATTTTCTCTGTGACATATATCACATTATATATGGAATATATGTTTTAATGTCTCAAGGAATTGTTTAAACCTATTAGCTCATAAAAATCAAGGAACTACAACTTGAGCAGCACAAACACTTAATGTAAGTCAGCTAAGATATCATGTGTTATCGTTAATGTAGGTTTTTGTCTCTAAAAAGAAATACTCACAGATTGGAAATGGGGAAAAATCCGTCCCTAATCCTGAAAAGAGATATTTAGAAAATATTCATATCATAGACTTCAACATATGGTTGAAACAGAGGAGTAAAGTAGGTTTCTCTAGTACATTTACAGGTGCTGTGTCAGTACTAACGTCTTTGGCTTAAGGCTTTTTCACTAGATACGGATATGTATTACATTTATATTAGGTCTCTTAGCAATGATACCTGAAATAGCTTCAATTATTTTTTTTTTGGCTTAAAACATTATACTTAACACTCTCATTAGGTAAACTTGATTATAAAAAGGACTTAATTAACATGTGATAGAAAGCAATGTGCACTTTCTTGTCTTGATTAGTTTTCAAGAAATACAGTGTGGTATCACAGAAGTATAGACTTCTAGATCTTAAAAAGGTGTTACAAGAGATGAGACTATCTAGCCAACAGAGACTCCCCAACGTTCATGAAACATCTTGGGTAGTGGCTTGCTCACCATGAGATAAGAACAGATTATGGTCTCTCTGTTCAGACCTCACAGCTTCTGTCTGCACTTAGTTTAGTATTATAGTTAGCTACAGAATAAGCAGTTCTCTGTGATTCAGAAATGACCATAACTAATATTTTATGAAGGAACAGTATTTCATTTATTTTCCTTGTGGGTTGCCTGACTTTTAGAATGTGGAGCATAATTCATCGTAATTGAAGATAAAACAACCTAAGAAGTGACACATAATGAGATTCCTCTTTATGAAGATAACAAATCCCAAAACAGATACATCCCATTTCTTGTTTTGGTTCCCGTTATCAGCTTCCTTACAGATTAGACTCCACACGGCATAGGTGTCAAAAAGAGGCAAGTTTTCATTATTCATGCATTGCAGAAAGCAATGATTTCTGTGGTCTGTTCTACCCACATGTCATAAGAATATCTCCAACTGAAATATTTGTATTGTATGTCACCAAACTCTGTGTCAGCTTGTGGTAAAACACTTCATTTTGTATCTTATACATAATCAACATTAGATAAACATAAATTAAACTCAAATTCCTTTCGCAGTATATTCTCTTTGCTGCCAAAATTGTTTTTGTTAAAACATTGAATAATTTGGATACATTACCAACTGTGCCTGTGTGTTCTTTTCCCATTTCTAAATGGTTATTTTTGTAGGAAAGTTAGTTATCTCCTGTGTATTAAGTATTGCACTATTAATCATTAATTATAGTGATGGGGGAGATTAGAAGCGAAAATGAGACATTTATTTTCATTTTTCTGTTCTTTAGTACAAATGTCTCTTTCATGTACAGCATGTCTTTGCAAGTATTTGCTATTACTCATTACCAAACTAGTTTATGTTACTTGATGAACTATTTATTTCTCTCATAAATAGAGAAAGCCAATTCAGAATAACAAAAATTCCTAAGATGGTAAATACTTATCAAATACAATCAAGGGAGAAATAATAGGGAAAATATTCAGCAGAAGCTTAAGAAAAAAATCATGATGACATCTGCCCAGCATCAGCCTTCACCCTCTATTACCAAGGCCATCACACTTTCCAGAGAGGCCAACATCCTAGGATTATGTTAATATTCCAAGGCTTTTGTTGCCTTTCCCCATATTGAACTCCTAGTGCTTTTGATTTTAAGAAGGTAAATTCGTGTACTATAGGATTAACTAATTCAAAGCACAGTCCAGTGGTTTATAATCTGCTCACAGGGTTGTGTCACTATCACTACAATTAATTTTACACAACTTTTACTATCTTACAAAAGAGCCTATTCCATTTTGTTATCCTTTTTCAATATTGCCTCTTCTTTTCTAAGCAAGTGCTATTCTGTAGACACACATGTGCTGGTCATTTCATAAAACAAAATGAGAGAATATGTGTGCTCTTTCATGCTGGCTCTTTAACTTGGTATAGTATTTATAAAGTTCAGCAAATAAAATAAAACTCACTTTTATACCCAACTGATATCCCTTGTTGTCAGATTTGGTTGTTTTGACCTCTGCAGAGGTCAATTACTTCTTCCTTCATGCCTGATGTTTTGGGTCATAGAGATCACAATATCTCCTTGTTTCAGTTCCAGACTATGCATTTCCAATTCCCTAAATATCTCATGTTTTTAAAAATATTTTTATTTATTTTTTGAGAATTTCATACAATATTTTATCATATTATTTTCCCTACCCTAATACCTCCCAGACACTCCCTTATATCTCTTCCCATACAACTTCATGTTCTTTCTCTCTCTTAAAAAAAAAAAAAAGTCACCCAAAATGGAGTCTGATTGTGTTACCAAAAAAAAAAAAAAAACACAGTAATCATCAATGTCCCCCAGCTATGGACCTTGTGAGCCACAATAGCTACCTGTCTACAAGATCTGTCCACTGGCTCAATAGCAGCTTATATATTATGGGAGTAACCTACCACTGTATAATAGGATTTAAAGGATACTCTATATTTCAATTTTTAAAATTAATTACTCAGTTCATATTTGCTTCAGCAAAACCTTGCTTTAATATCTCTTTTTTTAACTTTTTATTTATTTATTTATTTATTTATTTATTTATTTATTTATTTATTTGCAATACAGTTCAGTTCTACATATCAGCCACGGATTCCCTTGTTTTCCCCCTCCCGCCCCCCTCACCTCCCCCTCAGCCCACCCCTTATTCCTACCTCTTCCAGGGCAAAGCCTCCTCTGAGGACTGAGATCTGGTAGACTCAGTCCAGGCATGTCCATTCCCCTCTTCCCAGGCCGAGCCAAGCGACCCTGCATAGGCCCCAGGTTTCAAACAGTCGACTCATGCAATGAGCACAGGACCCGGTCCCACTGCCTGGATGCCTCCCAGACAGATCAAGCCAATCAACTGTCTCACCCATTCAGAGGGCCTGATCCAGTTGGTGACCCCTCAGCTATTGGTTCATAGTTCATGTGTTTCCATTCATTTGGCTATTTGTCCCTGTGCTTTATCCAACCTTGGTCTCAATAATTCTTGCTCATATAAACCCTCCTCTTTCTCACTAATTGGACTCCCAGAGCTCCACCCGGGGCCTAGCCATGGATCTCTGCATCCAGATTCCTCAGTCGTTGGATGGGGTTTCTAGCACGACAGTTAGGGTGTTTGGCCATCCCATCACCAGAGTAGGTCAGTTCGGGCTGTCTCTCGACCATTGCCAGCAGTCTGTTGTTGATTGCTTCTATATTACTGGTAAACCAGCTTTCTCCTATGGACAGTATAATGCACCACCATATTAAGTGTTTTACATGCACTTTCCTAATCCTAAAACAACCATATAGAATAAATAGCAGTATCACAGGTGAAGGAGCTGAGGTTCAAAGACTTGGGTAACTACTCAGGTAACTCACCCAAAGCGAGTTAAAGACAAAATAGAAACAGAATGAAAAATGCATTAATTTGCTCCTATTGCTGTGATAAACACCATGACCAAAGCCAGCTTGAGAAGCAAAGAGTTTATTTCCATTTACAGGTTACAGTTCATCTTCAAGCAAAGTCAAGGCAAGAAAGGAAAAAGAGACATAGATGAACACTGCTTCTTGGCTAACATCCTGGACTCACAGTCAGCTACCTCTATTATACAGTCCAGGATTGCCTGCCCAGGAATGGAACCATCCACAGTGAGCTGGGCCCTCCTACATCAGTTAGCAATCAAGAAAATACCTCACAGACATCCCCCACCTGCCAATTAGGAGAAGGCAGATCTTTCAAAGTTCCCTCTTCCTTGGTATGTCAAGTTGAAGAACAAGATTAGCTTCTGCAAGTCCACCCCCTTGTCAACTTGATGCACAGTATAACACTTAAACCATAACCTTACCTAGTCCTCAAGATCTCTTTTGAACATCACGTATAAAATATAATCCAACTTTAAAGGTTCCAGTCTTTTAAAAAAATTCAGTACTTTAAAATCCCAAGGTCTTTTTTAAAATTCAGTGTCTCTTAATTATGGTCTCCTGTAAGATAAAAGGTAAGTTACTCTTTGCTTAATTGAAAAGGGAATAATCAGGGCACAGTTACAATCAAGTCAAAGCAAATCCCAAAGTTAAACAATCCCTAAAATATTCTATGTGGGATATTCATGTGAGGAGACATAGAGACTCTACTGGACTACCTGTGTGATATTTTCAGTTAAGTATCCATGGAAGTGAAAGATTCTATGGTTTTTCTGGGACAATGAATGTTAGTTAGCAGAAACCAAAAAATCAGTTATGATTAATAAAAGACTAGCGTTTTTGAGGCAAAATCTTTGGGAAGTATTTCCCCATGGTTGGAACACAGATACTGTGGTGCGGGGGGGCCAAGGCTGAATCTCAAGTTAGCAGCCAGACTTGGTCATGTGTAAGATTCTTCCATGTGGTTCTGTTGCTGAGGGTATGAAAGAGTCATGAGGATCAGTTGATAGGGTTGAAGTTCATAACTAGGCCAGGAAAGTTCATTAGTGGAAGCAAAGCCTCAGTTGCAGTGGAGACCTCAGCATACTTAGAAATTCCATGACCATGGGATGAATTCATGGACAGTGGCAGGTGTGTTAGTGGAGTTGGCTTGAGCCTATGAGATAAGCTGTGTATGCTGTGGCTCATAGAGCTGGAGAAGTAGAGTCACCCAAGACCTTTGGAAGGGCTGGAGATTGTGAGTCCCACACACTGGCCAGAAAGCTACATAATTTGCTTTATATTGCTAGTTATTATGTTTGGTCTCTATTTCATAATAGCAACAGAAAGCAAATTAGAATAGAAACCAAATGTATCTAGTTCAATAGAGTAAACTCTGCTCATGTGCCAAGCTGTTCCTCAGAAGTAGGTTAACCATTAATAACACATGCTTATTCCCTTCCAAACCGTTATGTTTGCTCAGCTCTTAACTCCAACACAGACATAGGTGAAAGTGAGCATGAAAATATTAATGGTTAACCCTCTAGCACACTTCAGAAAACACCTAGCATTGGATAATAAATTGGTAACTTTCAAATTATTTTTAGCATGAATCAAAATGAGAAATGTCTTTTATATCACAAATCCAAAACACCAATTATAAGTTTCAGTCATGACTAAAAGTTCTGTGTGCATTCAGGAATCACATTCTTGAACTACGGTCTTAAAAACATTAGTGAAGAGTGTCTGCCATCAGAACAGACTGTTACTTTTCTTTATAGTTAGTTTCCTACTGATCTGAAAGTTACTTTTTATGAAAACAACCAGGGACTGTGAAAACCATTCCCAATTCCAGAAGGGTGTGAAGGAGCTAAGTAAAAGATGGGAGGCAGATTGGATCAACAGCAGTGTACTGAGGACTTTAGCCAGCACTTTCCAGAACTAAATGAGCTCCCAGTAAAGGGGGTATGTTGAGACAGAAAGCTACAGTGATACACAGATGGAGAGTTCCAGAAGATTCAAATGATTGTGGGCAATGTATAGAGGGAATAAGGCTGGTATATACATAGGCCTACAGTTCTATTTTTAATCAACTGCAGACTTGGAAATAAAACATAAAAATATTTTAAAGGCATTCAGGAAAGGAAAGGAAAGGAAAGGAAAGGAAAGGAAAGGAAAGGAAAGGAAAGACTCCTATTATAAGGCCACAGTGAGGAAAAGTAGGCCAGTGAATCGTATGGAAGTCCTGATTTTCATACTAGCTTCAGTAAGAAAACATATCTATCAGCATGCATGGTTAGAGATGTTTATTAACAATTGTTTATTCATCTTAATCTTTCAATTGCTTTTACAAAATTCTGAGCTGGAAGACAAAAATCCCAGTATGTTTAAATACATTAGCATCAAGGAGACTGAGGAAGGAAGATCAGGAATTTTAGACCGCCTTGATACATCATGATGCTCTATCAAAACAACAACAACAAAAAAAAACCCACTATTAATGTTACCAAGGAAGGCTATTTTGATGATATTGTTATAAACAACAGCTTGTGTAAAGTATTACCAATAAGATAGACAGTACCCCTTGAATATTTCTTCAGCAAGATTTATTCTATTTGTGGTGCACTATATCATAAGAGTGGGTCCACAGCATTACTCACTAACTGGCATAATAAATAAACTACATTAATTTGCATATTCTATTTAGAGACCTTCCTTGGTCTTCATGACAAGAAACAGGAGTTACACACAAGTAGAGTTTTCAGTACATATGGCATCCAGATTTTAATGAAAAGTGTTTGATGAAGCATACTCCTATTAGGGTAATAAATTCCAGTTATTCATTAGCATTGAGCAGATAAGCAATTCCCCGTCTTTACTTTGGGGTGGTATTTCCTCACCTCTGCTCATCTATTTATACTTTATGTATTTTCAATTTAGATATACCTTAAGGATAATACCCCCCTCCTCTCAAGAAGGTCAGAAATCCAGCTGTCAGAAGATACACAATGCTAGCTTTCTTATTAACCATGTCTTAGATTGTCTCCTAATGGAAGGAGTAACATTAGGAAAGCCAGGGAATTTCTTGAGTTTGGTTCCCTCAGAGATAAGAGAAACCCTTACAATCCTGGCCTCCATGAAGATGATCTTAAGAGAACTATATACAATAAAGGACATAGAAGATCCTTGTAAGTTTAACATTACTGCAGTAATATAAAGATGAGGGGATCCTTTTTAGGCAGCTCCTTTTCTTTACACTTGCAATCTTTACAACCTGTCCATCTAAATATCAATGTCAGGATAATGACAAGCAATTAGAATTGTGGGCATGGCATCCTTATTCAAGTCTACACAGTAAAGTCATTTCTTAGTATATGTTTGGTATTCTGGCTTTCAGAACCAAGTTTCCTTTCCCTTGAACTTAACAAAGATTTCACAGAGAGATTTGATTTTTCTATAATTAAAATTAAGACTGATTTTTATCATGAAGGCATATGTAACAAATACACCTATAACTAAGTAATAAGGATGTAACATATTTATTCCGCTGTCGTCAACAGAATACAATTCAGCCAAGCATGGTGGCTGAAGCAGGAAGACTGTCTCAAGTTCAAACCCTGTCTGGGCCTCATAAAAAGTTCCAGACCAGGCTAGGCTATAGTATAAGACTCTGCCCTCCCAAAATTCAAATTTCCACAAAACAAAGTTACTACAACATTGACTAACTCAAAAATTCTATTCTTAATTGAATTATCCCAATCAAACCACAAAATCAGAAATTTTTCTAAAACAAAACCATCCAAAAAAGAAATAATTACTATGTCTATGAGAAAAATTCTTGAACCAAAACTTCTAATGCTGCATCTTAAATAATTTTAAGTCACAGTAATCATTTTCTCCATGTTGAAAATGTGTAGTTAGTACACCATTCTTAAGCTGATTTTAACTTCTTTGGAGAAAAGGAAGCTTCCAAAGGCAGAGAAACTTTAAACGTGCTGGCTCCAAGTGTGCCGTGATAATTGCTTGGCTCCTCCTTTGTTAAATAATCTATTGTACACACTGAGCATGACAAAGAATTGCTCCCCCCATCAAAGGGGAAATTTCATGTACTCAAAAGCTTGGCTAAATATCATGAGCAAAGAGGATGACTAGTTATTGAGTATGCAATTATATACTTTGTTACTATCATCTCTGGGAGGAAATCTGCATAGAATCACCTAACTATTTTGTTTTGTAGATTATTGTAATCTTCACACATTTGCCCTGTGGAAAAATTATATAAGCTAAGATCAAAATAATACCATTTCTAGTGCACTCTCACATAGCAACAGTGATTCAGATTAGAGATAGAAAGGCCCCCAAAGGATGTTTAAAAGGTGTCTACAAAACCTCATGGATTTCAGGGGATAGCCAGCCAAGGCCAAGGATTGAGGAGGAAAACAGAAGCAGAAGGTTAGAATAATATGCCATCTGAAAGATACAGAAGACCTATGACAGTTAGGAAATTGTGGTAAATGATTGTGTTTGGTGCATAGCATCCGATGACCACAATGATAGGTAGGAAAAAATGGCAGGTAGAAAGAGTGAAATCTGGCAAATTCAGAGGCAGAAAGAGTGAGAAGGCCTTTGAGAGCTACATCCTCCACACGGGTTGGATATTAGTTTAGAGAGAGCAGACCTAGTCTCTATCATGGTGTTTGTGTTTGCGCAATGACTCACCAGTATGAGAGGAGAGCTCAGTACAGTGAAGATTACAAAGGACAGATAGCACCTGCCATTCTACGTGTCTTCATCTTCTTTCCCCCTTCCTTTTCTCCCCAATACTTTGGCACCTAGTGAGGTACAGGACATAAGGACCATAAAGCTTAAAAGGAGAAAAGGGAGCAACAATGTGCTTCCCTTTCCCCTATCCCTAAGGGAAAGAGCAATTGCTCTACTTGTTCTGCATGGCTTTTGTGACCTACTGCTTTTTAGTGAATACCCCAAACTCGGTAGCTTAAGAAAATGAACCTACTGACATGCCTTATGTGCCTATGAATTGGCTGCATATGTGTTATTAAATGGCTCTGCCTTAACATGCCGTGTTGTTAAGGACTTCAGTTCTCTGGAGCTTTGGTTGGTCATGTGTATCCATGTATCCAATATGTTTCCCTCACATGACTAAAGTGGTATTGGCTGTCTCCTGGCCACTAGGATAATGCTGTCAGCCCCAGAGTCTTCTGAATCTTCTGTAAGTTTTGAATGTGGTGTTTCTCGTGGGGTCATGGCTGGAGTCAAAATTGGAGCATTGCCAGCATGACTGCTGCAGATCTCTTCAGGTCCAGTGACATTGGATGATGGTGATATTTTTGCCATATTCATTTAATTAAGGCAAGTGTTAGAGGCAAACAAGATTCAAGGTAAATAGAAGTAGACTCTACTGTTGCTGAGAGAAATAGGAAAAACCATGTTATTTGACCCACCACAACTGCCCACCACACTGCAGTCCCTCTATCCATTGTGCCTTATGTGAACCTCAAACCCCTAGAGTTGTATATCATGTCCTCATTTTTTATACTTTATAGCTTAAAACACAGAGATACTACATTATAGAGATAAAATCAAATTAGATGGAGCTGTGATCCTCTCCATATGGCTGATAAGCCATAAGAAATGCATGGGAATGACTATGGTGATATTGTGTTCCCCAATATATTGTGCACCTTAATAAACTTATCTGGGTTCAGAGGACATAAGAGCCACTAGATACAGAGGCCAGAAAATGGTGGCACACATGCCTTTAATCCTATCACTTGGGAGGCAGAGATCCATCAGGATCTCTGTAAGTTCAAAGCCACACTGGAAATAGCCAGGCATGGTGACTCATGTCTTTAACCTCAGGAAGTGATGGGAGGAAGCAGAAAGGTATATAAGGCATGAAAACTAGGACCTAGAGCTGGTTAAGCTTTTAGGCTTTTGAGCAGCAGTTCAGCTGAGATCCATTCACATGAGGATACAGAGGGTTCCAGTCTGAGAAACAGGATCAGCTGAGGAATTGGCAAGGTGAGGTGGCTGTGGCTTGTTCTGCTTCTCTGATCTTCCAGCATTTACCCCACCACCTGGCTCCAAGTTTGATATTATTAATAAGATCTATTAAGATTCGTGCTACAGATGGCAGTTACATTTGCATTTATTAGGCATAGTCTATGGCTGTGAGTGGGTCCTAGCTACCAAATGTAACTGAGAGGACTTTCCCCAAATGTAACCGGGAGACTTTTCCCCAATCCTAGGATGTTCAGATGATTAAATGGCACAAATTTTCTGCCCTATGTCTTTGCCTCTTTCAGTATTTCTTTACAGTTGGGTATGTCGAGTTGTCATTGGTGAAGTTACAGAGAGAGGTTAGGGCAGATTATTTGCTCCAAGTTTTTCAATTATGTCAACTTCTGGCCTGATCAAATATTCTTAATTGAAAGAAATCTATAGGGAAGGTGCCTAGCTGAATTGAAAATTACTATTATTATAACTAAATTAAATCCAAACAAATTATACTAAAAATTTGCATAGACATCTAACACCTTAAAGTCTGTGAAATATTATTTCCATTAAATCCTTCACTGGAATTTCCTCAAGTACTCTATTCCAAATTTTGTTTTCAAAAAGCTATAAAAGCTGTCTAAGAAAGTAGCATCCCATAAAGATAGTTGTTTTTTTCTACATAAACAGCTGGTTGAATGGATATCTGTTCTACTTTAGTTTACTTTTCCACCACATAGATCAAGTATATCACTATGTCTTAGGAGAGATATAACAAAATTGGAACTGTTAGAAGTTTTCTAATTCATTCATTAAGAAAGATTAAAAACACTCTTGTGATTTGGTTTATCCTGTAAAATGGATT
This sequence comes from Peromyscus eremicus, assembly GCF_949786415.1. Classification (NCBI taxonomy): domain Eukaryota; kingdom Metazoa; phylum Chordata; class Mammalia; order Rodentia; family Cricetidae; genus Peromyscus; species Peromyscus eremicus. The sequence continues at coordinate 46,133,621 of NC_081419.1, forward strand.
GGGAGAAACTTCAAGTGTTTGAAGAACTGAATTCTGTTGTAAGGAGAACAAAGGGAACATTGGAAGTGGTAGTTACACAGTTGGTAGAATTCATTGCAGGCAAATGTTGCTAAAAAAATTGTAAATTGTGCATTTGAGTTGTAAAGGTGTAGAATCTTGTTCCACCATCTCCTGTAAAGTAAATAATACTCTCACATAGTCGAAGGTGTGTAGAGTGATGTATTGCCCATGAAGGCATGTACATGGAGAAGTTGCCCTACAGTGGGTCCAGGAGTCTGAGATTTCATAGAGTATGTGGGTATGAATTCTTAGATGACTGGGCACATTGATGGAGTTAATTAGATATTAGATAATTAATTATTGTTGAGTTTTGAACTGATAGTGTTAAACCAGATTCTCTACAACACCTTAAGATTACCTTCATATCCCTCTGTCGTTTGTTTCCTTCACTGCTACTAAACATAGCATGCATACCCAGGAAGTATACATCTATCTGTGTGTGTGTGTGTGTGTGTGTGTGTGTGTGTGTGTGTGTGTGTGTGTTTCCCACCCCCTCTCTGTATATGTGTCTGTGTAGAGGAGAAACAATAGCAAAACTGAGACAAAATCAGAATTGACATTACTTTCATGCACTGTGACATTACTGGTACAATACTAGAATGTATTAGTGCCTCAGGCATAAGAACATTTTCAATCCTTTAAAAACAGATTTTTGAGAACAAATGTGGAATTTTTTTTCAGTATGGACTTCTACTGTAATTTCATTTGAAAATCACACTTGCTGTGAAATTCTCAAGGCTGAGCAATGAAATAGTGTAATTTTTAGCAAGTGCCAACAATTTCCATGTGAATGGTGCCTTTATTGAACATATTTTAACACTCCTGTGGATTAATAATGTGTTAGCAGAAAAAGGCATGTTGAGCCTGGTGCAATTATCCTTCCATCCCAATTATACTGTGACATTAAATCTTGTGACATTTAATAAGAAAGGCCATTTCACCCATGGCTACCTCTAGTGCAGAGGATTTATGCAGCAGTGTTCCCATAGACAAAATTATGAAAAGAAGGTCTTCCAACATGCTGATATGTCTAACTGCCCATGTAAATTAAATAAGGTGTACCAAAATATATAAATTGTTAATATTATGATTACCTGGTATCTGAGACAAAAGAAAGATGAATTAACCACCCTGGCTTTTATCTGTTGTAAAATAAAACAAATGGAAATGGGTGACTAATGGGATGGAGACTTGCTATGAGAATCAGGACTTTAGCTTTCTGACCATAGGAGGCCTTTACAACTTGGTTCATAATGTATATTTAGCCTATAACATAATACATGGTAACACAAATAAATTTGACATGAATTATAAAATTCCATGGTAGTTTGAAATTGGAATTCTAGCATTTGAGGTTAAACTCCTAATCAATTAAGATAACTTTAAGTATGTGTTCATATACTTAATATCTCAGCAGGTACAGTGCATAGTTCTAGCCAGAGTGACCATCTAATGCTGATTCTGAATTAATTGGCCGTTTACTTTGAAGCTCTTTGTTTGGCTTCAAGCAATAGGAAGCAAAGTATACCATACTAAGGGAATATTTATGACGGTAAATATTTAGTCTAGTTTTCAGTTTTTCTACACTTGAGATGATATGAAAAAATAAACTGTGACAGAAAACAAACTATCAAACCATACATCTGAAGGCTGTACTAGTCCCTGAAAGGAAAAGTATTGGCTCAGAACACCCAAAACCATGTTTTCAGCACAAAAGAGATTTATTTGCCCCAGAGGGACAAAGGCTAGGGAATAAGAGACAAAGACAGGAGCTAGAAGATGAGAGAGAAGAGAGGAGGTGGGGGATATTTGTTCTGGAGGGACAAGGGAATGCCTCTGGATAGAGAGGAGGCACACCAATGGGAATATGGCAGTTTATGAAGGTAAAAGGAGAGACCACACATTAGGATGAGGTGTTTAATTCTAATTGGGTATGTTAATCAGGTGAGCCAAAGGGGGCTTTTTATTGCTGGACTTCAATCTTTTGATTACTGGACCTTAGTAGTAAGTCTCAGGAGGAAGAATTGGCCAAGTAAGGGAATAGATCTGGGTGGCTAGCTTAAGAAATATAATGCAATGGGTATTAGCAAGGCAGAGGGAATCAGGGAGAAAGGAAAGGCTGCCAGAGCCATTTTTGCCAAGCCTGGGCAGTCTGGAGTCCCTTCAGTTCTCAAATGGCTAAGGGGAATTTTTTACTTAAACAATTTGTCTTGGTTACTCTTGGCTTAAAATTTAGAAGAAGAAGAAGAAAAAGAAGAAGAAGAAGAAGAAGAAGAAGAAGAAGAAGAAGAAGAAGAGGAGGAGGAGGAGGAGGAGGAGGAGGAGGAGGAGGAGGAGGAGGAGGAGGAGGAGAAGGGAGAAGAAGAGGAAAGAGGCAGAAGAGAGGGGAATATTCAAGAGAAATAGCTATATTTAACAAAAATCCAGACTTTTAGTATACTAAAAGATTCATGTCATAACAGTGTGTCCTATAAATTGCTTTGGTGCCATGTTGCAGGTGAAAGTCCCTCTGTGACTTGGGGGTGCTAGTAGCTGTTTGGGATCCTAGACTTGTTCATCATTTGGAAAGCGTCTGTCATACTGATGGATGTATTTGTTGCTCATTACCATCCTACATTTTTCCTTCCTGAAAATAGAATCTAGGACTTACTTATCTCTATCAAATCATGGCTACTGTTTGATATAATTCCATAAATATGGTCATTGTCCCAACCTGTATATAATTTTCAATATTCATAGTGTTTAGAGACAGAGACCAGTAACAATCTGCCTCCTTCTGTGTTTCCATGACTTTCATTTAAAGACTGACCATAGAGAAGTAAAATCCTACCTGCTACTACAGACCATTTTCAACAATATGAGCACTTTTACTGTTCTGACCAAGAACAATATGAAGGACATCACATCTTTTGGGTTCTCTTGGCTACAAATCAAAATAGAAGATCTACTTTAAACTGATTTAAGCAATAAGGAAGCATAAGACAATTGGCCCACTGCTTCCACGAGTCAAGATCCTGCAGGCCTGTCTTTCTGTCTGCTCTACTATAGTGATCATTGTCTTTATCCTGAGGTTGCTTCCTTTGTGATTTAGGACAATGTCCAAATCATGCTCCCTTGTTTGTATCTAGAGGGAAGCTCAGACCTCATTTAATTGTTGTCTTCCATCAGAGGGAAAAGTTTCCTGGATGTCAACAAAACACCACCACTTCCCTCGCTCTTTGTTATTGTGTTGCATACTAATCTTACACTCATCAAAGGGAAAGAAGATGGACTCCACAAAGGTCCATTGGTATAAATTTAGTTCCACCAATTTAACTTTTGCTTTCTTATGGAAAGGCATTGAGATTTATGTAATTGAGGGTAATATTAAGATAGAAACTGCAAAGTTTAACAGGATGGGATAAATATAAGAAAATTGAGCAGGAAGGGAATGGAGAGACAGGTGTGAAATTAAGGCACTAGAAGGCTAACAGACCACTCATCTGCCAGAAAGAAACACAAACCAAGCAAAAGAGTTAAGAATACAAATGCTAAATCATGGGCAAGTCAGAAGTACTTCATTAAAAAATAAAGTCAGCAACCTCATCAGATCCCGATGGTTGGCGATGTTTCCAGTACCAGACAGGATTTTGCCCTTGCTGAGTAGCATAAATCCAATTAGATAACTGTTGGTTATCTCCTAGAAATGAGAGGGAGGCTTCACCCATGATACCTCAACAATATGACTACTAAACATGAACTAAGCAAGGACAGTATCAATACACACTATGGTGGAAAGAAGAAATCTCATGGGGCCTCACTCCTAGACAACAAACTACAGGTAAACAAGGGATGTTGATAGTGGAAGAAGCAGTTTCCCCATCGAGGAGCTCCTTATTTGTTTATCCAGTACCAAGTAGTTAGCCCTGAAATCATGTACACACAGCACTGAAATGACTCAGCAGGTTCTATCTATATATTTATGCATAAATGTGTATGTATAAATTAAGGAGGAAGGTCAGAAGCTTGGAAACAGAGGATAGGGGAATGGGAGGAGTTGGATAAAGGAAAGTGAATGGAGGGAAATTATGTAATTATATTTTTAATTCAAAATATTAATTAAAAACTCACTGTACAAAATTCTCAAATAATTAATCAAATGGCAATAAATAATAATAAATCAAACATTTACAGAATGTTTTTAAATAAGGACATCATGAGTAGAAGATGGGAACATAGTGAAAAGAACAAAGAAACAGACTGTGCCCTCTTCTCATTAATTTGACTGGAGCAAAATTCAGACTCAAGAAAGTATCTGACTATTCCTGTATTTGGGTGTATTTCATCTGTAGGGAAAATGTTAAATATTGGGTGGTTTGTTACAGGTTAAGCAGAGAACAGATGACGACATATTCAAGTTCTCTTCAATCAGCTTTGTTTTGCTGAAATGAGCCTCTTACTGTACATATTGGAAAACGTAGTTTGGGGTTTTGTTTTTGTAGAAAAACCTATCACGACATCTCTTTCTGGAGTTATGCTTCGTATTTTGTAATCAAAAGGATGTGCACTTACCAATTTCACAGGGACATTATTGTGGTCCAAATGAACTCAGGACAGACACTGATGTCTCCTTTCTCAGGCAAGGCACTGGAGCTAAGGAGGCCATATGTCAGTGTTCACATTGTAAGATTTTTTTTCCATTGACCTCAGATGTAGGAAATTAGAACCACACCCCAAAATGAATATCGTTCCAAAATGCCTATCTCTTCAACAAATTCAATACTGAACCAATCCCAGATCTCAAATATCGCAATAAAGAGAAAATATCTATGTTAGAAACAGCTGTCTATGTCTACCAATGGGACTAAGGAGGAAATCACACAGAGTCTATAGGTCATACTCTGTCTCACAAGCTAACCTATCAGATACTCAATGTCACTGACAACCTTAGGGCAAACATTTTCAAGAAATTTTTTTCCTGGTTTATTCACAAGGAAAAGAAAGGAAGGCCTGCTAGTGAGGACCCAGTGGTGTGGTTAATTTTTGTACTAGGTGAATTTGGTATTTGTTTCCCATTATATTTCCTATGTATCATAATCATAAGCATAGGCACACTTTCTCAAAGCAGGTCTGATTTTAATTAACTCAGCCCTTTATAATAGAACATTTTATGCCTATTAAGTATAGTTCTTACTGGCTTTCTGGAGATTACCTGGGGCTGTTCATCATTTTCTTAGAATTCACTTTCTGGCCACACTGAAGTTTTATGATTGAGTTTCACTTACAAAAGTGTTGAAAAGGCAAAAAAAAAAAAAAAATCATTCTTTTCAAGTACCAGGTAAGATAGCTGGTTTCTAGAAATGCACATGTATGGATTATAGATGGTGTGTATAGACATTGCCTGGGAGATGGAGTTAAGAAATGGCCTTCCTGCAGGGCCCAAGCAGAGAAGTGATGGGCATATTACTGAGTGCCAATCACAAGCTGAGTTAAGGTGCACCACCAGGCCACACGGTTCCCTGCTGTTTGAATAAGTAGAAGCTCTGGAGTGCTGAATGGACAACAGTGTTACAGAACTGCAGTGCACTACAAGACAAGTTCCACTGTCAAGTCAATGACAGTACCCCCAGGTTTAAAACGAATCACTTCTAAATTGAGCATCTAACTGAGCATCTAATTCCCACTCCTTAGACCCTCCCTGCTGTATTGCTGCAGTGGTGAATTGAGTTAGTGCACCTTAAATATCCCGTTAACTTTAAAGATGACCTTGTCTTATGAAAGATTTTTTTCCCCATCTTATTAAGTAGACGCAGATATATTCAAACATAGATACTCAAAAATCACTTTGGGGCTAAGAAATAAATGCATCATATTTTTTCTTTGATGAAAAAGAACATGCAACAGATTGTATAATGTGATAAAGAGAACAAGTGGTCTGTTGATAAATCTCTTTAGCTCATAACATTACTGGGAGACAGCTGATAAAAATGCCTTCATATGTAATCATTAACAGTGGGTCTTTTTAGGATGCTGGCCATCGTTTGTGGGTAAACAAGAATGAACTTACTTCATTGCATGCAGATCCATCTTCCACTGTTAAAGGGCAGTTAAGAAAATTGCCAATTTCTTTGAATGATCTAGTTTGTAGCTTTTATCACTAGATGGTTAATGTATGAATAGTGGACCTAAAAAAATCCAATATTTTCTCCCCTGTAGTAATATGTTTGTAGTAAATGTGACATTAACCTTTTAAAAGCTTTTGCCTGAGACCAAGAGTCAAATGGTTTTAGCAGATGTTATTAGGCCTTTTTTATTATTTTCATTTTTTTGTAGTGGTGAAACGTGCTTCTGAATAGAGCTCAACTGCTGTGCTTTTGCATGATAAATCAGCATAAAATTCTATAATGCAAACTAATCAGGTTTCTGAAAATCCTATTATAATTCATACGAAAATATTGGAATCTGTGTTCTATATTTGCTTTGCATAGATTAGGTAGTCAAGATTTCTTTGTGTCCTAAAGTCCTACATTCGGATTCTGGTACCTTTCATTTTTTTTTAAAATATGTGCTACATTTTATAATTTCTCATATATTTCATAAAACTAATGCTTATGTTTTACAATAGAAAGGTTTTTAATGCTTTCACAATAAAAAATAACACATTAGTTTGGTAGCAATGCCCACTCCTAACTGTAAAACATGGGGAAAGTATAAACATTTAATAATTAACAATTCCTTACTTCTACTTGCACTTTCTGTAATAACTTCTATCTTTATCTTATATTGAATGCTATATTTAAATATTTTATCCCACCTGAGATGGGAGAACAAAGAAAGAGATCTCTTAACCAATGGAGCCATTATGGGGTTAGGGAGAAATCTGGTACCAGGAAAATTTCCAGGAATCCACAAGTATGTCCCCAGCTAAGTCTCCTAGCAATATTGGAGATGGTGCCTGAACTGGCCTTCTGTGTAATCAGATTGGTAACTACCCTAATTGTCATCATAGAACCTTCATCCAGTAAATGATGGAAGCAGATGCAGAGATCCACACCCAAGCATTGGACTGAGCTCCAGGAGTTCTGTTGAAGAGAGGGAAGAGGAATTGTACAAGCCAGGTGGTTCAAGATCATGATGGGGAAACCCACAGAGACAGCTGACCTGAACTTTTGGGAGCTCAGGGACTCTAGACCAATAGCTAGGGAGCCTGCATGAGACAGACCTAGACCCTCTAAATGTGGGTGACAGTTGTGAAGCTTGGGCTATTTATAAGGCCCTTAGCAATGAAACCAGGATCTGTCCTTGGTACATGAGCTGGACTTTTGCAAACTTTTCTGTATGATGCAATGCCTTGCTCAGCCTTGATGCAGCAGAAGGAACTTGGTCCTACCTCAGCTTGATATGCCCTGCTTTGTTGACTCCCATGGGCGGCCTTACCCTTTCTGAGGAGTGGATGGGGGGAGGGGTAAGAAGAAGATAGGGGGAGGGAATGAGAGGAGAGGAAGGAGAGGAAACTGTGGTTGGTATGTAAAATAAATTTTTAAAAAATTAATTAAAAATAAAGAGAGCATCCTGCTCTTACAGAGAACCAGAAATTCTGTTCCCTTACCTACTTTAGGTGGCTTGGAACCACCTGCGTGTCCAGCTCCAGGGCAATCTGACACCTTTGGCCTCTGTAGTAGCCTACAGTTATATCTATATACTCACAAAGAGAAATAATTAAAAGTAAAAAATAATAAAATATCTTTAAATTTACTCAAAAAGTATGGTTTGCAATCTTTTATATACAAAGGAATTTTTAATGAATTAGTTAAAACTCAACAATTTTCTAGCAAACTAGAACAAAAACTATTTTTTTTCTTAGCATTACAATCTATCAGAACCTAGGAACCAAAGAAATAAAATGCCATTTTTTAAGGTATAGGATATAACCAAGCTAACTAGCACTATTTTCATTCAATCTGCTTGTGAAGTTCCACAATATAAAATGAAATAAATGTGTAAGTGTTGCCATTAAGAAGTAAAGTTATAAAATTATTAATCTTATGCATTACATATATGTCTATTAAGAAAAAACAAGTAAATTAGTGAATACTATTTTACTTTAAAATTAATTTGTCTATAATTGGTTATTAAAATATTGAGTAGCTATGAAACTTGTTCTTCATAATCAATAGCAAAGAGTTCGGCAGGGGGAAATCCCTATTATTTAAAGTACTCCTTGGATAGATGATAAAAGTAATAAGATACTTAAAAGAAAAGAAGTAAAGATCTCTCTGAAATGACGAAATCTGAAGGTCAAATGTTGGAAAATAAAGGTAGGTAGAAAGTCTATTTAACATTGTTAATTCTCTACAAATCCATTTGTAGATGTAAAGAGATCTTCATGGAGTTCTGGGGAAGGAAGAATTCTTAGAAAATAAAGGAACCAGCAAAGCTGGAAACCTGTAGCTTATTACACAACCTGTCAGGTTGGAAAATAATCTCTTTCAGGCTTTTTTGCTGGTCTTTGCAATTTGGCTGGTTTCTGCCTCTTCCGGGCAGCTCATTTAGTATCATCCTCTTCCAGAATGTTTGGCTTATCTGAGAAATATCTAGCTGTCGTTACTGCTTATGCATTCTTGAACAGTGAGTAGCCTACTGAATCAAGTCAGTTTTAGGAAGTTCCTGAAACTTTCAGGTTGCTTACTTCCTAAAATTAATGATCTTCATTAAGGGATATAATGTTTAACTACCCTTTAGAATATTCCTTGTCTTAAAGAACTTTCTTGAAGTAAGAGAGTGAGCCAGAATTTTGATCCCATACATTGGTTCTCTTTCCATTCAGACATATACTGGATGTACTATATTTTTGTTGTTGTGACTAGACCAGACTATACCATGTCCAAAAGCTAAAGCAACTTTAGTAAGAAAGATTTTATTTTGGCTTATGATTCCAGAGGCATAGCGTCTATCATGGCAAGGAAGATATGACATAGCAGCATCAGCAAGAAGCAGAGAGATCACATTGTGTCCACATAGAGGAAGCAGAGAGAGAGAATAGGAAGTAGGGGAAAGCTATAAACCCTTAAAGCCCACCCCCTGAGATAGAGTTTCTCTTGCAACATTCCACTTCTTAAAGGTTCCATACTACCCCCCACCCCCACCAAAAAAGAAGCACCACCAACAGGGAAGAATTGTTCAAATAATGGAAAATATGGAGGAAACATCATCCAAATCATAACATTGCTCAATACTGGAGTTATAATCAGTAAAATGTAGATAAGTGGCCAAACATAAAAACAGGCAAATAAATAAGTTGACAACAAAGGTGATATTAAAGCTCTTAAAAACTGATAAACATGCCGGGTGGTGGTGGCTCATGCCTTTAATCCCAGCACTCGGGAGGCAGAGGTAGGCAGATCTCTGTGAGTTGGAGGCCAGCCTGGGCTACCAAGTGAGTTCCAGGAAAGGCGCAAAGCTACACAGAGAAACCCTGTCTCGGGAAAAAAAAAAAAAACTGTTAAACAATGATTGTCATCAAAAAGCAGAAGAAAAGGTATTAAAATCTAATTCTTCAAATCAGTACAGATAAAAATGTTAAGCAAATCTCCCAAGAACTTTGATGCAAAGAAACAAGGACTGTTAAGCTGTGCTGACATTATGTGAAATTTGTGCAGAGTGCCTTTATAAACTACATAAAAATATTTTCTTAAACAAACACTTTGATCTAGTAATTATTGCCTTGAGCAAACTATCAAACAAGTGTGTGTGCGTGTGTGTGTGTGTGTGTGTGTGTGTGTGTCTGTGTGTGTTTAGTAAAAGTTAAATACACTTAAAATGGTAATCATTATAATTTATGGGATTTTTTTTTCTTGTGTATTTTCTTCGTTTTTCAAAATTAGCATATTTTTTTTCTTTGTTTTTTTTTCTTTTTATTTTGCAATACAATTCAGTTCTACATATCAGCCACGGATTCCCTTGTTCTCCCCCCTCCTGCCCCCCTCACCTTCCCCCCAGCCCGCCCCCCATTCCCATCTCCTCCAAGGCAAAGCCTTCCCTGCGGACTGAGATCAACCGGAGGGTTTATATGAGCGAGAATTGTTGAGACCACGGTTGGATAAAGCACAGGGACAAATAGCCAAATGAATGGAAACACATGAACTATGAACCAATGGCTGAGGGGTCACCAACTGGATCAGGCCCTCTGAATGGGTGAGACAGTTGATTGGCTTGATCTGTTTGGGAGGCATCCAGGCAGTGGGACTGGGTCCTGTGCTCATTGCATGAGTTGGCTGTTTGAAACCTGGGGCCTATGCAGGATCGCATATGTTTTTTTATACAATCATGTAGGTGGAGTTTTCTCCAGTACTGCCCAGGCCCACAGCCACTCAGACCCAAAGAAACACACAAAGGCTTATATTAATTAAAACTGTATGGCCTAATGGCTCAGGCTTCTTGCTATCTAGATCTTACATCTTAAATTAACCCGTTTCTATAAATCTGTACCTTGCCATGTGGCTCATGGCTTACTGGTACTTTTACATCTTGCTTTCTTTGTGTCTGGCTGGCGACTCCTGACTCAGCCTTCCTGTTCCCAGAATTCTCTTCTCTCTTTGTCCTGCCTATACTTCCTTCCTGGATACTGGCCAATTAGCACTTTACTTATTAACCAGTCAGAGCAACACATTCAGAGCATACAGAGCGATATCCATAGCACAATCAGAAAAATTGGAGACCTATTTTCTTGACAGTGTATGTACTAGTTCAAATTTCCTCTATCCAAGATTATTCTTGTAATTCTTTAAAGCAATTAGTAAGTTAGTAATGCTAACAAAATTATAACCATTGTTGTCTACAAAATAAAAGTATTTGATTATACCATGTAATTTGACTGTTGGAAGTGGAGACTCCGGATTAGATCTAGAAGTTAAGCATTATAAAATAAGGAAGAATTTTTAATTTAATTTTTAAACTTTATATGACTATTTTGTCTGCATGTATGTAAGGGTACCATGTGCATGCCTGGTTCATGCAGAGGATAGAAGATGACGTTAGATTCCCCTGAAACAGGAGTCACAGATAGTTATATCCACTATGTGAGTACAAGGAACTGAACCCAGATTCTCTGCAAGAACAGTATAGGATCTTAATCCATGAGCCATCTGCTCACCCATGATAAGGAGGAATACTTTGTTTTCATATCCCACCCAGAGTGTGTTGACTTTTCTACTTAACACTTAAAAGCTCACGATCAGTGGTAACTGCCCTCAGCTCTAACATTCACCGAACAACCACATCATGTGCATGGAAGGTCATAGAATCTCATGAATTTCCAACTTCTCATCCAAAGCAAAAGCTTTCTCAAAACCATTCTCTCTTAGCAACTTGTCATTGTCATAGGCTAAATTTAAGCTCATGCTTAAATGGATCATTGGCAAAGAGGCAAGAGATTTCCATTGTTACTTAGAATGATTTTTGAGTCACTGTGGAGCTGGGATGAGTTCTTCCCTGCACACCCACTACAGTCAAGGAAGCTCTAACCTGTACATAGCCAGGGTTCCCTTAGCTGGAGCATGGAAGAAGTTTATTAGGTTGGCCACAAAAGATATCTGACACAAAAACCAAATGTTCTTGTTAACAGAAGGAAACAAAACCACACAACTTTTAATAAAAATCTGTTATCACACCTTTCAAGTTAGCTACATTACTTTATCATTTGTTATTTGGTTGGTACAGTATCAGAAATTTAAAATCACTTTGTCATCTACTCCAGACCACAGTGATATAACTAAAGAATCAAGTATACCTTCCAGCTTTCAAATTCTAATCAAGGCTTCCCAGGTTTTTGTATCTAGCATAATTGAATTTAGAATATTGAAAGTGATGCTATGATAGGATTCTACTATCTTATAACACAGTTTTGATGCCGGATTAAGAATGTTTTAGTCTTTCTATCACTTTAGTCCTTATTTGACCTAAAAGTTGCTCACATTTACCTTGGTATGTTTCTTCAAAGTAGATGGATCCTGTTTACTAATTCAGTTAGTCTGTGTCTTTACCCATTGAATTGAGACCATTTATATTCAGAGGTATCATTGAAAGATATGTACTTATTCTTGTGTTTTTTTTTTCTTTTTGGTTATATGTTGTTTTCATACACATCTTTTGATTATTCTGGTATTGCTTTTCCCTGTGGCCTCTGGGGGTTTGTTTATCCTTCTCTTCTGTCTCAAATATTTCTTCTAGTATTAACTGTAGAGTTAACTTAATGGTCATACATTCTTTTAATATTTTTATAGTGGATTTTTTTTGCTTTTGCTTCAATATTATAGGTAGTTTTGCTCAGTCTGGGTTGTTACAGACCTTTAGAAATTAGAAAAATGTTTCTCATTCCCATTTAATAATCAGATCTTATTCTAATATATCTGCCTCTATATGAGATTTGACAGATTTCTGTATTCTTATTTAGACTTTATTTTTACTGTTTTTATGTTTTATTTTATATTTTTATTTTATGTGCATTGGTGTTTGGCCTGTGTATATATCTGTGTAAGGGCATTGGGTCTCCTGGAACTGGTGTTACAGACAGTTGTGAGCTGCCATGTGGGTGCTAGGAATTGAACCCAGGTCCTTTGGAAGAGCAGCCAGTGCTCTTAATGGCTGAGCCAACTCTCCAGCCCTATTTTTACTATTTTAGTTTTAGTAGGTTATGAGAAATTTTTTTCTATGCCTATTTGGTGTGCTGTGGCTTCCTGTTCCTGGATAAGTATTTCTTTCTCTACATTTTGGGGAGTTTTCTTCTTTATTTAGGGTATTAATTATGCCTTTTCCTGGAATTCTCCTTACCCTATGTCCATCATTCACAGTTTTAGTACTTTCATGGTGGCCAAAGTTCTCGCATATTCTGTTATTGTGTGTATCATTTTCTTTTATTGGGTTATATCTAGTTTCTCCATGTCTCTAAGCCCCTGATATTTTGCCTTCTCTGCAATTCATTATGAGGCCAAAGAATCCACTTTTAGACTTAGTGAGCTTATAATTTCCTGATTCATCTATGTTTGGGTTTTGTTAGTATTTATATCTTTATATTGAATTTTATTTTCATATTCTGAATTGTTCTCATTGTTTCAATCAACCATTTGCTTGTGGTTTTGAACTTCATTTTTATTCCTGTCCACTTTTGTATTCGTTTATTTCCTCTTTGAATGCCGTGAACTCTCTGAGCATGTTTACAATTTTTTTTTAAGGTGTATGTGTATTTTGTCTTTTCTCCTTACAAGAACTCTCTGAGCATGTTTACATTTGTTTTTAAAGGTGTATGTGTATTTTGTCTTTTCTCCTACATGACATAGGATTAGTGATTTTTGGAGGGGATGTATTTTGTCTTGACTTTCATATTGTTTGTGGTTTTATGAACACAACTGGGCATCTGGATTCAATATGTTGGTTGTATTTTGTTATGAGTTTTTAGCCTATCATGCCACAAGACTGAGTGGAGAGCTGGGTATCTTGGGAAACTCTGTAGGGGCCACAGACAAAGTTAAGCCACCAGGAGCTGAGGCCGACTTTCCTAAAGGAATCTGGTCCCTGATCTAATGCTTGAGAAACTGCTTGGAACAGAGTTGTTCTGCAGACAGCCTGAAGTGACTGGGAAATGCAGGGCTAAAGGTGAGGCATGGCAGGCCACAGTCAGGGTCATTGACTAGGACCATGGCTGGAGGGGCCACACAGAGGCTGTACCGAACAAGACCAGTGTGGAACTAGGCTAGAGTGACCACATTTGGAGCTGCAGCTGATGTAGCAAGGGAAATCAGAGGTGGGGTGGATCAAGACATGATAGGGACAAGGTCATTTAGCCACTGCTTCAATCTCACATGCAGCAGTGACAGCAAGTAGGAGCAGAGGTGGGAGAGGCAAGGGTCCAAGTCTGGCAACAGCTTTCTTAAACATCACAAAACGATGAACATAGTAGAGAAAGTCACTGGTTTGAGAATGCGTGGCTCAGTAGCAGAATCCAGGTTTGTAGATCTGATCCCAATGCCATCCAAAGCAAAGCAAGAGGAGTTCACTTTGTTATCTAATCTTCAGATCTTTTCCAAATCTCAATAGTGTCCATTAAACATTAGTAATTTTCTGGTCTAGATCAATCCAATATTGTATATTGTATTTGGTTTCGGAAGTCTTTCATTGGGATTGGTTGGTTTTGTTGCTGCTTTCTCCTGTTACCCAGAACATGTTTTAGTTGGATTCCAGTTCAGTTTTCCAGCTATAAAGCATAATTGTCCTTTTCTCAGTGCATGAGAAAGCAAAGGATACCAGTTTGGAGTTTAAATAAAAATGTCAATGTTGATGATTTGATTCAGAATGTGTGTTACTAAATTTCTACTGCTATTTACTTTTATGAATCTTAGTAGGAAATACTTTGGCACAATATTAGTACTCTGCTTCTCATGGACTGTACCTACTACTTTTGTCTAAATTATTAGTACGATGGTGACCGGTGTTTTCCTACCTGTAACCTACCCATGTATTAAAGTTTTTTTTGTTTTGTTTTGTTTTGTTTTTGTTTTGTTTTTTGGTTTTATCGAGGCAGGGTTTCTCTGTGTAGTTTTAGTGCCTGTCCTGGATCTTGCTCTGTAGACCAGGCTGGCCTCAAACTCAGAGATCCACCTGGCTATGCCACCCAAGTGCTGGGATTAAAGGCGTGTGCCACCACTGCCCAGCAACCTACCCATGTATTAATTGGCATCCTACTGTAACAGAGATTTCCTTGTATCCTATTGATTTGTTTATTTGTATAATGATATATTCCTAGATATTTGTTTATTCTCTAAAATGCACTTTAATTATTATTTTGACATTCAAGTTGTCCTTCAAGCTTTAAGAAGCCATGTGTATCTCCTTTCCTGCTATGGCCTTTGTATCCAAAATAAATGACATTGGCACTCTGAACTCCAGACACGCTGATCAAATGGAAAATATTTCAACATGAACAGCACTTAACACTATCTCAGAATCTCAAAGCCTAGCAGCATGACCACATGCTAACAATCCTGGCTCCCTAAAGATATTCAAAAATACACACTATTTATTGCTTTTTTAACAAAGATATTTCCATAGAAATCAGAATGTGATGCATGGCATTTTATTGAAACAGCAAAGCTGGTTTCTTCTTCCTTCTTTGTGTGTTATATGCATTCATGGAGTTCTAGAACAAGACAATGTTGAATACTATAACAACTTGTAGATGCCTAGCAACAATTCTCTGGAGTATATGTGAGAAGTTTTTGTTTTGCTTCTATTCTCTTCTAAGTGTGCTTATTCAGAATGAACACTCTCCTGTGGCCTTAAATTAAACCTGGCTCTACCAATACTTGCAAACATAGCTCTAAACAGAAATGCATTTGGTTTTCCCGGCCCCTCCCTCACTGAATACCCTCTTAGCACTTTTACCTTACTTTCTAGTGCATATCACAATTTGCAATTAGATAATTATATGTAATTATGTGTAATCACGTATAATCACCTCACACTACAGGGCACTAGATACTAAGTGTATGAGGCCAGGGACCAGGTTCCCCAATTCATTCAACACTCAGTGGAGTGCCTATTCATAACAGCTGCTTTCAAAAGAAAACTTGTGTATCCAAAAGGTATTTATAAGGACATAAACCTGCATGGGCATTGTACTGTAGTCTCCCCAGCCCCTAGAATTGTCACAGAAAGGGGAAAATTATCCTGATTGATGAAGAGAACAAATTAAGAAATAATTTGCAGTTTGAACAGTTTCTGTGATTACAAAAAGAGATATGTTCCCATATTTTCTGCCACACTTTGGTGTGCTTCCTCCAACATATAGGAATATCATTACTTCCCAGAGGGTTACAAGGTGACATTATTGTGTTCTGTGTCGTTGTCATTGTCTACTGTAGCATCTAGGACTGTGTTCCATCACTGAGTTTGCATGCAGTGTTATAAACCTTTTGGATGTGAAATCAAGTAAATTCTTACACATTCTCTCAGAAAATCATAACCTCTGCTACCAGCGACGGTGGGGAAGGATATTTACTAGGTATGATATGTAGCCTGTCCACACTGATACCTATGTGGCAGATGCCTGACGCCCACAGTATTTGTGTCACACTACATTTTGCAAATTGTCACCAGTTCATCCACCTAGGCTGTGCAAAGGATTGATAAATGGTTTGTCTTAAGTGAGCTTTTTCAGGCAATAATTATCTACTCTGAGAAACACGTGTGTATTACAACTACATATAAATAAAATATGCTGTTTTATGTTGTAAAGAGTAATTCATCCTTTAAATCACTCATTCATTCACACCATTGGGTAGTTAATATTACTTCAGAGACTGCAGCTGCCTGGCACGAAGCAAAGGGTGAATACACACTGGTGACCCAAAAGGAATGGTTCTTCGCTGCACAGAACTTGAAATCCACTGATAAGGATAGAGACTTTTAGAAAAATAAAATAAAGTATTCCTGGCTATTAATCAGGTTTAGTGACAGAAAAAGAGTGTTCTGAAGGATGATACCAGGAGGGCCCTGTTTCCTCTTGGGTGCGTAGGAAATCATCTCTGAAATAAAGAGGTACGTTGAAGGGAAGCTGGTTGATTTGTCTTTGCCTGTTTGTCTTTCTGATTAGGTTTACACTGCAGATATTTTTCTCTTGAAGTTTTAAAGGCTGAGATGTCCAAACTCTAGGAGCTGACAGATTCAGTTATTGATGAGGATTAGAGGAAAACCAGCGTTCTCGCTGCACAAAGGGGAGGAACAAAGTGTGGGGCAGGGAAGAGAAAGAGAAATAATGAGTTCATTTGCTGTTTTTCTTGTCACTGTAATAAAATACTTAAAGGAGGAGAATTAGTCTCTCACAGGGATGAGCCTTTATTAGTAGTCCAATGCACAGTGCTCACCCTTGAAATCATATACACCACCAAGAAAAATGGACTCAGCATATTGCATTTACATATATTTTTAAATACACATGTGTTTATAACAATAATCAGATAAAAATAGTCTATCAACTTGAATGAGGGAGGGACATGGGGTTAGAGGCTTATAGGAGTTTATCAGGAAGGGTTTAGAGGGGAGAAAGTGATGCAATTCTATTTCAATTAAAAATGTATTAAGTAGGCCTGAGTTAATGGCCTAGTAGTTTCAATTAAAATAAATAAATAAAAATGTATTAAAATAACATAGAAATAATAATACTAAAAAGAAACAACTTAAGGTAGAACAGACTTATTTGGAATCATGGTTTGAGAGCACATAGCACATCATGGTTTGTGGGTATGTCAGCAGGAGCAAAAGAATGCATGCATACATCTCTGTGGATCATGAAACAAACAGAGGCTGAACCAGAATAGAGGACATGTTAGAGCTCTTAAGTACCCCCAAGTCCAATTATCTACTTCTTTCTACAAAGCCCTACTTCCTGAAGTCTTCAAAACCTCTCAAAATAATGCTACTGGCTTAAGATTAAATGTTCACACCAAGAGCCTGTGGAACACTTTTCAGACACAAACCATAGCAATAGAGAAGGAGGCTATTCTGGAGTCTCTTCCTAAAATGAGATTTTTGAGCTGATTCACAGAAGACAGAGACTAAAATATTCATTGTGGAGGTAGGGACAGCATGGCATATCCACAAAGCAGATAAAAAGTCCATGTGCCTAATGCATCATATGCAAGAGGCAATGTCTAGAGCAAGACAGACATCTAGACTGGAGAGGTATTATATAGAATCTTGGTGATGTGAGAAGGAGTTAGAATTCTACAATTTACGGAGGAAAATGAGAAATCATTACTGATTTTAACCAAGACCACCATATCCTTCTGTATTTGAAGATTCTATACTTACTTGCAAAGTATTTATTCATAACACCCTAATCACCTTTTGTGGTCACATTGATGTATATTTACCCAGCTGATATGGGGCAAGGTGACATTTGTGTTCCTTCTTCAGTGCTCAGGTTTTAGTGTTTCCTGATCAACTCAGTGTCATATTTTCAAATATTTGTGCTTTAATTTTAATTTTGTTTAATGTTCTATTTTAGATAGTCCTCCATTGTAGCATTGGAAGGCTATCTGATGTTCATGAGTGTAATGAGGAATGATATGCCTTAATAAGAAAATATTTGGCATCAAGCTTTGCCCAGATGTGCATTACAGTCTGTTAGCCATGACCTTGCCAGTAGCAAACTAAATATATATTAAATAAGGTACCTCTAAGCAAAGTTATTAGTTGTTTAATCTACTTCACTAATTAGTGGATGAAAACATTGTGGCCAAAGGATCTCAAGTACATATCTGTATTTCCCCTCTCAGTATTGGATAAGTACTTGCTAATTCTTCATATCTTATGGTAGTTTTTCTAAGACATAACTACAGAGAATATTGAGAAATACATACATATATTAAAATTGTCACCTGGGCTGCAATATGGAGTATGGACAAGAGAAAAAGCTAGACAGTCCCCTAAGTCTAAGTAGATAATATGAAGATGAAGGCAACTTGTATGGTACTTATAGTGGAGATAGATACAGAGAGATAAATTTAAGGGTCTAGGATTAACCAGATATAAAGACTTGGGATAGTTGCTTTGGGTCCTTTTCTGGCCTTGTCATTTGCATTTCACATTCCCAGAACACCCACAAAGGCTCACTGAATATAACTTTACATTATGAGACAATAAGATATGCTTATAACTTATCTATCACATATACATATGACCATTTAAATCCTTAGAGCATGAGGTTGACACAGACCAGTTCATTTAGACTATAGCTGGCTTTACTTTGTTAGTGAAGTTTTAATTCATTTATTCTTCTGACATACGTTTAATGTCAAGATTAATGGCTCTTAATGGCTACTAAAACAGTCTCTGTTAGGCACATCTTCTTCCATGACTTGTGATCTTGTTATGAACCATCATGTGCTAGCACAGATTTGCCCTGTAATCTAGCAACCATGTACAGAAAATTTCCTCCCCATCATCAAGCTAAAAGATTCTTTCCTCTCCAGAGTGGAAGGTTTAGTACATTAATAAAAATAGTTAACATTTGCTACAAATGTGACAGCTATGAAGTACCCATCTTTTCTATTTTTAATCAATTTAATTAATGTTCCATCCCTTGATCAGAGAGGTTTCCAAAAGGAAAGTAGTAACTGATGAATGTTTTGGTCACTAATCATGAAGATAAAAAAATTAAAACTTCAAATTAAATTTAAGAACATTTTAGTTACAAAGATTGAATAGTAAAGACACAAGTATGAAACATTTTATATTAGCACATAACTGACTAGAAAAAATACAGACATAAAGAGAAATATAAGGGAACATAGAGCATAGATGGTGGTTACCTCCTGAAACTGATGTTCCTTTCTGGTTAGCAGCAATTCAGTGTTGTGGAGATGTTTCCTTCATATGCCTATATTCTGGAAAATACACCCTCTCCCCACCCCAGTGGTTTGGAATTTGAACCACCATATCCAACCAGATGTTTCATCTCTTCTACCCAGGATTGACCTGGAAAAGTTACATGGACCAATGGTGGCCGAAGAAGCATGAAGACTAGACTTGTGGGGTAAGTTTTAAGAAAGATTGTCCACTGATAAATAGACATGAAAAATCCACATCTCTCAGTGTGGGATAATATGAGCCAGTGTGGCTTAGATGTGGACACTACTTAGAGCTACTCCTATGGAAGTATGGGACAAAAGCTGATGCCACCAAAAGGTGTGTTAAATGAACAAGATACTAATGATTCTGAATCAATGAGTTAACCAAACCCAGAGGTGAAAAATTATCTGCAAATTATAGTTATTAGTGTTTAAGTTATTTTGCTTTGAGCCTCCTATGACTTGCTGGCTAAAGCATCCTGCCATGAGTCACCATTTAGGATATGCCTTTTTCATATTTTATTAATGCAAAATATGCACATTTATACACTTGACTGACACATCAGAAAAGATGTTGCATCTTACAACTAATAACATCTTTGACTCAGAAAATTTTAGCAAAAGTAAGACTAATTAATTGGCTACAAATCATTGAATTCCATCCATGAACACCTTCTAGCAAAAAAGGTTCATTGGACATGAGGGATGTGCTATGTTAACTCATAACTTTTTAGGGAAGATAAAGCATGAAGATAAGTAAGTGTCATACACAGCAGTATTTAAACAATGATAGCTATGGTTAACTGCTCTCAGACCACCAGTGAAGCAAAGTAGACTTCTTTTCAGGAAGTATGCAAGGGGAGGTCATTTGAAATAAGTTTATAAGGACCTACCAGACAAGTTAAATTCATTAGGCTAAGCAAAGAAAGAACTTCTCCAACCAAATCACAGGACCTACAGTGATGTCAGTGTCTTTCAGGGACAGTGAGGACTTAAAAATGGTAAAATAGACCCTTACCACAGTTTCCTTCTCCCAGGTTTTCCAAAGTACGTGTGTGTGTGTGTGTGTGTGTGTGTGTGTGTGTGTGTGTGTGTGTGTGTGTGTTTACAGTTAGTTTAGGCATATACATGTGACACAATGGACGGACAGAAAGCAGACAACAATCTCACATGTCTCTCTTTGCTTTCAGCTTTGTTTAAATCAAGCTCTTTTTTGTTGTTCCACACTGCATACACCAGACTAGCTGTCCCCCAAGCTTCCAGGGATCCTCTTGCCTCAACACCTTCCATATAATAGTAGAAATGGTGGGATTACAGACATACGGCTGCATCCTGCTTTATATGTGTTCTTAGGGTTTGAACTTGGGTCTTTATGCTTGCACAGGAAGGGCTTTACACATGAAACCATTTCCTTAGTCCTTCAGTTCTAATCTTTGAGTCTTGAAAGTTATCACCTTTCTGTTGACATTTCCATTGAAATATAACAAAAGCAGGTCCTGATCAATCAAATGTCTTTAATTTGCCCCATAACAATTCTTTCAAGGAACTTAAGACAACATAGTACATCATTGAAAACTGCAGCCAAACACTCATAGTCATAATAACTAAAAGGAAAGTCAAAATAATTCAATTATTTTACATGCCACCTCAGGACAGTTATATGACTTCACCTGGCATTCAAAGCAACCGCTTGGAATAGTCAGGATTGTTCTAATTATGTGGTAAATGATTGCATGTATCCCTTGCCCAAGGTCAACTAGAAATCAGAAACTAGAATTTGCCTTCAGGTCTGTTTCACTCTCAAACCCAAATTTATATCCTGCATAAAATGTTGCCTCCCAATTTTATTTGGAGAAATTGAGGCTGATTCTATCTTTGGCCATGCTGAAATAGGTTTAGAGGTATTTTCCTCTTTCTTTTGATTTGTTCTTTAAGCAACACATTATTTGCTCTGGTGTGCTATTTGCATCATACTATATGAAGACTATTCATGAGAAATATCTAATATTTATTATTAGAAAATAACCTATAACCCTGTTTTTTTTAATTACTGAATAGCTACATAAAGTTTCTTCAACCCCAGTTGATCAGGCAGCCAGTTACTTTATATCAACTTAAAGTATTTACTGTTCTCTGGGCCAAATTTCAACCCACAAAGAACAGAGTGCTGAGTCTAATTGGGAATAAGTTTCACAGATGCATCATGAAGGTTATAGATTTTATTTTATTCTCTACAAGTCACTTGTCACAGAGGTACCCTGGATTTCAGAAAGGTTTTTGTAGCTATACAGATTAAAAGTACAAGTGAAATAGAAATGCATGAACCCATCTGTCTTCTCCTTTCAAATAATTTAAAACCCAAGTCATGCACTTCAAAGCTTTTTTGAGTATAGACCAGTCTGAAACACCAAAGGCCACAAAATGCCATAGAAATGAGAGTGGATGGCTGACCTTTGAGTCAGTCTAGTCTGGCCACACTTACTCTGACCTATATGGTTCAGTCCTTTTTACAACAGCTTTAGAATTCCTTTGCATGGAATGCTTTTAAGTAACTACCCAATGGCCGAAACAGTTCCCCTAACCAACCAGTGCTTACTGCATTGAAAAACATAATGGTACTCACACAGCATGACTATTTAAAAGGTAAAATGAATACATAAAACAGATAAACACCTGAGGAAGAATTTGGTATTAAATATTAAATCAAAGCCAACTGCACACTGGTTCATATTTTACATTTAGAAGAAATTCACTAACAACCATTTTCCTTGTTAAGAAGGATCTTTAGATCAGTGTTGTAATTAAACACATGGCATATGTATTCCAAAGTATAGCTCATCAGTTTGTAATTAATTTTCTTCTTTGTAATCTTCAGACACTGACTCTTCTTTCTGACTCCCATTTAAATTCAATAATGCTTGCCCATTGACTTAAAATTATCTTGGTCATATGACAAATGTACACTGAAGAAATTAATGAGTATAGATATAGCTGTGGTACTGTTTACTTTTTGCTTGAAAGGAGGTCATGTAAATAAGACACCACATTGGATAACAAAAAACATTGGGCATCTGTGCCTGAATATGTTTGTGGGTATATGTATGAATATGTGTGTGCCTCTGTGTGTGTGTATCTGTGTCTGTGCTTGTTTATATGTTTTCACTACAGGGATTTAAAAATTGAAACTGTGGCAATATTTGTGGAAAAATCCAAAACAATTTCATTTTGAAGGGAACAATTTTCAGCTCAAGTGAAACTAAAATAAAGGGGTTAGGAAAAAGAAAAAGATAGAATTGGAATGGAAACAGAAACTTGGTCATGACAAAAATAAAAAATATTTTAGCAAGTACTGTAACATTTTCCTTCTTTTGTTGTTATAATGGCAGTGGATCCTAGTCATATTAAGATATTTTTGAATTAAATAATAAATATATAAATAATAGATTCAAAACGATTGGTCTTGTTCTAAACTAAGCCCTCCATGGATCATTCCTGCTGCTCCCCCATGGACTCTGCTCCTCCTCCTTCATCCCGCAACAAGAACCTTTGCATTCAGCAGTACAAGTGTGTTTATCCACCTGCTCCATTCTGCTGATATTACAACATGCTTGCTAAGTAGGAGTCAAGGTTTCTCTATCATTCCACAACAAGAACGTTAAGGTAGGATAACATACTTTGAGCAGTATCTTTAGACTGGGATAAAAACGTTGCCAAATAGGAAATGTTTATTAGAAAGTGTTTGAAGAGAACACATAGTTCTTTGCGGTTCCTAATCCTTTCTCTTATTCAAGGACCAAAAAGCAGGGATGTATCGAGAAAAACACAATTGTCCCTGTCTTCCTTCTATGACTGCTAATGACAGGTCAGTGAGGGATGTTAAAACAGCTGAATATACATGGTAAGAATTAACCCTGTGCCTCTTTACAAAATGTATTCTGTGAGATGATAATAGTAAAATTATTTCACAACCAAATACATTTACTTTTAATCACTGTGGAGACTCTTGGAGCCCTTGTTTTGTAACATATTAGCACATGTCTGCATGCTAATGAGGTGGGGTCAGGAAGCAGGAGACACTATGTTCAAGGTCTCCAGGACCTTAGTGGATCATGGAACACCACCTGTACACTTTTTTCTTCAAGACAAATAAAAAGGCAATTATCATGATACATTGTTGTGGACTCATAATTCAGTCACCACGGTAGCATGTGATTCACGGGCTGTGAATCAATTCGCCCTGTGGACCATACAAGAAAGATTATTTCCTGGGTATACTGCAGGAAGGCAATGAGATGGGCAGTACCTAGAACTTAACTTGGAGTTGAAGACAGCAGGCCTTCTCCCACATGATGAGGTGTCTTCATTTGGGAGAAGTATTTCTTTAGTTAGGGTGAGTTTCTTTGCATGCAGTTCCCTGGGATTCAGTTCCCATCACGCAAAGGAAGTCATTCATGGTTGACCCATGGACTCTTCTGGGAAGTTAGTGAGTCACTGTGTAATTTCTAGCTGCTGAGCAAATGAGAACATCAAAGTTCAGCCCTGGTCAAAAGCTCAGGACATGGCGTCCTTGTGCCCAACTTTGTGCTGTCAGATTATAGTGTTTCAAAGCTGGCAGTTTGAAATTCCTTTAACAAATTTATTAAAAAAAAATCCCTTAACTAGTGGCTGACTCTCTCTTCTAGTCTCTTATTTATGGCCTTCCCTACACATATACAGTTTTACACATATACTGTGATTTAATTCATAGCCCCACTAGGTGAAAGCTCCAGGAAGATGATGTGTTTATCTACTATTTCTATGCAGCATTTTATTTCCAGTGCAATAGAGTGTAGGGCACATTGATGCTGGTGACTTAACTGCTGTGTGCTCAGTGAAACTCATGAATCAATAGTGCAAGGCAATTTAACTGTGCTAGTGTAAGTTGGCTTATTGTTTTGGCATTTATATTCTGTAGCTTGCCCTTTTTTAATGTATATTATTCTAGAAACTTAGGAAACCTGTCTAGATAGTTGCATAGTTTTGATACAATCAGGATTTCTTCTTGCTCCCGTGTAGGAAGTCTTCTTCACCATCTCTTGTCTCCTACACACAGTGATAATAATTAACATCTGTCATGGCATCCTAATATTTTCAAAACAATATATAGATGGAATCATGTGGGCATGTGGTCTTTTGAGTCAGGCTTCTTTGTTCTAGCATGGTGTGCCTGAGATGGATCTTTGTTGCTACACATACTTTGAGTTTACTGTTTTCCTCTTGTTCAGTAATACACCACTAGATGAATGGACCATAATTTCTCTGAATTAAAAATGTTAGTGTTTTTTCTTCATTGTTTTTAGTTGTGTGTATGTGTTTGAATGTAAGTACAATGCCCACAGAGGTCAGATTCTCTGGAGTTGGATTTACATGTGGAACCCATGATGTGGGTGCTGAGACTCAACTCAGGTCATCTGAAAGATCAGTATATCCTCTTAACCACTTGAGACATCTCTCCAGCCCATGCTGGTTGTCTTTTGAATGAGATTCTAGCCTACGAAGCTAAAACAGAAGACTGAGTACAGCACTTGGAAAATTCTTCAGTAGCCACAGCCAAAGCTAGGCCACCAGGAGCTGAAAGAGATTCTCCTACAGAATCTAGGTCCAGTTCTAATGCCTAAGCAACTGCTTGGCCAAGAGGGGCTGGAGACTACATGAAGTGACTGGGGAGTGCAGGTCTGAAGGTGAAACAGAACAGGCTACCATCATTTACTGGGGTCATTATTAAAGGAATAACATGGTAATCTTCATTTCGGGCATCTCATAGATTCCACATCACTATATGTGCAAAATTGTATCTGTTCTGAGAGAGAGCAAACTACTAAGTGGTATGGAAGAAATTTGTGTATAATGAACAAAGGACAGAAATTTAGGGGAAGTCCCTAGCAGTCAATACTGCCATTATTTGGAGACTACCATGAATTAGACATAGGAGAATTGAAAATAACATCACTGAGTTACATTCTATGTCCATGAAATAAGAACTTGGATCAAGCATAGCTAATAATTCTTTAAAGGCCAGGATATCTAGCCAGATGTGACTTTACAGTATTGAATGTGAGCAGAACTAATCAACCAGAAGAGTGAATTGGTCATCTTGTAAAGTTTAAGTAATATGAGAATTTGGATGGCAGTACTTCATTGTAAAGGTCCCAGTGAGTGTCAAGGCCAGCACTGTTCTGAAGATGGATGAACTTCATGTACTTGGCCTGAAGTTATTAAACTTTGGAATCATTTAAATAATTTTCCTTGTTTTAATTTCAAGGTCTGCCTACAGGCAGATAACTTACTCATCACACTGATGAGAGTGCCATGGCTCTTATTTCACACCCAGAATTAAGGAATTTATACTTATGTCATACCCATATTAAAATTATGAATCTATACAGTTTGTTTCATGCATGAGTTATGTTAACATAAGTTAACCCTGAGACAGCTTGTATGGAGAATCCTTCCCTTCCATCCTCCTGATTTTTTCCTTCTTTCCCTATTTATATCATACAACACTATTTTGTAGTCTTTTTCTCTAAGTTGTTTTTAAATGAACTCATCTATATTTTAATTAAAATTAAAATAATGAATATATCAAAGGTTATGTTGCATTATTCACATCATGAAATAAGATACATAAAAATGTGTAACTAAGAAAATGAAAATTGTAGACCATCCTTTATAAATGCTGTTAAAGATGTGATGCCTACCTGTGACCTCTTGGTGACATTAGATCATTAAGTGTTTTTCATGTGTAGACATCATGTACTAAATAATACATAAGTAGACATACCACATACTTGGTATCTCTGGGACTTTATTTCTCACATTTAAAATCAGATACTTTCCAACATTAACTCTATAGTACTCAACAAGAAATGGTTTAGATGCAAATAAAGTGGAAAAATACAGACATCCTCAGAGAGTAAACTTATCTCATCTGTGTGCCTCACTAAAATAGTGTTGTTAATATCTCTGTATTTTCTTAATAATTGAATGATAATCATTTCATTGTATCTGCTTTTTATAATTCACACAATGTGGGCAATATTGGTGAGTCCTTTATAACATGTGGCAGAAGATAAAGCTAAAGGTAAATGATAACATGAAGAAACTATCAAGTTATGTTTCTTCAGAAAAGCAATGTAATTTTTTAAGTATGGAAGGAAACATCATTCTAGATTATGAGAGATTTAAAAATCTTGTGATCCAAATTCAATATGCTGTATTTAATTAAGTAGAAGTTCCAGAACAATCAATTGATAGCAACTAGGAAATATTGGAGATGTTTCAGTAGTCAGTGTATATTAGTCTGTGTTTGAAAATTATTGCTAATTTCATCAGGAATGACAAGCCCTATAGAGGGTCATGTTGGATAGATATATAGGTACTGATGATATACAGCCATTCCAGGACACCTGCAATTTACTTTGAAGTGACTCAACAAGAGAGAGGGGAAGAAGGGGGAGAGAGGATATGAGAATAGAATAAGCAATTAAGGGAAAAATTCAGTAATTTTCATTCATACTGTTGCATTGTGAGTGTTTATTACACAAAGCTTTATATTTCTTGTGAATTTGAAAATTCTTACATAAAGAGTTTTTAAATGGTGTATCTGCATTGATAAGCAGATATGCCTAAGAAATATAGAGAAAAATAAAACAAAAAATTGTAGGGGTGTACAGAACAATCCCATTGTGTGTATTTCCCTTCCTTCCACTCTAGTTGCATCTGTAAAGTTGGAATAATAAACAGGAAAGTCTGAGTCCTGGCTTATTTCTTTTTCCAGAGAGTCTAGTAGGAGTAGGGGAGCAAACAAAGGAAATTTTACTTTTCATGATTTTTTTAACATGAATTTGTGCGGATTCATATGTAGCTGCAGTTTTATCTCTAATGTATATATTAAAGTATTATCCAAAATTCTTTGAGTTAATCATAATTAGCCTTTTACCCCCAAAATTATTGGTGTTTCTCTGAAGTAGAAGCTACCCAAAATAGGATAGGACACATACTCTGAAAGAAATAGCTTTATACAAAATACCATCTGGCCATGATGAATTGCCATAAAGAAAATACAGGTCAATCAGGAAACAAAGCTGAGGACAACAGTGTACTGCACATTCGCCATGTATCAGAGTAGTAAAGGTATCTAGGTAACTTAATTCTATACACTCTCTCTCTCTCACACACACACACACACACACACACACACACACACACACACACACACACTTTCACATGCACATACACTTGATTCAATTGTCTCTTTCACTGTTAAAGCTTTTCATTTTTCTGTTGAGGTATACATTTCTCTAACTAGGTTGCAGTGTTTTTTTGTAGAGAGGATGACTGGATCTATTTTCCAGCCTTTTTCTCCTTCTCGCTCTTACCTAGCTCTCTTTTCTTGAAGAGATTAAAGAATGAATTGACTGAAACTAGGAAGTAATGGGCAAGCTAAAGGCAACTTGGTCAGTAGCTGAAGAGATTACGACCCTGTGGATGGTGCTAACTCCCCAACCTTTCCTAGGCCTGCTGTGGTGGGGGCAGACCAAGGCAGAGAATATTTGGAGTCAGGGAGGTACATGCCAAGGTCAGTTCTGAAAGGTGTTCTATGACAATTCTCCCACAATGTGCTGCGGTGGTTGATGTCACCAGTCTAAGTGTTATTGTTCGTGCAATCCCAGTTCGTTGCTGTTTATTCAGTCATGACTGGCTGTGTCTGCAGGCTGCACACTAACATATTAAGTTGTAGTTTTCTTGCTTCCAATTTTTTGTGTGTAGCAACTGTGTTAGTCTCTAAGACACTAAAGCATTATGAGATCTCTGCTGTCACTAATGTCCCACTGCCCAGCACCACTGCCATACTGATTGATGCCCAGAGTAGCCTAATGTGTCAGTTTTGGTCCCTTAGGGCTTTGTGTGCCTGTGAGCTGTACTCATGTACTCTACAATACTCTATCAAATCCCTTCCCACAGT
This sequence comes from Peromyscus eremicus, assembly GCF_949786415.1. NCBI lineage: Eukaryota > Metazoa > Chordata > Mammalia > Rodentia > Cricetidae > Peromyscus > Peromyscus eremicus. The sequence goes on from NC_081419.1 coordinate 46,162,067, forward strand.
CACTTCCAAACCAATAACAAAAGTAAATTAGGTAACACTAGCAATAGTGAACAGGCCAGAAGTCAGAATCAAGCAAGCTGCTTCCTTTGTGGACTTGTGACAAGTATTTCTCAAGCATCGAACACACTATAGTGCTTCCTAGGATTAATAAAAATTAAGGCAAGTAAAGCATCTATAAATTCCAGACCTTCAGATATGCTGAGGAGATAGTTTTATGTCTCTACTGATCGATTGGGTTTTATCTAATCAACTTCAAAATTAAGCCTGGAGAGTCATTACTTCACGTTTCATAACAATATATCTGTGATACTGCATTATGCATATTTCACATTGTTTTGCTAAAATATAACACCATTGGAACAGCAGTCATAAATGGAAACACAGTTGAACTAAATGACATTTTGACATTTTATGAATTTAAACTGAGCCACCCTGCTTAGACTAAGTTGCCAGGGTCCTTGTCTCCTTGTAGTCAGCCAGCCATCTTCTTCGTGTCTCGCTGCATCTGCAGTGAGGTTTGTATTCACAACCTTCCAAAACAGAAGGAAAGAAAGAAAAGAAGACAAATACCCATGGGGTTTGCTGCCATCGTGATTATTGTGGCACAGGGTGGAAAAATGGACCCAACATCCTATGACAGCAATGTCAGAATCTAAACAGCCTCTTAGATTAAAATAATAATAATAATAATAATAAAAATAAATAAATAAATAGATAAGTAAAGTACATAGTTTGCAAGTAACAATGGCTTTATGACATTCTTTGATTTTGTTGTCTATTTTCTTTCCTTCATTAAGGAAAAGGTTGGAGTAGTATTTTAAGCTGATGAAGAAAAAAATCAATCTTACTTATAGTTCTTGAGTATTTCTTGGATATCGTTTTGAGAATCTATTATAGATTTGAAAGTCTATAATATAGTGAAAAGCAAGTAACACCAATGGAGGATTCTAATTGCAGCCTTGCCATCGATTAACTGTGTAAACTTAGACAAATTACTTTTCTGGCCTCTGATTTTCTGGTCAAATAATTCAGTTCCAACATGCTTTGTTTGGTGATACACTTTTTGTCGCCATTGACCTGTCTATGGAAAAAGAAAGGTGCTACACTAATAGTTCCGCCAATCTAGACTTCTCATTGAGACATAAATGATGAGAGCTGAGCACAAGCTAAGTGGTTAAAAGCACTGGCTGCCCTTCCAGAGGACAGAGGTCTGATTCCCAGCAACCACATGGCTGTAGCTACAGGAGCAGGAGAATCTGATGCCTTCTTTGGGTTTCCACAGATACTGCACACAGGAAATGTACAGAAATACACACAGACAAAGTACACATATACATAAATATAAATAAAAATTTAAAAGACATAAACAATTAGAGATATGAAATATCCATAGAAGTTCCAATCTCTCTCTATATAATATATATATATATATATAACTTGTATACATAGTATGTATAGTGTATATGTGTGAAAGAGAGAGAGAAAGAGGGGGAGAGGGAGATGGAGAGAGAGAGAAAGAAAGAGAGAGAAGGGTATAATGTTACTCATTGTAAATCTTGTTGGATCTTTGAGATATAGAAATGGATGTTCTAAATTATATGCGTCAGTGTGTATAGTGTCAGGACTAAGAACTGTTATTTTGCAAACTGAATATTTCCAAAGCTCAATTAGCACAATACTAGATGTCAGACACCTGATTTGTCTATGATTACAGAATTAATCTACATTTTATTAATGAGCTTATGTTCTTATTAAAATTATTTACATGTGAATATCATCTATACAAAACAGACACACATCAAGAAATTATTCATTTGGGTAACCTTAAAATTATTCATTCATAGTAAATTTCTAATTAATTGAAATTCTATCACTTTTTCCTGTATTGTTATAATTTAATTTAATCTACAAACTATGTATTAAGTAGTCATTACAGACTTACACTGATGGAAAAACAAGGGGCTAATGGACTATAATATCTTAGATCAGCTTCCCTCCTACTTACAAGCACACAGATAAAGTAACCCGGTAAATACCAGTACACCAAAATCTCTCTGCTGTCTGCTTTGCAAGTTTTTGAAGGACACACAAGCTTTCTCTGTGTATAAGTGATGTCTCATTCCCCAGATCCAGACACAAAAGGAGCCTGCTGCCACTGTTGATCAAAAGAAATAATTTAACTGACATTCAAATCATTGAAGAATTAGCTGGTCCCTGTATGTGGCTAATACCTCTATTCCACACTCTCTTGATGTCAAACGCCAAAGACCCTACCAGGACAAGTGTGCACTATATGAATTTGGATGGAAGGGACCTTTATTTGAGCTTGTCTGTCACACCAAAGAGGGAGACTATTCATTTTAAGATTAAATGATAGATTAGAATATTATTTTTCAGAACTGTGACTGCCAAGAGTCTATATAACATGATGTTCCAAATAACATCTCTTAGGATAGGTTCTTTTGAACTAGGCAGTATGCTGTGAGATGAGCCAAGTAGTGATAAAATATTTATCTGACTCTGGAAGATTCTCTTTCCCTTAGAATAAGCTCACCTCACTTCCTCCCACTTCAGTGGGTGCTGCTCAAGACTGTCACCTCAGCTGCTGCCTCGGAATGGGGGCAGGTGTCTTAACTTCACAGCTATGCTTCATCCTCAAAGCACCCCATGCTCCATGGTCTTTCTTGCAATACACAGTTTTCCACACTGCTCTGTATCCATGATTAGCAATAGCAGATCACCTGTGTTTTTCATTTCCATTCTCACTAAAGGTCTTGAAATACAAGCATTTTTTTTTTTTTTTTGGTTTTTCGAGACAGGGTTTCTCTGTGTAGCTTTGCGCCTCTCCTGGAACTCACTTGGTAGCCCAGGCTGGCCTCGAACTCACAGAGATCCACCTGGCTCTGCCTCCTGAGTGCTGGGATTAAAGGCGTGCGCCACCACCGCCCGGCGAAATACAAGCATTTTATTCTCTAATGGCTTTTATTTTTAGACTATCAATTTCTGTCTAAAGTTCTGATAAACTTTGTCAAAGCCTTTTGTTGGTTTTACTCCTGGTTTTGTTTCCCCCCCCCCAAGAACCCACTGTTTTCCTAGTTATGATGCCATTATGCAAAGTAGAAGTCACAAATTAGGGCTTTGGACCTGACATATGTCACAATTTTTTTACATTGAACAATATCATCAAAATAATTGGATAGATTTCAATTAATTAACTTAAATGCTAGCATTTAAAGTAGCAGGGATGACCCACAAAATATCTCAAATTCCTGCTTTTCTCCAAGACGCTCCAATCTTCTCATAAAAAAAATGTTCTAACAACAACCTCATTTCCTCATGTCTATTGCATACAGCTAGTCTCTGTAGGGTGTGGGGCTTTGAACCTCATTTTAAACAGATAGAACCAACATACCACAAATGAAAAATTTTAAATATCTTATGTGTGTATTGTATGTGTGTGCAGACTTGTGTACAGGTGTGCATGTGTGTGCATGGAGGCCATAGGTTTACTTGGAATGTATTCACTAATTCCACCTAACCTTTAGAGATGGGGTCTCACCCATACCCATAGCTCACCACTTGATTAGACTGGCTGGCCAATGAGTATTGGGCATACCACCGTGTCTCTGCCTTCCATGCACCAGGGTTATAAATGTGTGTGATCATACTCAGCTTTTGCAAGGGTGCCGGGAATCTAATCTTGGATTCTCATCTTTGTGCTGGAACCAATTAACTGACTGAGCCATATCTCCAACCCCCATATACGAATATTTTTAACAAATTTCAGAGCTAGCATTTCATATAATTCTATATCATGAGCAATGTCTGAGAATGGTTGAAATTTGACATAAATATACAAACCTTATTTGAAAAGCCATCTCCAGATGAGCCTTTTTCATTGATTTCTGAATCTGGTCCCTATTAAACATTAACTTTGAACTCAGAGTGAGAACTAAAATGTAAACTGAAAATACAAATGTGTCCTTAGAGTGTTTATAATTCAATAGGAAAGACAGTCACTTTAAAGACTGTTGACAATGACCAGTGCTATTTTAATAACACAAATCATCCAGCAAATCTCTACATTTAGACAGAGGAGCTTTATGTGGGTACACCCCACACAGCTATAGGTTCTTGCTTTCTCCTTTCCATTCATGATAACGCCATTCTGCAGTAGAATAGTGAACTAGTTTTGATTAAGCCTTCAGTTTTCTCCACTTTTTTTTTTTTTTTTTTTTTTTGGTTTTTCGAGACAGGGTTTCTCTGTGTAGCTTTGCGCCTCTCCTGGAACTCACTTGGTAGCCCAGGCTGGCCTCGAACTCACAGAGATCCGCCTGGCTCTGCCTCCCGAGTGCTGGGATTAAAGGCGTGCGCCACCACCGCCCGGCCCTCCACTTTCAATGGACTGAATATGGAGGACATATTATGAATATTCTCTTCTACAGTTCCTTCTTGTATAATATTTTGACAACAGTAATACCTTCCAAAGTATGAGTCCTGTCAGGATTAAACAGAATAATTCACATACACCTTCAAAATAATGTTTGCCAGATGATGGTGCAAAACATGTTAGCTTTTATTACTACTGCATTCCTATTCTCTCTCACTGACAGCATGGTTGGTATGACTAGGCATTTCTTACTTGAAACCTTGTCCTTTCGTTTGCCTTTCCTGGCACCACACTATTGATTGGCAAAGCTTTTCTTTGCTGGCTCCTTCTCTGGTTAGATTTGCAAATGCTGGGGTGTTGCAAGGTTCAGAACTTGGCCTTCTATTTTCTATCTACTTCCTCACCGTGGTAACTGTATTTTGTCCATGACTTTAAAAGCTACCTCTGCTTTCATGACTGCTACATCCCCTTCCTTGACCCCAAACTTGTATACCCAGGCATCTCCAGTTCAAATACATTCCTGATTTCCTCTACACATTCCTTCCTTCCTCCCATCTTGACACTTTCTTTTGAGGATGCTTTTTCCACAAAACGGCAGTGTGGCTTTCTCTCAAGTATCACATCATCCATTGCTTCTCTGCTGTTGGACTGACTCTGCTGTTTGTCACGGTCGGTCATCACACAGTGCTAGTGTATGACAAATACTCTCACTGCGAAGTTGGGGAGACCAAGTTCAACAGTCACCACTTTCCACCAACTCCCTGGTGTCCTAACTTGCTACTGAAATAGTAGAAAAGGAATGCCAGTGGTGGTTAAAGACTTTCCCCCATCAGAAGCTTCAAGCAGGGACTTTACATCACTCTAAAACTCTAGTGGCTCTAAAACTATATCTCAATTTGTATTCAAGAACCATAAGAAAAAGATTGTGAAAAGAGTGCAAGAGATGCTGGTTTAATCCCCATTGCTGACACCCAGCAAAACAGACGGTGAAAGAAGCCCTGGATCAAATCCCATTACTGCTAATAAGCAAACCACCAATGAGCGCATATCAAATGAGGTATACAAGCCCACTTGCTTTGTCCACTATCTTTTGAGATATTCATATTATGTTTCTGATTGCACTTTTGGACAAGTGACAGTCCAATGGAAGATAGATCTTCTTTCAGTGAGCCTCAGATTTTTTCTGTCTGGCAACCAGCATTTATTGTCTGGTCAAATGTCAGGTTATCAGAGAAACCAAGGAACTAATCTCAACTGGTGTTCCATTGTTCCATTGCTTGGAGATCACCCAAGACAGGAGGGGGAAGAAAGCGCAATCCCAAGCCTAGCTTAGTCTTCTAAGATACTGCTTTTTTTTTTTTTTTTTTTTTTTTTTTTTTTTTTTTTTTTTTAGTAGTTCATACCACCTGTTGATGTTTGGGTTGTTATTGTCCCCAATCTTTCTTCTCAAGAGTGCAAGTTCTGCAGGAAAACTGGATTCTTAGTTTTTGCACCCATTGTGTTCCCACCACCTACAAAGTTAGCTAAAATTAGACATCTGGTGAGAAGGTAGGAAATGCATGAGTGAATTAGTGCTTTCAACATGTAAAATGCTTCACATCATTTCAGCACACAAGTCTAAAACCATGGTTATGTATAAGATGAAAATGCTCTGAACAAATTAGGCATAGAAGGATTCATGAATTTAATTCTTCATATAAGCAAGCCGTGAAAGAAAAATAAAACTAAACTACATCAGATATTTCGTGGAGTTTTAAAGGGAAATTTATTTAGCTACATTAGCAGTGAGGGATTTAAATGTCTTTTAATCTTAGTTGATTATTCAAATATTTTGGATATTTCATGTTCTAATTTTAACAAGCATTAACTGTACATATTAATTGGGTACACTGTGATATTTTAACACATTCATGCAGTGTGCACCAAATTAAACAAGGTGATTAACATTTTCCATTCCCTCCTCTCCTTATCTTTGTCATTTCTTTCCATTTTGGTAAGGTCTGTTTGTGTGTGCCAGGCATATGAATACTGATCTTTCTGTCACAGCTTTCCAATTGCTGGGATTACAGATGTAGGTCACCCAGCCTAACTTCCTGCTCATTCCTTGATGGTTGGAAACTTTGTACTCCTCTCTTCTAGGTCTTCATAAAATATACACTTCTATATAACTGGATTTAGGTATGAAATATCCACCATCCCTTAATCAATATCCCCTAAGCTCACTTCTAATAATTACCATTCAGTATTCAGGGTGACCTGTTTGTAGCTTCCACATGTGTAGAGGAGATGACAGCAGTTTGTATTCTGTGTTAGGCTTATTTCTTTGCATGTTCCCTACAGTTATATGTAGATGAAATTCTAAACAGTCTTAGTAAATAAGAAACACAGAGCCAAATACAGAGGTAACAGCCAAAGAGATCAGAGAGCCACAACTACCTTATCTTACCACCTCGTCTCCATTGCTTCCCCAGAGAGAGCTACTTCCTGTCTGATTTGTGTTGCCCTGCTCTTCTGCTTTCTCATTGGCTCTAAGCCCAGCCACATGACTTCCTCGTCACTGCCTGTCTGTACAGACCTCCAGGTCTCTATGGTTGGTAATGGGATTAAAGGCTCGTGTCACCATGCTTGGCTGTGTCCTTGACCACACAGATACTCTGCCTATCATGTGATTGGATTAAGGGCATGTGCTACCACCCTGGACTACTGTTTATGGCTCGCTATGTGACCTCTGATCTCCAGGCAAACTTTATTTATTAGCATACAAATAAAATCACAATTCAGCACAATTAAAATGTCACCACAGTTATATTCATGTTGCCACAATTGATAAAATTTCATTTTTCTTTGAGCTAAATAATATTCTTTGAAAATATACATTTTTTTCTTTCTTCATTAGATGGTGGACACTTACTTTGACCTCATTATCTACATTTTTACTAAGTATGAGAATTCTTTCTTCTCTTATCTTTATTAATATTTATTATTACTTTTATCACAATAATAGCCATTCTCACTATGGTGAGATATCTCATTGTAATTTTGGCTTACATTTCCCTGATGGCTAAATACATTGAGAGTATTTTACATGTATTTATTATTGCTTTATGTTTCTTCCATTTAGACATGTCTATTCAGATCATTTATCCATTTTAATTCGATTACTGTTTTTTGTTTTACTGATTTCCTTAAGTATTAAAAATACTAGTAACTATAGATGAATGATTGGCTTATATGCATATATTAAAAAATATAATAAACTACCAAGTATTATTAATTAATATATTTATTAATAATTCAATAAAATATATTTTATTTATTGAATTATTAATATTGTTTGCTATAGTATTTTATCAGTTTTACATTAATTGATTATTACTTATTGATTAACTAGTTGATATTATCTGTTATTAATATTATTTGTTAATTTATTGATGTTGTTTATTAATGAATGTTATTTTTAAATGAATGTATAAGATTAATAGATATATTAAATCACATCAACACAATAAGGCATAAAATCATCTGATCTTCTAAATAGCAACAGAAAAGTATATAATTGACTCCAACATGTCTTCATTATAAAATCCTTGAACATAATGAGTATAGAATGATATGTCTTATCTTGACATAAAAGGCAACATTTAACAGCATACAGGAACCACCATACTGAATATGGGGTACTTGAATGCATTTCTCTAAGGTAAGAGTGCACAAGTACACTAATCTTATTCAGTATAATACAGGAACCTTTATCAAAGCCAATTAAGAAAGAGATGGAAATAAAAGGCTTATAAAAAGAAAAGGCTGAATTATCCCTGTTCTCAGGTGATGTTATTTATATGTAGAGAGAAATCTAACGGCTACAAAAGACTATTAGAACTAATTAAGGAATTGCATAAAATTGCAGGCTGTGAACACAACACACAAACGTTGGTGGCATTTTAACCTATGAGCAGTTGTGTTGGGAAAAAATTATGAAAACAATCCCATTCTCTAGCTATAAAAATAAAACAATTAAAATACCTAGCAATAATTGTAACCAATGATATTACCATGAAAATGTCAAAATACTGATGGAAGTTGAAAAGCACACACACATGAAAGAAATGACACACATACAAGCACATTCATGGACCGGGAGAACAACTGTTGTTAAAATGTCCCTGTACCGGTTGGTTTGTGTCAACTTAACACAAATCTACACAGATCTGGGAAGAGGAAACCTTAGTTCATAAAAATGCCTCCATAACATTGGCCTGTAGGTAAGTCTGAGGCATTTTCTTGATTTATGATCAACCAACTCATTGACAGGTGGTCCTATGTTTTATAAGAGTGTAGGCTGAGCCGGATGGTGGTGGCGCACGCCTTTAATCCCAGCACTCGGGAGGCAGAGTCAGGCGGATCTCTGTGAGTTCAAGGCCAACCTGGGCTACCAAGTGAGTTCCAGGAGAGGCGCAAAGCTACACAGAGAAACCCTGTCTGGAAAAACAAAAGACAAAAAACAAAACAAAAAAAAAGAGTGTAGGCTGAGCAAGCTATGAAGAGTAAACCAGTAAGCAACATTTCTCCCATGGCCTCTGCTTCAGTTTCTGGCTCCAGGTTCCTGCCTTACATTCCTACCTTGGTTTCCCTCAATTAAATGTCACCCAGAATATCTAAGTCAAATAAACCCTTTCCTCCCCAAGTTGCTTTTGTTCATAGTGCTTTTTCACAGCAGTAGAAACCCTACATAAAACAGTACCCAAAGTAAATTATTGATTCTGTGTAATTCCCATAAAAGTACCATGGACATTTTTCACACAACTAGCAATAAAAGAACAATCCTAACATCTTTATGGAAGCACAATGACCTCTAAGACACAAAGCAATCGGAACTAAACAAAAAGAACTAAGCTTCAGACACCACAATACCTGACTCCAAAACATACTCCAGAAACATGGTAAAAACAAACAAACAAACAAAGTATTATATTGGCATAACCCTGCACCATTAGAGAATAATAGTGATCCCAGAAATAAAACTACATCTGGAGCTAGCTGTTTCTCACCAGAAATAAATATACACTGGTGAAAGCGTATCCTTTTCAATAAGTGGTGTTGGGAAAACTAAAATCTATACTCAGAAGAATGACCCCATGCCTGTATCCCTCACCTTGTATTAAAATTAACTTATCATGGATCAATAGCGTAATACATAACCTAGAACCATTTACTAAAAGCAGAGAGTGGAAACACTTTAAGAAACTATAAGTAGTGGTTTCTAGACATCTATGCCCTATGTGCAGGAAAAAAATATAAATATAGACAAATGGAATTTTATCTCTGTCTGACTTGCCAGCAATCATGATCATGACCAACATGACATTCATTTTGAGATTGGCTCCAAATCCATGACTGTAGCATGCATTTTTAGAGGTCTTGTTAATAAAAACAATCCTGGAGCCAGGTATTGGGGTGAATGCTGAATGATCAGAGAAACAGAACAAGCCACAGACCTCGCCTCACGAATTCCTCAGCTGATCTTGTTTCCTCAGACTGAAAGCCTCTGAATCCTCATCTGAATGGATCTCAGCTGAACTGCTGCTAAAAGCTAAAGCATAAAAAGGCCCCTAGTTCCTGGTCCTTACACCTTATACATCTTTCTGCTTCCTGTCATCATTTCCAAGGATTAAAGGTGTGTGTCAGCACGCCTGGCTGTTTCCAGTGTGGCTTTGAACTCACAGAGATCCGGATGGAGCTCTGCCTACAGAATGCTACGATTAAAGGTGTGTGTGCCACCATTTTCTGGCCTCTATGTCTATCTAGTGGCTGTTCTGTTCTTTGACCCCAGATAAGTTTATTAGGATGCACAATATATTGGGGAACACAATATCACCACACATGATGCACATGCTTCATCATCCTCCATCCACGGGCATTGCAGGTATTGTAGGTAAAAGGGCATCTCATGGGCTCTTAGACTAGCTGCTCGGGTTAAGTAGAAGAGTCAAGAAAGGAAACCTGAAAGCCAAGCAGTCTGTGGAGACTCTTGATGATCATACCGAAACCTGAATTTCAGATGCTGCTCAATGCTGCCCAAGACAGAAAAGGAAAAGGGAAAGAAAAGTCAAGGAGGCTTCATTTCTCCAGATTAAAGCATCCCACAGCCTCTTCCTCATACCTGTCATGCTGACTGGGAGAGGCAGACACACATACATACTATTCTCGATAGAATATGCTCTTCCAAAAATTTTCACTTTTATGAGGTTCATTAAAATGTATCATTTTCTATTTACAAATGTTGGAGGCACAGATACACTGGCATGATGATATAGAAAGGTCTGGGAAAATCAGAGCAGGCCTAGTCTGTAGGGTGGTTATACTCCTAGCTGTGAAATCTGTGTGTGATTCTATCTGTCATGGTGAACTAGACACCCAAGCAATTGTCTTAAATCACCTACATCTCTCTTTTTTTGTGTGTAGACATGGTCGATGTTTGTAATTGAATGTAAGTAGCAAGATAACTTAAAATCAGGAAGTAAATATAAAATAGCACAAAATGATTGGGAGTCTGGTGTTCGTGGTTCTTTCTGACGACAGTATGTAGAATCATTAACAGTAATTATTGTTACTGCAATTATTATACTAAAGTGGTGTTGCTATTTTTGGTGCTGGAAATCATTGCAATCTGCAGGTTTTAAAGTCATACAGCAGAATGTTGTGCCTAAGGCAATGTTACATATGCTCAATTGCATTGTTCCAGATGAAAGAGAAGTTCCAAGTGGCAGAACACCAGCAAAAGGCATTATGATGTGGCTAGAAACAGGTGGGAGGTGCCGCTCTCTAGAAAATTGAAAATAAGTACGCTCATTGATTTGACTTACATTTTCTTTCCTTAGCTAGCCCAGAAAACCTTGAGCCTAGAGACAGTGAAAGAGATATCTTTCAAGTTCATCTACTGAATTGATCTTCAAAATACTTTACCAGCTTTTGTTCTGACTGGTAGAACCCTAGTAAATTTTCTTTTGTACTCCCAAACTACACCCTTTTTGCCAGAATTTTCTAGGTTGTTTATTATCCAAGTTCAGTACCTGATGACCTGAGAGCCCTGTTATACTACACATTAAATTGCAACTAAACATGTATTTATTAGAGAAACTCCAGAAGTTCATTTTGAAATATTTTCCTATGTTCTCATTCCTTCAGAATACACCACTGTGAGCATTCTTGCACAAGGGCCGTCTTTGATTCATGTATATAGATTCATATATATATATATATATATATATATATATATATATATATATATATATATATGAATCCTGCTGGATTCTTATACTCCTGTTTCTGTAAGCAAAACTCCAAGGTTTGCAGGGGACTACTTACGAAATGAATCCAACCAGCCACTGGGGCTCAGAAAAAGAATACTTGATAGGCTGGCCCACTGTGTTCTCAGTACCCTGATTCATTTCTCAGAACTCTTCCAAGACTTTTGTAGCAATATAAAAAAAGTGAATTATAATAAAAGAATAAAATGCTTACTATTCTTAACAATATTTGATTCTTGTCTGAAAACTTATTTTCAGCAAAATAAGATTATGCAGACCAGATGTCATATCTAACTATCAAATTATGAGCTCAAGGATAGAAAGCCATGGGCATTGTGGTGTGTTAAGCACTGCTTATTAAGGAATGGTTCATCAACATGGCTGACCATCTTCAGTGGCTGCGATGTATTGAAAGTCTTCTATCCTTAGTCATTTCCAATAAAAGTTTATAATTAGTGTGTGGGCTGTAAAGAGATGTCTACTTACCACCAGGAGAATGATTGAAAACTAATGAAAGGAAAGTGACATGTGGGTAAACTGTTTCCTAAATGGCATTTACTAGTGACAAGTTTTCAGTTCCTTTTCTGAAATCTCATAATGATAAGCGGGAGGAAAGCTCAGAGTTTTTTTTTTCTTTTAACTTTTCCCTTCACAGAACAGCTTCTGAGGCATGGCTAGAAGGAGCATCTTTGTATAAATGGTGAATCAAATTTCTTGACTATAAGTTTGAGAGGCTACTGTGAGCATCCCAGCCATCCTTGTTACGATCTGAGAGTCTTTCCAAGAGAGCCAGGCTCCCTGAGTGCAGAAACAGTGGGCCTGCTTGTTTTAGACCTCTCATTGCTTGTGGGTAGGACTTGTAATGTCTTTCAAACTTGGAATTTGTTCAGTTATCTTGTTTAGAAGCAGCTCTTTTCTTTCCTAGGGGGTCAGTTATTTTATTCCTACCCTGTGCCCCTCACCCCCTTTCCCCTAGACCACTTATAATCTCTTTGCTTAATGCAGCAATGTAGTTGCTGATGCAGCCAAATCTAACTTTTTCTGGTAGCTGTTGGTTGTGTTCCTTTGTTATACTGGCCTGCCCTCAGCTACCATCACATGATCCAATTAGACTCTAAGCCACAGTGGCAGAAAATCAGATGCTTGTAGAAATGCACCCAGCACACTGAAATGAATTGACCTAGTTCTAAAGCCATTCATTCACTGACATGTGTGGGGACCTCCTCGGTCCTGTGAGAATAAAAGGGGGGTAAAATGTCAGAAAAGAAAATAATGCCATCAGGCTAGTCAACGATCATTGGCTCACCAGATGTAATGTTTCTCTGACAATCTGTTTTGAAAGAGAAGGTCATTAACATATTTGTATGCTTAGTTTGTAGCAGTTGGGAGATCTGAAAGTGAAAGAATGGTTTCCTTTTCTGCTCTTAAACGAACACATTACCTCATGTACTGCATGTCTGTTCTAACCATTTTACATGAGAGAGCTATTACCAGCCATTAAAACTGAGCAGAGTATGAACAGGCAAAAAGGGAAACCGTGGGGTGGCCAATTTCTTTAGAGGAAGCAGTTTAGTCCAATCAAGATCCCTGGCCAGCTTCCCTCCCTGCCTCCTAATAAATATATATTTCTTCATCACTCTTGTCAAAATAGACATACAAAATGCACTGATGATCCAGGTGCTATTTAAATCATTCATTCAGAGCATCTGGAAGATCCTGAAGCCCCTGAAGAGAATGCTGGAGTGGCCAAGCAATGGCTCTCAGATCTACATTTCCCAGTCTGGATTTGCGCTTATTTCCTGTCCTGGATGTCTGACCCAGAGGAACTCTCACTGTGATATATCCTCCCGGCATCTCATACTTAGAAAACCCAACTGGGCCTCTTGCCCATGCTCCAAGTCAATTCTCCTCCCTGTTGTTGTGAGTAGTGCTCACCTTACAAACTGTGGAATCATTGTGAATTTCCAGTTCTGACTCACCTTTTACAGTTGATCTGACATTACATTTCACATCAACATAGTCTAATCCTTTCTTCTTTAAATTAAAAATACAAATTTATTTATTTGTGTGTGTGTGTGTGTGTGTTTGTGTGTGTGTGTGTGTGTGTGTGTGTGTGTCTAAGCACTGGTGATATGGCACATGTGTGGATATTAGAGAACAATATATGAGAGTCAGTTCTCCTCTTCCAGTATGTGGGTCCCAAAACCAAACTCAGATTGTTAGGTTTAATGGCAATCACTTTCACCCTCTGAGCTACATCACTGATGCTGTTTTGTTTTCCTCCCATGACCATCCTAATTTATATCCATCCTATTCATATTTATAGTCATCCTAATTTATATTCATTTTATACTTATTATTCGTGATAATTTTAGTTGAATTATATCAAAACAGCCTTCCCTCTTCATTATAAACTCTCACGCTTTCAGTTCATCCTAACTACTATTCAGTAGTTCTTTGAAATTTCTGCTCATATCACATTGTAACCTTGCTCAGCGCTCTCTGATGTAGTTGTGTGTGCTCTCTAATCTCCGGCATTAAGCACTCCGTTCTTCAGGTCTTAGGTTGCATATCCAAACTCAATGGCATGTCCCATGCTACAGGAAACTATTACACCAAAATAGCTTCTGACTCTCTCCCAAGTCTGCTCTTCAGTGTCCCTGTTCCTTCTGCCCTTTCGCAATAGTGTACTCATCCCATCTAGAACTAATCCATGAGCCTTCCCATCCATCTGTGACTTGTACTAATCTACACGTTTCTCCTGCATTTGGATAAAATTATACACAATGTAACACTGAGTTGTGTACTCCATGTACTCTTGTTAAAGATCAACGGTTTTGTGGTTTCCCTTAATGCATCCTACTTTAGCCATCAAAGTCTACACAAGTGCTCTTAACTGTTTTTAAATACCCTTTCTACTTACTTCAGTGTGTTATCAACTCATCCTACATTTTGGAAATTTTGCATTTCCTTAGATTGCCCCAAGATAACGGCTTTACACAATACTTCTGCTGGGTCTTCTTTAGATGATGGGGTGTTGACACTAAATTTTGATCTACACCTTCCCTTTAGTTGTCTTCTCAGCTGCCCTGAGCACAGACCCCCTGGCTGGGACATAATCAGAATATTCTTGCTTGGTTAATCACAGTGTTGTCTGTCTGTCTAGAAGAGACTTCAGGCATACGGTTGGCTAGAACCAAACTGAAAATTGCAGAATAAGTGACAGGAGATTTTCTCGTCTTTCAGTTGCGCAAACAGTGTGGTCCCATGCTATGGATATTGTAGAAACAAGTAGGTCTGCTGGTTCACTCCAGGGGCCAGTAGTCTGTGAGCTATTCCTGTGAACAAAGCTGCAGCACCATAGTCTGCACATTGATGGTGACAATCACTTCCTCTCCTTTTTCACTGTAATTGACTGACTGATTTTTTTTTTTAACATTGGTCAAAATAACAAAGATAAAAACATCTAGTTTTGGAATGTTATAACCTACAAGTAACCAATGCATTACAAAATTTATTAAGGGAAAAGTCAATACAACATAAAATTAAGCATAGTAAACTGTATAATTTAGTTGTATCTTAACACATTTAAAACATGCAATCTTCATTGTTTTCAAGTTCCAAATTTTTATCCCTCTCCAGAGAATCTATGTATCAGTACCACTTTTTTCTTTATAGATAAATAATATTTCATTGGATATCGAATCAAATAATATTTGGATATGAAACATTGGAATAATTTTCTCAACTTAATTTCTGTATCTGTCATTGGTCATGTATAGGAGTACAGTTGGTTTTGTCTGTACCACTTATATCCCAAAACTTTGTCCAATAAATTTATTAGCTCCTGTAGTTTTTAATAAATCATATTGTTTGTTCTATAGATTAGATTATTTAATTAACAATTTTTCTTCTGACTTTGAAATCTGGAATCTTTTCTTTTTTTTTCCTTATTCTTTTCTTTTATTTTCTTTTCCTTGGCTTATCAGTCTTGCTAAAACTCACACTACAATGTTTAACAAGCATGATGAACATTTGTGTCTCTGTCTTATTCCCACTCTTCATTTCAGTCTTTTATCTGAGTATGACATTACTTTCAGAGTTTTCAAAAATGGCTTTAGTCAAGTTGCTAATTAGTTTTCTGATAATTAGGCTTTGTTGAGTGTTTTTTTTTTATTGTGACTCAGTGTTGGATTTTCTCATTTTTTTAACATCAGCATCTTTATTCAAAATAATGCTGGCCAGTAGTTTTCCTTTCCTGTGGTGACTTTATCTAGATTTAGCCTCAGGCAATGCTAACTCTTAGGATAAGTAAGAAAGTTTTCCCTCTTTTTCAGAAGAGCTTGAAGAGTATATTACTCTTGAATATTCAGTAAAACTCACCCGTGAAAATAACTGATCCAAGCTTTTCATTGCTGGAGGGTTTTGATCATTCATTCAATCTCTTGTTATAAGCCTGTTCAGATTTTCTATTTCCTCTTAAGCAAATGTGCTAGCATCTGTGTTTCTAAGATTTCTCTCCTTTCTAATCACATATTGTCTTCCCTTCCATCGGTATTTACAAAAATAAAATTTTGCTATGGAATTCATAATATAATTTATCATTTTCTTCTCATGTACCTAGAAGTTGTTTAGCATCTTTGTATGCATATCCAAATGGGGAAGAGCAAAAGAGGCAGAGGAAACACAGACTAGATACTTTATAATTACTAACCTCGGTGAAAAAGTTTAAACAGGAAATATTACTCTCACCTCAAAAATATATGATCTTACCTGCATCTTGATTATTTTGCCTAAACATCCACTACTTCTTAAATTCAGATTCAACTAAATTATCTTTTATCTTTTAATAGTCAGCACAGATAATTAAACTGCTCCAATCAGAGAGGAAAGGAAATTATACCTCTCCCTGTCTCCCTGTCTCCCTCTCTACCTCCTGTTTCTCCCACCTGTGTGTGTGTGTGTGTGTGTGTGTGTGTGTGTGTGTGTGTGTGTGAAGTTGCTTCTCAAGTCCATTCACTCACTCAACTCTAATGGAACACTTACTCTATGCTATGCAGGCCTTTTGCTAAGTATTGTGCACATGGTACTGACTGAAACACATAGCTGGACTCTTTCGTTGGGACCATTGGCTCCCCCAATAATTACATAGAGAGTTATTATTAATTATGAAAGCTTAGCCCATAACTTAGGCTTGTTTCTAACTAGCTCTTATGACTTAATCTATTTGTTTATCTACATTTTGTCACATGACTCATGGCTTTTACATCTTCTCCTGCATGTCCTGCTTCCACTGCATCTGGCTGGCAACTCCACCTTCTTCCCAGCATTCTCTTTGCCCTGAAAATCCTGCTTAGCTATTGGCTATTTATTTTTTCATTAAGCCAATCACAGTGATGTGTCTTCACACAGTATAAAGGAATATTCCACAACATTTCCCCCTTTTTGTTTAAATAAGAAGGAAAAGTTTTAACTCTAACATAAAACTGTAAACAAAAATAATTATCAGGTAAGAATTACATTTACAATGTCCAGTCCATTTGTATTTGGCATATTTGGAGAAAATACTCCACTATTTATTCTATCTTGACGATTCCAAAGTGCTGTATCTAATTTACCTTCTATCATAATTAAGGAAAATTGCAACTATAACTGCCTAGTCTTCAACTCCATCAAAGAGAGCCTTTTATTTTCTGTGGAAACAAAAGCAGAACCTCCTCTCCAAAGCAACAGATTTTTTTGACTTCTATTTTGAAGTTAAGACATTTTAAAATATATAGATTGGTTTAATTTAGCAGTTTCCATAATCAAATGTCTCTCAGCAGCTATTGTTTGTCCATCAGCAATCAAAAAATTTAAAGGCAACACAATAACATACAGGATCCCAACTCCCTGTCTATTTACCACCTCTAAGTGGATTATTTTTTTTATTACTCTTTCTTTAAAGACTTTATTACTTTTAAACTATTTATTTATTTTTAAGACTGTCTATACACTTTTTTTTCTTAAATCTACATACATTGTTAAATACACTGTAACTTGTTTAGAGGTTTTTTGTTTGTTTGTTTTTTTTTTCAATCTGGATCTGCTTTACTGTGTATCTGTAACCTTTTCTGTCTGGATGAGCTAAACTTAAACTGCCTTACAGCTTAGCTCATGGAATGCTGGTGGCTGACTTGGTATCCTCAGTTCCCTGAGAGCCTAGCCTTATGGCGGAGGTAGCTGTGGGAGCCACATGTACCACCCCAGCTCTGGGAAATTCCTGGGTCCATGCTGCTGTAGGCATTTCTACTTAGTCTCATGCCACCTAGTAGCTTGCTGCCCAATGCTCATAAACCTCATTCAAGTAATTGGTAGCAGGGCCTCTTAAAAGAGCCAGGCCTCTGTATACTGATAGCACTTAGCCTACCCAAGAGACTGCAGTCACCAGAAAGCCACATTTTGTTCCTTTGTTGGTTTGTTTGTTTAGAACATTTTTAAAAGCATTCTCAGGTCTTATATGGAAATTTGTACCCCTACTTGGATACCATTTGTTGGCAGACATTTTTGTCGGGACTGTCGACTCCTCAATAATGACACAAGGACTTACTATAAATTATGGAAAGCTCGGCTAATAGTTCATGCTTGCTTCTATCTAGCTCTTATAACTTAAATTGATCCATTTCTATTAGTCTATGTGTTGCCACATGACCGTGACTCGTGGCTTTTTGCTCTCCTCCTGCATATCCTGCCTACTCTGTGTCTGGCTGGCAACTCTGCAGTCTTCTTCCAAGCATTCTGTCTGCACTGAAGATTCTGCCTAGCTATTGGCTATTTAGCATTTTATTAAGCCGATTACAGTGGTATATTTCCACACAGTATAAAGGAATATTCCACAGTAGAAACAGGCTTGTTTTGTCACAGATTCAGCTCATGATTGCTTTTATCAAAAATTGTTTCATGGGAATCTATTGTTCATCATGTCCAGGGTTCAGCAATAGAATCTGATAAAACAGTGAGAGGCTCCCATAGAGTGGAAGTTGAAGTGTAATGTAGCCATGACCTTGTGCTTCCCCTGCCCGGGAAACAGTTAATGGTGTTATCCAGGAAGTATCATGAACTGCACAAAAGGGCATGTGTTTGCAACTTGAACACTGACAAAGAAGCAATTCTTCCTGCTAAAGAGGGTAGAATAAATCTTCCCTTTGCCCTAGCACACCAAGAGTGGCTGGTCCAGCAGAGAATGCCAAATGCTCACATCTACAGAAGGCTGCAGGGTCAAACAGAGCAACAAGAGCCATACCAGAGGTTAACCAGGAAGGCACAAAACCAACATTTTGTTGAACATATTGGGGAAAGCAAAATCTTGAAGCCATTCAGAAAAGCTGTGGCCAGAAGAATCTCAACAGCCAGTAGCTGATGAGTCCAACAGTAACTAAAAGGGAGTAAGGAGCAGCCAACCTCAGAAGGGACAGTCTGGGACAAGAGAGGCTACCAAGAAGAGGCTGCACTGAGACCAGGCTAGATGTTCTTGTCCCTGTGACATAGAACTGTGGATAATCTGGGACTGAATGCCAGCTCCACTGTTATCCTTCTGTGATGTTGTCTGGGTCATTGACCTTCTCAGGAGCTTAGATGTCTTATCTATAAAACAAGCTTACAAGACTGTGAGGAGAGGAAAAAGTAGATGCAAAGTAGGCATTGGTTAAAGAGCAGTTCCTTTTTGTCCTGAAGGGGCGTTCATCCACCACAAAGGAATTCAGTGGTTTTCTTAAAGCTTCAGCCTGTGTTCTTCTGTTTTGTGTCAGGAGTCAAAGCCAGATGACTGCCTTGCAGCTAGATTTTAAATGTGTTTATTCTTTTTCAGTGGGGCCCACCTTTTGATGAGTTTCTTACATGTTTCTCCTATGTTTGCCTGCTCCCTTCCTATCTCTCAGTGCTGGGTGCTCTTTGTGGACAGGCACACTTGTTTATCTTTGTTCCCACTGATTGTCATACTTTTACACGTGGTGGTCACTTAATAAATACTCCATATGCCTTTCTTTACTTACTTCATGTCAAATGTTTACATTTTTATTTTAAAAGGTCATGCATCTCAGAAGAAACCTTGAAGGATTTTATAGATGGACATGTATGTAAATCTATGTCTATAGAAGCAGGGAAGGACCAGGCTGGCAGATGATACCTTCCCTGTTCACAGAAAGGAACACCAACAAATGGGATGTTTGAAGTATTCATGCAAGTTAAATTCTAGAAATATTACAGGGATATGAGAAGAGTCCTATGCTCTGCTTCAGATGAAAAGCAGCCATTCAATTTCCAAAACAAATTGTCTATTTGTTACATAAAAAGTACTTAATGTAAAAATATCTGAGGCAATTAAGACTTAAACAGTAGGCAGTAGTTATAGTCAATGTGGACCCTCACCACTCACTGTTCCTCATTTCCTGTTCCTTGTTGGTAGTTTTAGCCTTCAGGCTCACAAATAATGGTTTTTAAGACCCAGAAAAAATTCCATGAACTCATTTATTGAAAGCTAGCCTTGACCATGATGATGTTACTGCTAATGATTTTTTAGTATGTAGCCTCTCTCCAAGCATTGCGCAATGTGTTTTAGTTGCTGTTGTTAAAGACGGGAAAAGCGGAAAGAACAGTAAGCATTTCCCTGGATCACAGAATTACCTCAGCTACAGAGCAAAGGCCTTTCAGAAGTCAAAAGGCTCACACTCCCATGTTCCCTGCTTTATTCTGCTCCCCATGACCACCTTCACAAGAGCCTTTGCAGGCCTGTCCTGAGGATGACCCCGTTTGGTGAGCAATACCTACATCCGGAGTGAGAGACAGAACCTGAGTCTCCTTGAAGCCACAAGGATTAAAAATCTCCAGACAGCCGGGCGGTGGTGGCGCACGCCTTTAATCCCAGCACTGGGGAGGCAGAGGCAGGCAGATCTCTGTGAGTTCGAGGCCAGCCTGGTCTCCAAAGTGAGTTCCAGGAAAGGCGCAAAACTACACAGAGAAACCCTGTCTCGAAAAACCAAAAAAAAAAAAAAAAAATCTCCAGACTACTTTACTTTACTAGCTAAGTGTTATGTATACCACCACTGCCATCCTCATAGTGAGAGACCACAAGATGACTTTATCTAGATTCTGTTTGCTCAGTTCATGAGCACAAACTGTCCAACGTCTCACTGTTCAGTTTTTGGGCACGTGATCGCACTGAGCCATAGGTTTGAGGGGTTGGTAAACAAAGTCCTGGGCATTAGTCTTATTAAACAAGAAACGGATGAGACGGTTGGCTGCTAAATAGGTCCTTCTGAAATGGGACTGGAGTGTCTGTTAACAGTGTTGCCTCTGTGGTCAGGATGGCTAGCTAGTGCCATTCAAGCTTAAAAACTTACTGGGTATAGTGTGATCTTGGGCATCTTAATTTCTGTGTCACTATTTACCTTCCATGAAAATACAAATAATTACATGAGAGATAAGACTGTGGTCAGGATGAAGTAATACTTATAATGTCTGTAGACTGTTATATTCAGTAACAATAGTAACAACTTCAAGCCTCATTGAAAGGAAAGAAAAAGCCACAGGGTTTCTACCCATTCTGCTCTGTTGGCAGGCTTTGCAGCTGACTGTTGAGGCTGAATTCTGAGACTCTGCCCTGTGAGTCTCTGTCTGTACCTCCTTCCAGCCCCAGACTGAATGAGAAGGGGGGATAAAGTTCCACAAATGTGCTCTGTTGGCAGGCTTTGCAGCTGACTGTTGAGGCTGAATTCTGAGACTCTGCCCTGTGAGTCTCTGTCTGTACCTCCTTCCAGCCCCAGACTGAATGAGAAGGGGGGATAAAGTTCCACAAATGTGCATCCAAAGTCCCTTTCTTCTCCCCAAATGAACATTTTCTGGTTTTTTTTTTCAGCTTTACTTTACACTCTCCTCTTTCAACTGTTGAGGTCTATAACAATACCCTCTTCTATATTCCATTTTTGTGAGAAACTAACCACTAGATCAGTAATGTCTAATGAGTGCTTCTAATTGCCCAGAGAGCAGAGGGAAGGCCCCAGTGGCAAAATTAATCAACAAATTCTATCAGTAAAGAGAAGCAAGGGAATTGATTACTATTCTTCAAAACAGTGTTTTGTCATATAAATTTGGAACTACACTTATAAAAGGATTTATACTAATATCTTTTCCAAATCTAGTTAATCCTAAGTGGGGGGAAGTACTATATTCAGGAAGATATACAAATCCTATGTGGTGAAAATTATTAACTGTACATGTTTTTACGTGGAATCTTAACACAAGTTAGAAGATTAAGAGTGATACTCTTTAGCTTTGTAATCTAGAATATTAACCAAATTCAAGCCAAGCATAGACCAGTGCTTATTGGAATTCCACAATATATCCCAGAAATTCAGCAGTTACCTCAAGGGAAAATACGCACTGAAGAGCTTAGAAGAAAATATCTTAAGAAATAACCCAAGCGCTTGGCAAAATATGGCTCACTGTTCTCCACTCCTTAGCCACAGAATCACTAATTACAACAATTTAAATCCTAAAAGTTAATGTGACACACACATACAGAAACTCATGGAAATTAAGCACCATTCCTACCAAGAAAGCTCATAAAATACAATATGGGCATTGAAAGATTATTTTGAGATAAAAAAATGAAAATCTGTTTAGAATTGCTTGTTGATGGTTGATAAATGGTTTTCCCCATTTTTCTCTGTGTGGTACAGATAGATGGAAGTAACATCTTCCAAATCCACTTATCAGCTGTACATATGTGTAAATTAGCCTGTGCAAATTACAGGTTTTCTTGTGTGCCTTATTAACTTCTGCCAAAGCTGTTATTAGAACTGATTTTATACTGTTGGATATTTGTGATAGTTGACAATACACACAGTGAGATGATCCCTCCAAAAGACTTTTAAAAAGTGTTTGATCAAATGTCAACAAACTAATAAGATACTCAGATATATAAATATCTAATCTCACTCACCACAAATATTTTCACATTCATGACTACTAGACTCAATTTAGAAACTGAGTTATGATCCTCCAAAGGATCACATAACAGATATTCACATTATGATCCATAACAGTAGCAAAAATTACAGTTATGAAGTAGCAATGAAATAATTTTATGAATGGGCATCACTACAACATGAAAAACTATTAAAAGGTCACAGCATTAGGAAGGTTGAAAATCACTGTACTACAGTGTTCCAGGTACTGGGCTAACTATTATAAGTACTTCTCTTCTTGGTGACCCAGGGTATCTCATTGTCAGCTTGGTTATTTGGAGGTCTAGTGGATGAAGATAGTACTACTGTCCCTCTGTCCCCTACAATGGACATGAATGTGCCTGTAGAATCTTAGGATTTCTACACTGGTAGAATTCAGACAGAAAACTACTTAATATTTGCCTCCTGACCAAATGTTCCCACATTTATATCACCCAGTCACACCTGCCCCAAGTTCTGGTACAGCCTAGTTTTCCTTTGAAGAAATTAGTCACTTTTAGGTCTGGCCCATAGTTCTCAATATTTTTATCTCATTACATGGATCCATGAAGTTATTAGGAAAAAAATAGAAATAAGCAAAGTAACTGCAAAAATGTAAGTATAAAATTGATTGTTGAAAATTTTCAGCCTGATTTTTTTTCAGTATAGAATTATACTTGATAGACTTGATTTTTTTCTAGCAAACTATTAACTTTTTCAATCCCTTTCTATATGAATTTCAGTTAAAACTCTAAGGAACCTAATTTGAAGCCACTATGCTATTAAGGAAGAAGAATTGCACTTCAGTGTCTTGTGCTTCAAGCATGTAATTGGAAAGAAAAAGGCATCAAAAATGAGAATAATGGCAAGGCAGTCAGGCATTGAGCTGGCACATTTGAAAGTTGTGACTTATCCTGGATTAGCCATCCAAAGCTTATTGTTGGTGCAGCAAAGGGAAAACTGATTACAGTGTATAATCTGTACCAAATTTGACCCGTGTTCACTTAATAAATACTCAGTCTTGGCACTCCCCCTAATAGATGTACTGTCAAAATTTTGCAAAGGAACAATGTGGTGGTTTAAATGAGAAATGTGCCCCATCGACTCATGTATTTGAACATGTGATCCCTCGTTAGTGGTGCTGTTGGGGAAGTGATGGAACTTTTGGGAACAAGATGCCTTGCTGAAGCAAGTACATTACTTAGTGGTGGAGTTTGAAAGTTCATACTTCTAGCTCATTCTCTCTGCTTCAGTGGTTGGGTAGAGGCAAGATCTCTCAGCCTCCTGCTCCAATGCTTCTCCCATCATTATCGCCTCTCCTTTTGGATCTGTAAGCTCACATAAAGCCTTCTTTTTGTATGCTGCCTTCAGTCATGCTAGAAACTGAAAAGAACACAACGACCACTTCTGCAGTACATTAAAGGCCAGTGCTTGGAAAATCGTGAGAACATCGGTCTGTTATGAACAGTGCTACATGTGAAAAGTGCCACTGAGGGAGAAAAAAACAGGGAGAGATCACTCAGGAAGAACATGACAAAGGAGAGGAATGGTGTCCCAACTGGATGAAGGACAGTACCATTCCTTGAGATAGGCAAAATTGAGAAATAGTAATGTAACCAATGTGGAAACACAAAAGGCATATTGAGTTTGTGCCTGCCCTTTGAAATATCTGTAGGATATTCAAATGGAGGCATGTGGTGAGTAGTTTAGTTTGGAAATACTTTTTTGCATTTCAAAAGAGATATTTGAGCTGGAGAATAAGATCTGAAGAACTGTCAGCTATTGGTCACTGCATCCTCAAGGCAGGCCTAGATCAAGAGAGGAGGTTATGCAGTGTGATAAAAGTAGAGTTATAAAGAAATCTTATGCTTCATTAGTGTCTAAGGGTGGACCCTGTAAGGGAACACTGTATAACAACCTGAAAGTGGATAACACCAGTGCTGAAAATATATGCTAGCATCTCTCCACAGCATGAAGAAAAAAAGGGTCACCTGAGTAAGTTATTCAAACATTTATTTACATCATTTTAAAGCCATGCACTTTCATATATAGGTTAAATTTAGAGTCATGTGCAAAGGATGATTTAGTAAATTTACATAAATACTTGGTAAATTATTTACCAGAAGTTATAAAGAAGGAACAGGAACCTGTTAAAGGATTATTTTAACCCTTATGAATCACTAACAGAGCATTCATCTATCAATAACCACAGATTTAACTCAATGTTAAATTATAACATTAAACCATATACTATATTAGTTACTTTTCTCATTTCTTCAACAGACATCCCTAAAACAGAGCTGGGGAAATGGCACAGAAGTTAAGAAGTCCTATTTCCTCTGAATGTTGACTCACAACCATCTGTAACTCCAGTGCCAGGGGATCTGATGTCCTTTTCTGACCTCCACAGGCACAAGGCACATCCATAGTATGCAAATATACATGCAAGCAAAATATCCATACATGCAAAAGAAAATGAGACGACTGCCAGAGGCAGCATAAGGGAGAGGTGGTACATTTTGGCTCATATCATGGAGGGTTCAGCTCATGCTGGTTCGGCAGCACAGCAGCAGGGAGGAGTTGCTAAGTCCGTGGCAGCTGGAGCCTCCAGATGCTGGTATTTCTGTCTTAGTCCATGTTAAATAAGTGTCATGGACAGAACCAGAAACACATTATCAGCTTCAGAGCCTGTACCCAGGAACCAACTTTTTATATCATCACTTACAAGACCTATACCCTGTGATCTATTTCTCTTCACTTAAAAACAGTAACAGTATCATACTTGTATATAATGCACTGTGATCATATTTACCTCCACTTAAACTCTCTTGCTAGGTCATATTGTACTCAAAGTCTGATCATTTCTTTGTTACTCTTCTACATTTTTTCAAAGATTTGTTTTATTTTATGTATGTGAGTGTCTAGCAATCCTGTATGAATGTGCACAACATATGTGCTAGTGCCTATGGAGGTCGGAAGAGGGTGTTGGATACTCTGAAACTGGAGTTACAGATGGCTGTAAACTGCCGTTTTGTGCTGGGAATTGAAGCCAAAGCCTCTGCAAAAACAAATGCTGTTAATCAGTGAGCCATCTCTCCAGCCCCTATCTGTCATTGTTATCCTTTTTAGTTTAATTTTTTTTTTTTTTTTTTTTTACTAGACCCAGACCTTCAGACTTACAAGTAGAAGCTCTCTGTGAGTTCAACCTACATTTCTTGGCAATCTGTTCCTGGCAGTTTTCTTTGGCTTCCTTTATCCTCTTGAGCAAAATATTAACATATTCTGAAACCTCCTTCTTTTTTCTTTTTCCTTGATGCATTGTTTTCTTCAGAGAAATGTGTTGACATTTGGGTTGCAGGACATGTGAAGTAACAAGACACTGGATCTTCGGTGCTTTGGTCCTGGGCTTCTTACCTTTTTAGACTAAGGGTTTTTCTGTCAACATATTGACAGATATCATCCTCTTTAGAAGAGCATGCAGTTTCAGTGAGCTCTTTGGGATCCCAACCACTGAGACACAGTAATATCTGTCAGCCTTCTCTCCTTATTTACAACTAAGTTATAAACACCGATAGGCATCCACACACTGTATCCCCAAACAGACTTGCTCTTTCTCTCTCCAGCTCACCTTGGTCTATAACAAGAATGCCCCTAACTCAACAGCACGTACACTCTGACATGGGTCAAGACATCTTGTTTCATGGGAAGACCTTGTTTGTTGTTCTCACCTCAGATTCATATGGCCTAGTGCCCCCCACCCCACTCTTCAGCAGAGTATCAGCAGCAACTTCTGTGACCCTGCGCTCCTCATAGAAGGCACAAAGTTTGCTTTCATTGCCCTCTGTAATGAATTTATGACAGCTGGTGGCTGAGAAGGATATGCTCAGCTTCATCTTGATGCAGAGAAGCACCCTCAAGGTTCCATGGGGGGGAAATACAAAAGGCTGCCATGTGTCTTAAAAGCTCTACATGGAGTCCTACCAGCAGCAATACTCTCATCCTGAAGAAACTGATGATTTAGAAGGGGAACATTTAATAGTAGCAGTGAAGATTTTAGATCGAGAGATTGTCCATGACTGAATAGCCTCATTACAGTAACAAAAGCAAAGGACTGTTTGAGAAATGGGAACAGATTAGGTACAGCTTTAACCGACATTACTTTCCGAGACTTCACTGTGTTAGCTGAAGTCAGTATTTATGCCATGGGAATTGGGAAATGGCATAAACCAGAGGTTTATTTTTTTTAGTAAAAAGCCACACATCACTGACCAAGTGTAGGAATAAGTTGACATATTTGAATCTGGGGAGACAGAACATTTTATTTTTTTTGGCCTGGTATTAACTATTCACTTCTATGAGGGATGAAGTAAAATTGGTGACAGGGTAGTTTAGGTGATTGGAGCAGGTGAGTAACACCTCCTAGTGGCTGCTACAATTGATGTTGTATGGTACCAGAAAATCCAGCAGAAGTTTGAAATAGATGGTCCCAGTCATTTTATCTTGCTTTGAAAATGTATTATTTTATTGTAAAAGGGAATGGTAAGAAACAACAAACTCAGAGCTGAAGAGATGGCCCAGCAGTTAAAAACACTGCTTGCTCTTCCATAAGGACCCAGGCTAGGGTCCTAGCACCCACATGGTGGCTCACAACCATCTGCATCTTCAGTTCCACAGGCTCCAGCACCCCTTTCTGGACTCCACAGGCATTGCAAGAGTGTGATACATAGACATACAGGCAGGCAAAACACCTGTACATTCAAAATAAAACAAATAAATCTAAATAAACCACCAACAAATTCTATTTCACTTTTAAACTGTATTTATAAAATTTCAGTATAAAAATATAAAATCATTTATAATTTCCTTTTGTGCTTATTACTACTGTCCAATTATTCATTAGGTTCTGTTCAAATGCCTGTAATTCTATGATTTAAAACTGTACCTCAATTTAAAAAAAAAAAAAACACAGAGTAAAAACAGGTAAGTATTTCAAAAGTTAACATCATGAAACTTGTATAAAAGCTTTAGCTAGAAAAAACTTGGTCAGCTTTATGGATTTTTTAATTTGTAATTTCTCATTTTATTTAGAAAATTAATTGCTGGTTTTTTACCAGCAGCTATTCTGTTCTGTCTCTTTGACTCCTAGTGTCAGTGTGAGTATGACAGGGTAGTTCAGTATGTATAATTAGACAGAAGCCCTGGGCAAGAAAGCAGTCACAGGACACCTCAATGCTGAGTTCTTACTAGATGAAAGTATTGAAATTTTATCAAAATCAAACATCAGAGAAATGTTACCACTTGACAGTATACAAATTAGAAGTTTTCTTCTACCTTTTGTGGAAAATTAATTTTGCTCATTAGTTCTTCAACAGCATATAAAATGATGTCAATTCCTCATGTGCCTGTCTACACAAACTGCACAAAGCAGGTGAAAATGATGTGAGGCAACACCCCATTCCAGGTGCTCTCTCTTGCTCCATGGTAAAGGCAAAAAACCATTTCTAAAGAGACCATTTCAACCACTCCATGTGTACAGTAGGTCTGTAGTCCAATGCTTGCGGACTTTGGAGGGTTCTTTGGAGTGTCACTGATGCTGTTCTGATCCCTGCCATACCAGATATTACTGAGTTTCAGGGCATTTCAGATGGAGATAAATGCCCCCTTTTCCTAGCATGAAATAAAACTATCTGTTCCTGCTAGTGAACAAGATTCAGTAGTGATAGTTACACCAATATTAGCCATGACTGCTCCATGAACATAATACTTACCCCAGTCTCAAGAGCTTTTAACCTAAATCAGGTTTGATCTCTGTAGCAGGCTTTCTTTTAGGCTACCAACCAGCTCCCAAATCATGACACAGACTGATTATTAGTTATGAATGTTCAATGCTCAGCCTTAGCTTAGGCTCATTTCTTGCTAGCTCTTATAACTTGACCTGTTTTCTTTTATCTACGTTTCACCTTGGGGCTTTTTACCCTTTTTTTTCTTGTGTGTATCTTACTTTCATTGCTTCTCATGTCTGGCTGGCTGGTGGTTGCCTGGTTTCTGGCCCTGGACATGTCCTTCTTTTCCTCCTTGTTCTCTCTTGAGCCTAGATTTCTCCTCCTATTTATCCTCTCTCCCTGTCAGCCCTGCCTATCCTTCTCCTGCCTAGCTATTGGCCATTAAGCTTTTTATTAAATCAATCAAGTTCCTTAAACAGGCAAGGTGAAACAAATGCAACACATCTTTACATACTTAAACAAATGAAATACAAACAAACGCAACACACCTTCTCATAGTTAAAGTAATATTCTGAAGCATAAACAAATGCAACATATCTTTTCCCTGTTAAAATAAGATTCCACAACTGTTATGTTATGTTAAAATAATAATTCCACCAAAATTATCTCCTGCAAAGATCTCCTGCCATGCAGCTAACCTCCATCACTGGTACAACTTCAAGATGTGCCTACTAAGCAGCATTTCATAAGTATATTGGAAGTCCTGGGCAGGGAAATAAGATGTTTCTGCATGTTCTGGACCTAGAGTTTACCTTTGAGTGTTTAGAGCACTCCCTTATTACCGGTTTCCCTAGACAAAGACATAAACCTTGGAAGTTAATACAGGAAGCTGTCTTTATTTGTACATTTATCCTTCCTTGCCTATGTGTTTTTCCTGCTTATGGAAATGGGAGGGATGATGGACTGGCCCATGTTTGAAGAGCCCAGAAATAGTAGAATACACCAGAGAAGAACTTTGGTGAAGTTAAGTTCAAGGGAGATCCAGTAGAAGGAACAAACTTGCAGTTCTCTAACGCCGAGATATCTAGAGAGAAAATTCTATTGTTGTGATTTGCCTTTTCAGGTCTCAGGAGCCTGAGCACTTTCCATATCCTAATTGCTTGCATACTATTTCTAGAATAATTCATGAGGGCATGGTGTGAACTTATATCTGTGAAGAATCTATCAAAATATAAACCGAGAGTTGAGGGCACTGGCCTTTCTGTCATTGTGTATGTGAGTCTCACTGTGTCCAGAAAATGTCAGTTATACCCCTCTGAGCTAGTCTGATAGTAACCAGCCTGCTTACTGTAAGACCCAATGACACCAACTTTTTTTTTTTTAAATTTACAGTTCACATAGGTTTCACATAACTACACCATGTCTCCTACCAGGCTTACTTATCTTATGAGTGCATTGCATTGTAAGATAAACATTTTAGAAAGGCTAAAAATGTGAAAATATGTGTGGCTGAAAAAACTAAATTAAAAAGGAAACCAGGAAGAATTTTCTAGAGTTCCCCATCACATCTGCAAATCTGATAAATAGCCTCTGAAGAATTACTCCTGATAGCTTGTCATTGCTAATACAATTTATAGCCTTTAGATGTGTGTTTGATCAACTGGAATGAAAAGGAAAAAATGATATACTATAATTTCTATGTTTTCTTCATTGTTCAATGAAACTTAAATTCACACTGCAGCATGGACAGTCACCATCACCACTGGCCCTACAAACAAAGTTAATTTAATAGGTGGGAATATTCTTTTACATCTGGAAAGCAATATTGTCACCCTCTTATCCTTCAATTACAATGTGTGAAATCTTGTTAGAATTTTATTGAAGATGCTTTTATAGCTCTTTGTGTGTCGTTACCTCCCAAAGCAATTTCCAAAATATACTATGGCTAGGGGTGAACTCTATAGAAAGGTCCATTCTCCAACAACATTAGCACATGCCCCAGGAAGACCAATCTGTATAGACTAATTGCTTCACACTGGTGAACGCTGTCTGGTGTGATTCTAAACTGTGTCTCTATTGTAAGGCTTCCTAGTCTCACTCCTGCTGACACTTGGAACAAGGTAAGTCATATTTATGAGACCTGCCTAGTGTAGTAATTTAGCACGATGCTTAGCTCTGGGTACCAGAAACAACTCACTTCAAAAATGTGGCCATCAAAAATGTTTTCAAGCTAGGCCTGAGCATATCCCTCAATCCAGCTGCTCATGAGGCAGAATAAAATCATTAAAAAGTTAAGACCTACGTAAACTACAAAACAAGTTTTGCCCGTCCAGGACAACTTAGGAGCCAGTGTTTCAAAATAAAAGGCAAAATTAGGGCTAGTTGTGCACCTTAATGACACAGTGCTTGCCTATCATTCATGCACAAGGCTCTAAAATCAATCCCTAGTTATCCCAAATCAACCCTGATTAAGAAAAATTGGGAACAGGCCCTGGGAGAATCCGTCTCACCCATGTGATAATGATTATCAGATAAGATGCCAGAGAATAAGACAGATAATCCCTAGAGTCAGAATGATAGAAGCTTTCAGGTTTTATGCTCCATTGTTACAGCATGAAACTATACTCTGAGTTAAGGTAGTATTGGGTCTGAGTTTAAAGAAAGGAAATATGAACCGGGAGGTGGTGGCCACACACCTTTAATCCCAGCACTCGGGAGGCAGAGCCAGGCAGATCTCTGTGAGTTTGAGGTCAGCCTGGTCTACAGAGGAAGTTCCAGGACAGGCTCCAAAGTTACACAGAGAAACCCTGTCTCAAAAAAGCAAACAAAAAATTCCGCTGTCTGTAAGGGAAAATCTTAAGACTTCACAATGCTGAGTCAGACACAGAAAGGTAATTAAAACAGTTTTTCTCCCACAGATGCAGGAAAGATTCTGGACACACGAAAGCACAAAAGGAAAGCAGCAGAGTGACAGTGGGTGACTTTTCTTGAGTAGATGTTAGCAAACATTTATCTACTCCAGACAAGGTACTGATAACAAACCCAAGGATCCTGCTCAAGTCTAGCTTGAAGAATCAGTAGGTTTACTGGGGGACAAGTACAGATATATAAGCAAGGGATTACGTCCAGGAACATGGCTGCCACAAGGACAGCTTCCTCTCACACACAAAACAAACCCCCTGCATGGGAGCTGATTGGGAAGCTGCGGCCCTAGTGCTGTGTGCAATTAGAAAGTCTCTTCTCCTCCATCAATTAGTACTACTCATGACAGCTAAAAGAGGGGCCTAGGGAACCTTCTAACATTCAGGAGCTTCCTGAGATTCTCATGTCTTCCTTTCTTTGCCTTATGTCTCATTTGCTCTGTGAGACTTGAAGTCACCTTTCTTCCTCCAGAAGAGAATGTTTCAATTTTGAGGGAATAGCTATACAACACTCCTCTTCTTCCTCCAGGTTATTTATATATATATATATATATATATGTGTGTGTGTGTGTGTGTGTGTGTGTGTGTGTGTGTGTGTATGTCACTATATATTTTTAAGTCATATATATACATGTGTGTGTAAAATTTTAACCCCCATCTCTGTTCCACTGAAACCCTTTTCTTCCTAAGAGGTGTTTCCTTCCCTACAGGCCACCCACCCAACCACCACGTTGATGTATTTTGTGTATGTGATCCGATGATTGATTTTAATTAGAGCTACTTGCATAAGAATGAGTGGAAGCTTATTTACTGGGGCAACTTATCAGTGCTACCCCAATAAAGAAAGCTATTTATTTTAAAAGAGTGGCAGCAATATATGTGGAATAATACAATTCCTAAACCATGTGGACTCTCAGAACTTTGACTTTTGAGAACCGCAGAAAGTTCCACTTCTTACAAATGTATTACCTCAGTGCTCTCAGCTGTCAATTGGCAAGGTTTTCCCATTACCTTCCTTAGTCTAAGATTCACTGGAGGCTGCTTTAATATAGACCAGCGGTTCTCAACCTTCCTAATGCTGTGATCCTTTAATATAGTTCCTCATGTTGTGGTGACCCCACAACCATAAAATTATTTCATTGCTATTTTAGAATTGTAATCTTGCTACTGTTATGAATTGTAATGTAGATATCTGATATGTGGAGTATCTGATATGTGATCCACAGGTTGAGAACCACTGATACAGAGACTCCTACAAAGAAGTAGCTTCCCAACAATATTCTCAAATATTACAGTGATGAAGAGAGACCTCACTCGAGCAAGTGTTGTAATGTAGTAGATAACAGTCAATGTATTTCACAACTGCTGAGTCTCAGGACAGAAGTAGTGAGTTTGAGTAAATGATTGTTCCTGAAGATCACAAGAGGAGCCAGGCGGTGGTGACGCACGCCTTTAATCCCAGCACTTGGGAGGCAGAGCCAGGTGGATCTTTGTGAGTTCGTGGCCAGCCTGGTCTACAGAACAAGATCCAGGAAAGGTACAAAGCTACACAGAGAAACCCTGTCTCAAAACACCAAAAAAAAAAAAAAAAAAAAAAAGATCACAAGTGGAATTTTAGCAGCTTGAATAATGAACTGAGACTATTTATTGATTGAATTCTATCCATTAACATGTAATATTTTCTTTGGTATATCATGTCATTTGTGTAGTCTTAAGTGTTCTAAGGTGATATTTTATTAAAATATTTTAGAAATATTGTTATTCTCCTTTGTGCAAATTGCCATTCCCCCTTTGACGGGTATTCTCCTAAGGACACTCAACCATGCTTCGAAAACTGAGTCATGTTCACCCTATGAACCATAGAACCAGCTGCCCATAGACAAAATTGAAGGTCCCAACTTACAAAAATAATTTTTTTTTTTTTTTTTTTTTTTTTTTTTTTTTTTTTTTGGTTTTTCGAGACAGGGTTTCTCTGTGTAGCTTTGCGCCTTTCCTGGGACTCACTTGGTAGCCCAAGCTGGCCTCGAACTCACAGAGATCCGCCTGGCTCTGCCTCCCGAGTGCTGGGATTAAAGGCGTGCGCCACCACCGCCCGGCTACAAAAATAATTTTAATAATCATAAGTTTTTAAATCAAAAAGAACAGGGGACAGTAATACACCAATAATAACTAATTCGACAGTGAAATAAAACATGTATTGCAAAATTCTTTGAGTTGTCACACTCGAGTCTAGCCCTGGAATTTCACAGTCTCTCAGGAAAATGTTCACCTTATTTCTACTTGACTCCAAAACACACTCTGGAGAGCTATAACAAGAACAAGCCTCCTACTTTAAGAGAAACAATAATACCATAATTAAATGCTAGACTCCAAGTATGAAATCTGTTCCACTGTGCACTTGTGCAAAAGGCCTAGTCCTTGGTGCCTAGCTCTCTCCATCTAAGAAATAGGAGAATGATAACCCCTTAGCCTATGCATATAGTAATCATTGTATTAAGAATTATAAATAAAAAGTTAATGTAGTATGTGGAGAAATTGATCTCACAAACTCAGAAATGATTACAAGATGTAAAAAGTCCCTAGTTTGTGAATGTGGAGAATAGAAACAGGTTATCTAAATTGAATAAATGTTCAACTATTTTATTTGCAAATTAGTTATTTCCATTGCACTAATTCTTCAGATTTTATGGAAGGGCTATAAACACTTATATATTCTACTGAGAATGTAGCAAGCAAATTGCTTATATGTGTGTTAAGAAGTATATGGTAAAAGTATTTAATAAAACAGCACACTCTCCAGAAAGTAAAGATCACTAGAGAGTAGAAGACCTGTGTAGGTAAGGAACTTGAATGCTAGGTAGAATGAGGTGCTATAAGAAGGCACTGGAGATCATCATGGGGCTTTGGGCAAAGAGTTCTTTCATACTGGCAGACCCGAGAGAAGGTACCATGACAGAGGGTATGAGGCTGATCAGGAAAAAGATTGGCTAAACAAGTTTCCAACTGTTTTTTTATGAGTCATAAATGGTAAAGTAAGTCCCTGCCCTTGTTCATTGGGAATATAAAAACAACTGAGAGGCAGAAGATGTTCTCTCCTTTCAGAAAAGGTCAAGGCAGCCCTCACCACTAGACTGTGACTTTGGAAAGAGGACTCGTGGCTAATCAGTTTAAATCCCCCTCATTCTATCCCCTAATGCCCAATAAGCCAGGCACTGAGAGAACATACTGGAGCAAGCTAGCGCAAGTGCAGTAGGCATTGCCCTTAGTGAATAATTACTAAGTAGATACTTGGAAAATTAACACCAACATTTTCACATTGCCCCCAAATAGTCTAGTGAATATTTTTAAACATAGCATTAACACACAAAACACCCAATGAGTAGTCATAACAGTTACAAAAATTATCCACTTCAGAATTATCTAGTTAGATATGTAGACTTCATATATAAATATTGTTGTCTAAAAAGCTTTTTGAGTGAACTATTTGTAATTATTTCTTAATATTTATAAAATGCCCCCAGTACACTGATAAACAAAGATAAAAAATAACGATTTATTTTTACAACATCAGCTATGCAGGATTAATCCTAATGGATAAATTATAAGTTAGATCTTAACTAGTTCTGAGTTCAGCTTCTCTATTTTTTCATTGAAGTTATTGTTTTAATTAAACAGCTGCACTAATTAGCAGTAAGTGGTCTAAGAATTCTATGAGCCACCAACTACCAGGATCTAAAAATTGGGTACCTCTAATAATGGGATTAAGGAGTAGGGAAATTTGCATTCATATTTGGGACTCCAAGATTGAGAATCAAGTAGTTTTGCTTGTTATTTAGATAGTACCTGCCAACAATCTGGACAGAAATACCCAGTAGAGTTACAAAGCAAGACTTTATCTGAGTTTATTAGTGGGAAGCTAATGAGATAAAAGCATGGGCTCCGACTGTCCCTCTATGTTTCCTAGCTCATCACAGATATACATATCTTTCATTTTCCTGAGAAAATCATTTTTAGCAAGTGTTCCAATGTATTTCCTTCAATCCAAAGAATAACACTTATAAATGCATTAGTAACACAAAATGGCCAGTTAATGGGCATGGGGCCATGTCTGAGCTGAAAAAAAAATGTTTTGATACAGTCTGCTGAAAAGGTTTTAATAAATAACAAATTTGAATCAGCCAAATAGTCCATCAGGAGTGTATCTGTTCAGTGCTGTATAGAGCCAGGCTGACTAAAAGGAGTCTACAATAGCCTACTGTGAACATATGTAAATGACTTCCTAGGAAATGTATTATAGATATGCTCAACATAACAATCAAAATATTAGGCCAAAGAAATGAAGAACTAAAGAGGAGAACTAAGATTTGTCTCACTTTTATAAATACGTATTTTTACAAAGAATTGGGATATTTAGCTATTTTGAAATCCTGGAGAATGTGACATTAAACTTGATGAATTTATATTACATACAAAATACTTACCAAGTTATTTTATAAAACCTTGCCTCTGATATAGAAGGCAAGGCTGTTATACATCACTTCCTGAGATTACCTTTGACTGGGTTTCAAGATAAGCAGCTGCCATGGGACCTGATGCTGAAAGTGCATTTTCAGAAATTACCGACACAAAACTGCCTCAAGCATCTTGTCCAGGACTCTGATCTGGACCTGCCAGAGGAAACTTTTTACAACTTGACGGCCTGGCTCCTGTGTAATGCAGACACAAGGGTCTGCTTGCTTTTGGCATGCTTTGTTATCTTCTGTTTTCTATAGAATGTGAACTAAAATGGTTTCTGCTTGGAAACATTCAAGTCAAATCAAGAAAGAAGCCACTTCTCAGTTACCCCCAGTGT
Organism: Peromyscus eremicus; assembly: GCF_949786415.1. Lineage (NCBI taxonomy): Eukaryota > Metazoa > Chordata > Mammalia > Rodentia > Cricetidae > Peromyscus > Peromyscus eremicus. The sequence continues at coordinate 46,198,242 of NC_081419.1, forward strand.
AAAAAACTGAATGGTTTGAGAACAGGGTCATGTTACTTTGACTCACTGTCATCCTCTAAGCCCTATTTTTATGGCAGAGAGTTTATGAGACTTCTTTATTCTCCTCAAAGAAACTCGGGGATAAATCAGCTGCACTGACCATTTCAATGAAGTGAATATAATGCCCTACATGTTATATAAAGAAGTGTGTAAACTGTCTGGAGATGGACTACACTAAAGGCATGATGAAGTCATCAAATACAGCACTATGCTGGAGAAGGCCCAGGTAGGGTCTTGTTAGTTGAGCAGGCTCAAATATATAGACTTATTCCAGACACAAATTCCATCAATGGTATCATTATCTGTGATGTTATTTTCAAAAACAGTGAACAACTCCTTTTTTTATATGTGTGTGTGCGTGTATGTGTGTGTGTAATGTATTACATTTTGTATCATGTAATGTATTATATGTATTACACTTTCATTTATAAATATATGTATTACATATGTCCCTTTATATATAGATACATGTATAGATATAGGTGTATCCCTGAACAAAATGTCTCCCCTTTCACACAACAGCCCCATTCTTGAGGAATAGAGGATTTGTTGAAGCCATGCCACATATTTCTACTAAAACATGTTTTTAACTTCTATAATTATAACTAGGCTAGTCACCTTCAGGAGTCAGCATGGAATCATAGTATTTGTATTGCATTCTCTCTAGGATCCCATCAGCAACCTCTATTTTTGTGGCAATTAAACCATCTCCACAGATTCTCACAGCACTCTCCGAGTCATGAAAACTGAAGACATTGTTGAGAACCATGCCTGAAACTCAGCATGTCTCTTTATCACCCCCGATTCAGCCCTGCTCTGTTCCTAGCATGTCAAAGCACACTCACACCATTCACTACCTATAAGAGTGTAAGGCAAATCTTTGAGCTGTCTGGTTAAGATCCTGGAGAACTACATGGGCTAAGGGCGTTGTCTGCTCTGCATACATCTTCTCTATTCTTACCTTTCCTTTTGACAAATCATTACTTACAAATCTAAAATTCAAGATAGTGTAAAATAATTTTTAGTGGAATAGGGGCTAGTTTGCAGGGAAGGGAGGCTTGAGGGGCATGAGGGAGGAAGAGAAGGGATCTGTGGTTGGTGTGCCAAATGAATAAAAATTTTCTTAATAAAAAATTGTATCACAAAGGTCTTTTGAAAAAAAAACTGTTCTCAAAAATATATGATGGGAAATGGAAAGTCTCAAAGAAGAAGAAAGTCCTCAGAGTGAAGGGCTTATTTTTCTTAAGTGAGTAAAGGCTTTCAGAACCACAGATGCATCCGCTGAGTGGGAAATCTCTATTTTATTTATCATCCCCTCTCATCCAACTTCTATGTATTAATATTCATGAGATGTTTAGAACTCTTTCTGGCATGCTGTATGTTTCCTAAATAATTAAATAAGCACTCAAAGTTATTCTGAAATCGAGCCCTAACAATATTTCTTCTTTGATTAAAAGCTTTTGTGGGTTTTTATTTTGAATTTAAGTCTTTTTAAGGAAGGAAAATATAAAGAATAAATAGTGGTTACCAGAGTAAGAATGTGGAAGAAAGGTGAAGGAAGTTGGAGTGAAGGGACACAAAATAGCAGTTGTGTAAATGAACAAGCAGAAAGGTCGCCTGTAAACCTAAGGGCTACATGGGCAATAATAGTGTATTTGTATCCAAGATTTTTGTTTAATGGACAGATTATGCTGTTGTTCCCATGAGTATGTAAGGTGAATCTCAGGTGAATGGAGGTTATGCCAAGTTGACAATTAAGGTCAACTTGGACACACCCATGTAATGGTAGTCCTTTAAATTTATAATGGAGATGAAATTTTATTTTCCCCCTTCTCCGTGTTTACATATGTTTAAATACACATATACTGCTGTGTTGTAATTGTGCTCACACCCATGTAATGGTAGTCCTTTAAACTTATAATGGAGATGAAATTTTATTTTCCCCCTTCTCCGTGTTTACATATGTTTAAGTACACATAGACTGCTGTGTTGTATTGTGCTCCAGTATACAGTATAGTAATATACAGTTCAGATTTGTAGCCTTTGAGCAATAGGCTATGCCAGAGCCTAGGCTAGATGACTGGTTTTCCAGGAGGGATCTCAGGTCATCACACAGGAAACAAAACAGGCCAATAAGACATCTCTTAGTATGTACCCTCGTAATTAACTAATGTTTGGTTGTGTATGAAAGAATCAAAAACATCTCTGCCTTGGGTGACTCCTGTGCCGTCCTTGCCCAAATCTCTGCTGCACTGCCTGCAGCAATTCTTCAGAACTTTCTACCACGAGGCAGCATTGCTGCTAGCTTTCATGACATGCTTTTGGCATAATTTATAGATAGCAGCCAGACTCTGATTCCAGAGTCTCTCCATCAAGAGGAGTCACACTGCAACATCCAACCATTCCCTGCTGGGAACATTCACTTAGTGTCTCAAGTGTCTATGGCCTCTGTTCCTGTGTTTCCATGTCTACCTTCCCATGACCCTCTTATCACGGCCGTCCAAGTAAATGATAAGTGGGTAATATCCTACTCTCTAGGATGTTCTCTTCAACTCTGCATAGTCAATCTCTTCATGTTCCACCACACTCTACTCTGACAGAATCTGTCATAGGTTTCACCATGGCAGCCTGCTTTTACTAAAAGTCTGCAAGTTATCAGGGACAGTTCTAAACACAGTCGTGTTTTAAATATGTCTTCTGCACAGTAATTCTGTGAGACAGGCATTAATAATGCCTTCATTTTATAGGCTCTACTGACCCGGAGGTTGGAGCACCTGAACTTAGATGCACAAACAGATCACTTTTTCCATTTGAAAATTAAATTTCAACACTAGCAAGTTTCATCTATAGTGCAGCCTACTTGAAACACGTTTCCTTTCTTACTTACCTGCCCCTATCCCAGTACCCAACAAACCCAAGAAGTGCTCTTGAAATAATCAAAATTAGTTCTTCTTCATGAGGTCAACACAGTGAGGGACTTAAACTCAAAAATTCAAAACATGGCTAATGGCTTTCCTAAAATAATTTTTTATTTCCATTTCTCACTACCTTCTTATTAATTGATAAAACTAAGAATGCTAGATCACAATACAGCAGCTTGCAGCTCCAGTGATAACAGAAATTGAAAATATTTAAAAGTAAACTCAAGTAATGTGCCTATAATTATTTTGTGAATAAACTTTGCAATACTTATTTGATAGAGATCTATTCATTCAATATATGCATTTATATTTGAGTTATTATGTTAAGTGGGCCTTTCCCCCATAAAATAACATTAAAAAAATGAGACAGATTCTCAAGTATGTAACCCAGGCTCAACTCAAATTTGATATCCTCCTGTCTGAGTGTTGGGACTACAAGTACATAGTACCACACCAGGCTAGTATACAACATCTTAAAATATAAGAGACAAATGTATTTCTACTTTTATTTTCCAAAGACATAGTTAAACATTACATCTGTATTACAAGTATTTTTTCTAGTCTCTTAAGCTTATTCTTCTCATCCACCAGTTCATGGCATTTGTGGTCTCTTCTCTTCAGGCAATCTTCCTGATATATGGATAGCTAAGAATGTGGGCATTGGAATCCTTCAATCTCCAAGTCTGCCTTGTACTAGGCGAATGGCTCTGAATGAAGTCACTCACTACTTCTGAGCACCAGTCTTCTCACCTTTAGAAGCTGACTCTTGTTATTTCACTATCTGTAAAATACATACTGTCCAGCTTTAGTGTATTTTAGGGTCAAAGACTGCTTTCCGAATAGGTATCTCAACTTTCTGATAGACATGGAAGGGATTGTTCATTCCTTGTCACTTGCCCTGTAGCCTGTGGCCTATATTTCTTTTTAAGTTTCACCTTTTAAATAGAATGTAATATCTGATGATGCTCTTTCTAATTCATAAATGAGTTCTTTCTACTTAATAAGCCATATAGATGTTTAAATTACTTCTGTTTTTCACTGTTCTTTGGTGAAACCTGGGAACATGGCATTTTTTAAAAGCTAGTTGCTTTCCTTTCTCACTCTGGTAATTCATTCCAAGCACATACTTTTGATATAGAATTAATTCTACATAATTGTTTTTGTGAAAAGAAATTATCAAACAAAAAGTTAAGTCACTGTTTTAGATGCAGAGAACAGATTAACTGATATGTACTGTAGCTTCTGATGTTGTCAAAAGCTGTTTTGGTTCCAACAGATCAGAAAGCTGGGTGACAAGTAAACAGACCAGAAGCAACATGAGAAGGAATGAATATTTCATCTTACAGCATGTAGTCCATCATCTAGGGAAGTCAGGACAGGGACCTGAAGGCAGGTCTTGATGCAGAGGCCATGGAGGAATGCTGTTTACTGGCTTCTTCCTCATGCCTTGCTCACTCTTCATTCTTTTTAATCTTTTTTAATAAAACCAATTCTTTTATATACAGTATATTTTGATCATAGTATTTTCCTTCCCCCTAACTCCTCCCAGATCCTACCCATATCCCTACCCACCCTACTTCATGTTGTCCCTCTCCTCCCTTTCTTTTTCCCTCTTCCTCTCCCTCCTTCTTTCCTTGGCATGGAGCCTACCCTAGAATGCAGTTGATATACTCAGTGACACTCATTTGGAAAAGGGCTGATTTTTCCCTCTCCCAGCAGGTATCAACTACAATAGCTTCTTGGTTATGGGTGGGACTTGGTTCCCACTTTCCCTTCTCTGTACTGGGATTTTTGTCTGGTTTGCAGTTATGCAGGTCTTCTCCATGCTGTCACACTCCCTTGGCTCATATGTGCATCAGTCCTGTTGTGTCTGGTAGATGCTGTTTCATCGGAGTCATCCATCACCTCTGACTCTGAAAATCTTTCTACCTTCTCTCCCACATAGATCCCTGGGCGAGAGTTTGATAAAGACAAATAGCATATGGCTGAGTACTCATGGCAAAAGTCAAAACAAACAAACAAACAAACAAACAAGCCAATAACACAAGAACATTGTCCAGTTGTGAGTCTCTCTTAATTACCATCTACTGCAAGAAGTCTCTCTGATGAGAGTTGAGTGACCCTGTGATGACTTTCTTTGTGTCTGTTGTGTAGTTCATCTTAGACGAGTTTGTGTCCTTTCCTTCTCTTGTTTTGTTGAGCCATGGAGCTGTCCGTCTGTTTATCTTTTCCGTTCTATCTTATTTGTCTTCTCAAAGAACTGGCTCTTAGACACATTGAGTCTTTGTGTTCCTTCTATTTTATTAATTTCTGTTTTTGTTTTTATTATTTCCTTGCCATCTACTGGATTGTGCTTTATTCCTGCTCTCCAAAATATTTGAGTTGCATCATTAAGTCATGTATTGTACTCTTTCTGATTTTTTTCATATAGGCACTTAGAGATGTACATTTTCCTCTTGAAGCTAATTTTAATGTGTTCCAGAGGTTTGCATGTGTTGTTTTCATTTTCATTTAGTTCCATGGATTGCTGAGTAGAATGTGGGTTTTTTGTTTGTTTGTTTCTGTTTTTGTTTTGTTTTTCTGGCTTTTTTTTTGTTTTTGTGTGGTGTGTGTGTTTGTGTCTGGGTGGAATAGTCTATAGATATTAGGTCCATTTGAGGTACGTGACATTCAATTATGAAATTTCTCTGATTACTTTTTGTACAGATGACCTATCAAAGAAAGGGGATGTTGAAATCACCTATTATTGGATTGGTGTTAATCTGTATCCTTAATTATAGAGGTATACTTTGTTTTTATTTTCATTTTTTGGGGGGACATTGAATGCACCAGAGTTTAGAGCATATATGTTTAGTATTATAATATTTTCTTCATTAGCTGGTCTCAAGGTTAAATGTCATACCATTCTTTGTCTCTTCTGATTTGGTTTTGTGTGGTCTACTTGTCAAATATTTGGACATCGATGCCTTCTTGCCTCATGATCCCATTTGTATGAAGTATTTCTTCTACTCATTCACTTTAAGCTGGTGCCTGTGTTTAAAGTTAGAATGAGTTTCTTGTAGACAACAGAAAGATAGATGTTAGTTCTTACTAGCCAGCCTGCCTTTTGATTGGAGAATTGAGGCCATTAATATGTAATTTCTATTTCATCAAGTATAGCTTCATTTTTTCCCCTACAGTTTCTTGACTATGTTTAATCCTCTCCAGTTTGAAGTATTGCTTCCAATATTCTCTTTAGACTTGTTTTGATGGACAAGGTTTGTATGCTCTTTGTATCATGTAAAGTTTTTTTTTTTCTCTCTGTCCAAAATGGATGGTAGTTTTGCTAAGTTCAGTAATCTAGTTTGGCTGTCGTGATAGAACTTAGAATGCATTGCTCCAAGATCTTCTAGCTTTCAAAGTTTCCATTAAGAAAGTAGCTCTCATTCTATATATATATATATATATATATATATATATATATATATAATGTAATCACATATATATCACACATATATATCCTCTGTTTTTGTTTTTCCTTTTTCTATTGCAGCTTTTAATATTTGTTCTTTGTATTTTGTATTTAGTGCTTTATCTATGGTATTCTGTGGGGAATTTCTTTTCTGGTATTGTATAATTGGGTTTGTATGTGCTTCTTGTATCTGCATGGGTGCCTTTCATTGAAGGAAGTTTTCTTCTATGATCTTATTGAAGATCTGGTTTTTGCCATTGACCTGGCATTCCTTTCCCTCATCCATGCATATACTTGGAGGAGTTGGTCTTTTCATAATGTCTCACATTTCTTGCATGTTCTCTTCCTTGCTTTAAATGTGTTCATGTTCTTTGCTTCTGTTTTCTACTTCCTCTACTTTATCTTTACTTTATCTTCAGGTCCTCATAACTATCTTCCACTTAATCCATTCAACATGTAAGGTATTTTCTACTTGTAAAGCTTTTTCTTCCTTGTGAGGAGTTTTCTGGTTGGGTTGTTGAGCTTTTCAATTCCATCTTCATTTTAGCTTGAGTACCCTTTTCTGAATTCTGTTTTCAAATCCTGAAATGTCTCCATCATTTCATTCATCATTATATTTCTTGACATCACTCAGGCATTTATTGCTAACCTGTTGGAGTTTAATGAAGCATTTGTTCATGTCTTCATTAAACTCCTTAAATTTTTCAATAATGTTTGTGATTACTCTTTTGAATTCTGTCCTGATACTCATCTAGGTAATTCTCATTAGAGAACCTCTTTAGAGGACTAGTAGGTTTCATGGGAAACATGCTTGGCCATTCATGTTTTTGTTTTCTTGTGTGTGTGATGTGTTTTTTTTTTTTACAATCATTTAAAAATTTATAAGGATAATCACCTTATCTTGTACTAATAACTGCAAAGTTGTTATAGTCACTGTCAGAGTTTCACTAGAAATCATTGCACATATATAGGACAAATCCTGTAACAGGGTCCAGTTTTAAGCAGAGAGAAGGCTCAAAGGAGGATTGAAGGATGAGGAAGAGAGGACATGCCTCCTACAGTGTGGCAAGCTCACATTTGAGAGAGGGCCATGAGGTAAATATGAACCTATATAAATCGTGTTTTGTTAGAGAAGCAAAGATTTAGCCATTAACTACAGTTTTCTATCAGTCCCTCAAAGCAGAATTTTGCACTAGATAAAGCAAGGAACTTGAATCAAATTAGTTTGTCCCTATCCCTTTTTTAATGAGCCTCTGAAGTCTGGGGAACCATCTGCATTGTAAATGTATCAGTTACTTTTATGTTGCTGTGATAAAAAAAAAATACCATCACAAGATAACTCAAAGAAGAAAGGATTTATTTTGGCTTAGAGTTCCAGAGGGATAGCATCCACTATGACAGAGAAACATGGCAGGAAGCAGCGGGAACGTGATACTGAGGGCTCACATCCTTTATTGCACGCATAAAGCAGACAGAGGGAACTGAAAGTGCTGTAAGCCTTTAAACTTCCAAAGCCTGATTCCAGCGACATACTTTCTTCAATAAGATCACACCACTTAAACCTTCCCAAATAGTGCAACGAACTAGGGACCAATTGTCCAAATGCCTGAGATGATGGGAATGTTTTTCTTTCAAACTACCACAGTGAGTTATCTCTTACTCTCTCTACCCCAATGAACCCTCAAAAAGATGAGTCTTTGGCAGCCCGTGAGACTTTTAAAGGGGTCTCATGGTGTTTCTCTTTGAGATGAATGTTGACAGAGTAGGCAAAGATGAGCTGTGGGTCACACAGGTCCAGATTTCAGGGCAAATTCTAAGCTCTAACGTTTTTGTCATTTGACTCTCTGCAAGTTATGTGATATTTCTGAACCTCTATTTATTAAATTTTAAATATGGAAAATTATACCTCATATATTAACCATAAGGGTTTTTAAGGCTTGGCATACAGGCTGGATATGTAGCTCAGCTGTAGAGTGCTTCCCTGGAATGTGCAAAGCCCTGGTTTCCATCCCAGAACTACTTAGGGGGGAGAATAGGCAGGCTTGGCTTCAGAGCTACTGCTTAAACAAACACTATGTACTAATGTTTTTTTTTTCACTAACCCAAGCTCATTTGCAGTTACTTTCATTTGACAATAGAAGTTTCTTTCTCAATTGCATCTTGTAATAATTGGTTTGAATAATAAATAATTGGTTTTCATAGAAATGGACTTCTTCACTAAATAACCAATAATGGTGTTTGGTGGTTTATATTAAAGTAACCCACCTGGGGAAAACTTTAGTAATCTCAAATGATCAATAAAATAAACAGTAATGAACATCAAAGAAATTGAAGAAAATTAATTTTTTAGTGAAATGAGCAGTTGGTGTGAGAGAGTAGCATGAGCAGTTAAACAAAACAAAATTGACAGAATCTTCAGACACTTGCTGCATTGCCCTGGAAACTGAACCGTAGACCTGGTCCTTGTCCACGACCCAGGGACCTCAAAGATCACGTAACTTTCATGAGTCTAACTCTCCTCAGTTATAAGACCAAGATGAGACAAAAATCATGGACTTGGACTCACTCAATTTTGATGTCTTACAACTGACTTTAAATTGAATTTAGTCTTAGCCATTAAAATCTTAATAGTAATTCCCAAACCAAACCTTAAACCTTCCAATCTTTATTTAAAATTCTATTTAGCAAGTATAGCAGCTGTCCTTATATAATATATATATACATACATACATATACATATAGATATACATATGTGTGTGTGTGTGTGTGTGTGTGTGTGTGTGTGTGTATCAGTCTTCCCTTCTGTTTGTGGAAAGGTTTTACAGAATTGAGTCTGTGAGACCACAGGCAAATCCAGGTCATTTCTCCAAAGTCAAATTGACGGCTGCTGTTAACCACTAAAAACATCTGGAAAGCCATCTGCCACCATTCATGCTGGAGCTCTCCGATTCAGCCTGTTCCCTGCGTGACATACAGTGTCCTAAATAATAGTGTGACCAACAGGAGCACCTTGCCTTTGTGTCTCTCAGTGAAAGGACTCTGCCAGAGGACAACTGATCTCACAGTAGGGCTTTAGGTATGACCTTGCTTCAAACCAGAAGCATCTGTTAACAGGTTCTCAGGACGTTATTTCAAACCAGAGAGTGACATTTCCAATCAGAATAAACATTAATGAGTCTATCTGTGTATTATAAGATCACACCTGAAGGGCCCACCTTGTGCACATTACTGTGGCTCTAGTAGACACATGCAGAGCCTGCAGCTGGGGTGCTAGAGGCTTAGGCAAGGAAGTGTAAAATTTCATCACAGTGTGGTGAGAGCCGGTGCTCAGGAGTGGGCGCCACACCCAAACGTGATGTGCAGGCTGTCAGAACCACCGCTTCTTTTTAGAACAGTGGAAATGTATCCTTAGTTCTACCTTTTTAATTTTTTTTTTTTTACCTGACTTGCTATGAACCACTCCCATGAAGTGATCTCATTAAGGTAAAACCGCATTAAGCCAGATCCATCTTCCAAACTAATGACTTTCTTTTTCCCTAAAATGTTGCGACAGCTGTTTTTAATGCTCACCTTTCATTTAATTGGAGGCCACGTCCTCTCAGTGTCCTTTGGTGTCGATGAACCCCTTCTCCTCATTCTTCTGCTTTTGCTTTAATTTCTTTCCTCTTTGTGGCTCATTTAGGCAACTGGGGAGCAGAGCTTCTGCCACTATTCTTGTCTAGTTGTGAGAGATCGATTGTTCTTTTATTACCTGATATTTTAAGTATGAATTATGATCCTACAGTAAACTTAAAAAAATAAACAAAATATTGACCCTCTAACTAAAATTGAAAATTGTCAAATAGGCTGTCAACCTAAGTCCTAAATACTATTTTAATCCTTTGAGTCTGGCTATATTCCATTCCACAGTGAAGACTATTGCATCAAAAAGCTTCTGTTTGCATTATGGAGTGAAAATGTCCCGCCTCCCTTCCTAGTTAGCAGAGCACTCTAAAGCATTTGCCCCCTCACCCTATGTTCTTGCCTCAAACTCTATAATAGCCTTGGTTATCAAAGCAAAGATTCTCTAACTCAGGTACAAGAATAACTCTAGGAGTTTTGTAAAATGTAATTCTCAAGGCTAGGGCTCTAGTTCAGTAGTAAGTGTGCATCCAGAAGGCTTGAAGCCCTGGTTTTGGTTCCTACACAATAGTACAGCGCATGCATGTATACCACATGTGCTCACACACATTAAGTTCTCACACCAAATCATGCTGATCAGAGGTTCTAGCAAGAACTGATCAGAGGTTCTCAGCAAGGCTGAGGCTCTTTGGTCCTTAGAAACTTCCAGTTCTACCTTTTCACTGTAACCCTCCCTCTCCTCTGGCCAACAATTCCTTTCAGATTGCATCTATATCCCCAGCCTTGGCATCTAGCAATCCAGTTAAGACATGAATGGCTCCCTGTAATTATTTTTAAATGAAGAAAGGAAGCACTGCTTAACATCATTGTGTCTGATTTAATAAAACTAGAAACTCATGACATTTTAACAACTATCTTGAATGAAGGCACCGGTTGTACTAAGACTTAAAAAAAAAAAGCAACAGGAAGAGCATTCAGCTTTCATTCTGATTAACATTTATTTCCATTTCTCCTGTTGGGAGAAAATTCTAATTTATGACTATTATGATTATTGTGAAGATGACTCATAGTCATGAGAAATCCAGAAAAACAATTTGCTTGCTTTTCAGAACTGTTAATCCACAGAGGTGCGGATTCCCCAGATGCTTTCTGTAGTTAGAGAATGAGAGTGCTTTGCCCTGTTCCTAACAGTATATTGGCATTGTCGGGCATAGTGCTTTCCTTACTGGCTTTTCTTAAAATGACATGAAGGCCATAGGCACCAAAGACCCTCCAAGGAAGGTGTGGGATGAGCACATTGATCATCCTGACCTTTTCATTTCCATGAAACAGTCTCTCCTGTTCCACCCATTGAGACCTCACAATCCCCTGTTCCAGGATGGAGGATTTGTTATCGAATGAGAGCCCAGCAGATCTCTTATCTCTGTTTTGGCTCTAGTGGCTGGAAACACTAATGTATCCGTATTGACTCAGCTCTTTGAGCTCTACCCAGTAGATGGATACAGTAACACATTCATATTGACAGTGCTGTTAGCTCTACCCAGCACACTCTCCTCCCTTCCCCAACTCCCTCAGGTTCCTCCTGTAGCTCTCAGCTTTGCAGCTGCATTTCACAGCAAGCTTAATTCTCTCCAGCCTAACTGCCACCTCTCTGTACTCACCACTGTTATCACAATGTAACAAATGTATGCAGTCCGCCAAGCATGGTGATGCATGCATGTAGCTCCAAAATCTTAGATGCTAAAGCAGCAAGATCACAAGTTTGAGGTCAACATGGGCTTCATAAGCAAGTTCTGGGGTTGCCTTTATTACATAGCAAGACTTTGTCTCACAAAAAAAAAACTAAAATGAAGCAAAATTATACTTCTACATTTACTGTTTCATCTCTCTATTTGACTGTGAGTTCTTGGAAGGAGAGATGCCTTAATCTTTCATGTTTACTTCTAAGGTCTAGAGTACAGCCTGCAACAAAATAGGCATGCGACTAGCATATGCCAAGTGCGTCAATAGCTTGTTTGTATGTATTTAATACAGAAACACTGACTATAACTAAGTGTACATGTTACCAAAATGCTACCTGCCAGTTTTGATGCCTTCAAGCCCTGACACTCTACCCAGTGTTTGGTTCAACTCAACACAGAAATAAATTGTACAGAATGGAAGATGAGGAAGTATGGAAATCTGTGTGTTCAATCCTGGCACTCCCCTAACTGAGTAAGTCATCATGTTAGATATGATGACTTTGTGAAGCCATTTTCCTAACCAAAAAGAGATAATTTCTACTCCAACAATTTTACAAACTCAAAAACAAGGTCTTCATATTCAGGCAAAATACCAGCTTTCATGATAAGTAGAAGTATCTGTTTTTATCTCCTAGGCTATAACAGAAATATTATGATAATAACTGTATAAAATAAAAATACAGTGCTTGAACCACAAGGCATCATCACTGTATTCAAAGTGAAGCTAAGACAGAAGAAGAAAATAGATGCCCTGTGCCCAGTGGTCATGGCAGTGGGTTGGTGGTCAGCTCAGCTGGAATTCATTTCAAGTGCTGAAAGGTAAGATCAGAGTGGACACAGTCATCTGCAGTCCATATGTTACTGTGCATCCATTAATCACAGCCATGTGGATCTCAGAACAAAAGGACAAATTACGTTGAAGGCCATCAAAATCAAAATATCATCAGCTGCAGTCCCTCAGATTTGGGTATGCATGGCCACTTCTGACTCTAAGCTGTGAAAACAAGCATCATACTCCCCAGTTTCGTTACTTCTTGGTCTAGGCTTACAAGATCTTAGACATGAAGACTATTCAGTGTTAGTTCTTAATCAAACTCAGACTGACATGGAATTCCCCCTGTCAAATAACTTGGCAGTTGGTCCATCTATATTTCTGAATCGCGTGCCATAGTTCTAAAAGTAGCCCAGCCATACTCCTAGAGGGCTGCTTAATAGAAGAAGTTCAGAAAAGATCCAAAATTTTACTTCAGAGTTTTCAAGATCTGATGAACAGATGTAATGGCCATGTGTGCTGGATAGTTTTATATCAACCTAAAACAAGCTAAAGTCATCTGGGAGGGAGGAGGCACCCAATGAAGACAATGCCTCCATAAAATCAGGCTCTAGGCAAACCTGTAGTGCATTTTGTTAATTAGCGATTGATGTGGGAGGTGCCATTCCTGGGCTCATGGTTCTGAGTTCCGTAAGAAAGTAGTCTGAGCAAGCTATGGGAAGCAAGTCAGTGAGCAGCATTCCTCCATGGACTCTGCATCAGCTCCTGCCTCCAGGTTCCTGCCCTGCTTGAGTTCTTGCCCTTACTACATTTGATAATGAACTATTGTATAGAACTGTAAGTACAATAAACCCTTTTTTTCCTCCAAATTGCTCTGGTCATGGTGTTTCATCACAGCAATAGTAGCCCTAAGACACTCTGGGACAAGAACATGCTTGATGCATTTATGAACTGGAAATAGGATGGGAAAGGTAGAGAGGAGAGAGTGATGCACAGAGGTGAAATAGGAGCCATGGACAGAGGCTTTATGGACCAAGGTAAATGGTTGAGATTTTACGACAGGCATGGCAACACACCTTTGTAATCCTAGCTCCCTGGGAGGCTGAGGGCAGATTATAAACCCAGTTCACGGCCAGCCTACACAACATAGCAAGACCTAATGTAATAATGGTAATAATAATAATAATAATAATAATAATAATAATAATAATAATAAGTAGTAGTAGTAGTAGTAGTAGTAGTGATAAAATATTCCTATTTCCTCATACTCATACTACTGAGGAGTTCTAAAGATGGGGTCTCACTGTGTAGCTCAGGCTAGCCTTGAACTGGTGATCTCCCTGGTTTAGCTTCTCTAATGCCAGGATTACAGGATTACAGGTGTGTGCAGCTGACCTAGCACCAACTGATTGCTCCTTAAGCTTCTTTTTCCTGGAGGGCTAAGTGGGTAAGCCAGAAAGACACCTCTCAGGAAATTTTAAATAAACTAGGGACACTTGCTGTCTTGTTTGCTTTATTTCTTACACTTGTTAAATATTTTATTGCCCAGCTTTGCTTAGATGCAAAGGTCAACTTTAATTTATTTATTATTGCTTTGCTTTTTTGAAGATGGAAGTAAGATCAGGAGTCGTTTGCAATAAGCAGTGACTGTCACTCTGTGATCCTGGAACTCAAAGTAAAAGATAATTCAAATTTTCTCTGCCTAGACTTGTTAATTATGATTAGCGTTCTGTTTTGGGAAAGGCTGGAATTAGGGGGATTAGACGGTGCATTAGGATTTTTGGACAGCTGATTTCTTAATAAAGATTTTTTTTTTTACATTTTGTGGGAAATTAAGTTTACTGATAAAACATGTCTTACATGTATGTCACTGCAATATCCCCACACAAATGAGCATCCATGATTATTTACCGGATATTGAAATTTTATATGTATATAGGATTTGATCTCATAATTTGACTTAGGTAAAACCTCAGCCATTTAAACCAAGAGTTTTTTTAATAAGGATTGAAACATGGTTTTAGAAAATTCAGTAGTACTTATACATGTATATATGTTTGCACATGCATAGATATTAGAAAAATATGGATAAACTTACTATGCTTTCAAATTCCATAATATTGAAGGTATTATCTTTAAAGTTATCAGAAAGTTAAGAGTTACCAAAAACAGCGACATTGCTACTTACTTCAAGGCTTTTGTTTATATTTCCAGTTGGCAATATCTGAGGATGATCTCCTCCTCTACCACAAAGCCAGTCAAGGATTTGTAGACAGTATTTAAGTAACATGGGGTGTGAAAAATCTCCATGGTGAACCTATTCCATACGGATTCCAACATACCTACATATACACATACACATACTCATAGGGAACTCCTAGCCAAAGCCCCTAGGGTGAAGGGCTCCCAGACAGAGGTAACCCAGTGTGTACTTCAGGATCACCTTCATGATCCTGTAGATCCACTGCCCCCCTTAACCCCCTCATAGTGAACATTCCAGAGTCAGTCAGCTAGCTGCCTGCTACCTCTCTGAAAGGTGATACAGAGTCAGGGATGGAGGAAAAGAGGGGAGAGAGGGAGAGAGACAGAGACAGACAGAGAGAGAGAAAGACAGAGACAGAGAGACAGAGAGAGACAGAGACAGAGACAGAGAGAGTCCTAATAAAGAAAAAGGTTTTTATTATCAAGGTGTTTCAGTATCCTCATGTGTTTGTTGGGTGTTTTTAAAAGGACTGGGTACTAGAGTTTAAGTAGAAAAATAGTGCCCTGTGAGTCAGTGGGACAAATACCTACACAGATGTAAGAAACTCTCTTTGACAAGTGTTACCTTAAAAAAAAAAAAAAACTTGATTTGTAGGGATTGTGGGTGTTGGGGTGCTTCACTGCTAGTGAGTCTCTTGCAGTTTATTCTCCTTGAAAGAATGAACTTGAGACTTATCATATAAATACTATTTTAAACAAAAAAATTACAGAGTATTTCAAATTGCTTAAGTCACATTTCTATTTAATACTGAGCATATTTAAATGAAGATGAGCTAAAAGGTTTGGTAGCTATGGCAACAGGATGTGAAAATATACCATGTCATTCAAGTCTATTAGGAAAAAGAAATTATCATTCCAAAGCTTTTTGTTGTACTTTGAATACTGACTGCAGAAGAGGAAAAAATAGAAGGGAAAAGAGACTTGAAGGGTATGGAAGACATTTAATATTTATTAGGAAAATACTGACTTGAAAATAATGTGATCTAAATTCTAAATCAATTTAACTAAAACCAAAACTGATGTTATGATAAAGAATATGAGAAAGAAACAGAAAACAAATTGCTTCCTTACAAAAATGTGTTAAATTTAATTCTTATAAGAGTCTAGAAATAGAGAGGAACATCAGAATGTCTTTATCATTTAAATTGGTTACTTTTAAAGCATATAATTTGTGATATTGGTCAAGAAACAAAATCCCTAAATTGCAACTTTACACAACCAAGTTAGATGTTTGGGGCTCTGGTCTGTTACTTACGGCACATAGAATCAAAATGGAAACCATCCAAATTATATTCATTAAAATCCAGCCTAATACTACGAGATCTATTCTTAAATTTTTCCGTAGCAGCAACCCATATCTAGCTGTATGTTTTTTTTATAAAAATAGAATAACACTATACATATTTGACTGTGGATGTTGAAAGTTTAAGAGCCTCACTTTGATCAGAGATGATCATAGTTTCAGTTCCCAGCCCCATTACCAAAGATATGTTTTGTGATTCATCAAAGTCTAAGTCTCCTATATGAAGCAATCAAACAAACACAAGACATAAAAGCCCCGTTAGCAAACTGTCTATTTATGCGATGAAGATACTACACTGGGTCCTCAGTATACCTTGCAGACCTGACAAAATGTTAGAGTTCTTAAGCAAAGGTGGTAAGAGAACTGAGGTAAATGTGCTTCCACAACAGTTATGTGCAACTTAAAACAAATGAAAGCAACAAAATTAACAAAGAAATAAAGAAACAGAAAATACAAAGAAGAACAGAACAAAAATTTTGAAGCTGAAGATTTATAGTAAGGTTGTAAACCAACAATAGCCAAAAGAATGGAGGGGACAGAGAGGGGAATTTGACCAGGTTAAAAGTGGAACAATTGAAATTGCTCAATATGAACATAAAAGAAACTAGATGAAAGAAAGACAGAGAAAGGACACACACACACACACAGAGAGGGAGAGAGAGGGAGAGAGAGAGAGAGAGAGAGAGAGAGAGAGAGAGAGAGAGAGAGCGCAAGGACTTAGCTCGAGGATCTGTCAGATGAACAGAAATCAGGTAGCACTCTTATCATCAGATTCATGGAAGGAGAGAATAAGGAAAATGGACTTTAAAAAGTATTAGAAAAAATGCTGGCTGAAATTTTCTCAAGTTGAACAAAAAGCCACAAAGACATAAATTCAAAATGCAGAACAAAATATTAAATAAGGTAAGCCCAAGGAAAGAACCACAGGAGATTCCCTAGTCAAGATTCCCCTCTAGAAACACAAAAGGGTTACTGAAAGCAACAAGAGAAAAATAAAGTATTTGGAAAAATAGTATGAATGGCATGCAAATTTTCATTTAAAACCACAGAGGACCAAACATTTTCTCCTCCTTCACTGAAAGATCCCTCCTCCCCAGTTGGTTTCTTACTAGTTACCTAACCTCCATGGGTATTCTGAATGAAACACACATATCTAAAGACTAAAAGCTAGCATTCCAACAAGAGGAAACATTTACTATTTATCTTTCTGGGTCTGAGTTACCTCTCAGAGGAGGACCAAGCACATGTTTAACAATCTAAAGCCCTATATTTGAAGATATACATACGTACATACATATATATGTATGCACATATATATGCACACACAAATACATGTTCACACACACACACACATTGAATAAAGAGAATATTAAAACATCCTCATATGAAGAAAAATTAAAATTTCCTTTCATCAGCAGATTTACCCTAAAAGAATTGCTATGGTATTTTTTCTCAGTAGAAAGATAACAATAGTAGAATGTTGGAGAATCACCAAGGGAGAAAGTACATGGCAAGAAATTAGTCTAAAATACAATAAGCTTCCCTTGCCTTCTTGAATCCCCAGCAAGGTATACGGCTATGACTTTGTACTTTTGGACTCTGAAAGATTCGGGGAGGCATTGGAAGAGCTGGAGCAGAGAAGAAAGGTGATTTGGTCTGAAATTTGTGAGGGTCATCCCAGTTCTTCTGGGGACTCAGAAGCAGAGAGGCTGGAGTATAACTCAGAGTGAGAACACAGCACCTAGACCAGGGCATCTGCAGAGAAAATGTGAGGAATGTTTATTTTCTGGATATGCTTTGATGACACTGTCAAGAGGATTCACTATGGAACTGAGAAGAAATTGGTAAACAAGGTTTTATGCAGGACAGGAGTTTCAGTTTCAATAACTAGAAACCAAAGGTTTGAATCCAGTGAGACAGAAAAGGACTCTGGTGGAGGAGCAGCAGTGGAGAAAAAAGCGTGAGCTTAGTAATAAGTCGATAAGAAATAATAGTCACACAATGTACTTTATCTCATTATCTTCATCTTATGCAGACATTCACAAACATGTATGTGTTTGCATAGTAATGCCACCCTCAAAAATGGGAGGCCTTACCTTCTTGTAGGAGGGAATGGGGGGGTGGGTTAGAAGAGAGGAGGGAAGAGGGAGATCTGTGACTGGTATGTAAAGTGAATAAAAAAATTTCTTAATTAAAAAAATAAAGGGAAAAAAGAAAATTATCCCAGATATATTGTTGGATAAAAAGGAATTTGGGGCCTATCATTATCAACAGTCATATTTATACTAGAATGGCAAATATTTAATGTTTAATAATAAATATCTAATAGTTACAATCATGGACATAAAAAGAGTTTGTGGTAGAAGAAATAAACCATGAAGGAAAACTGAAAAAAAAAAATGGGATGTTTTGAAAACTACAAAACCATTACATATGTTTTGAGATACATGTACACCATCTTTCAATACCAGAGAAAACAGCAATTAAAAAAGTCTAGAAATCATATTTAAAATTTGACAAATAATTATTTTAAAATATAGGCATTAAATCCAATTAGAGAGATGTTAGGTACCACAAAGGTATATGTGCCACTGCTACAACCTTAGGGCTATCATACTATGCTCTTTTTGTTGTGATCCTTAGGCATCACAGCTGGATAGGACTGCTGGTTGCTTTTCTCCTTTGGAAGCTTTAATGCCAACTTCTGCTGCCAGGGAAGCTAGTCCTCTTGAAAAGACTTTCAGGTCAGTTCCAGCTTAAGGACCTCTGTGCCTTGTTTCTGAAGTGCATGATATTTTAGTGATAGAAAACTGGTACTGGAAACCTGACCAGGGCTAGTGTGGTCATGGACCTTGAAGGAGAACCTAGAATGGCCACTTGCTAAACCAGCATAAACCCTAACTATCTTTTGACTATTTGAGAGTATAAGACCCTTAGATAAATGTAGTCCCTAACCTTCATCAAGGAAACTTCTCTTTGCAGCAGATGGATACCATTACAGAAAATGACAACCAATCAAAATGCAGAGCTGTGGAGTCCAGTCACAATGGATACAGCTGCAAAACAACTCTTCTCCTAAGGCTCAGGTCATATTGCAGGGCAAGAGGCAGAAAGATTGTATGAGCCAGATGATCAGGGAGTTTGCTGTGAGATTGTAAAGTTTAAAAAAATGTAGGCATTAAAAATTTAAGCAAAAACAACTATAAAGTATGAGTAAAAAGCATAACCAAATTTTCAAGGGAAATACTCAAAAATAATTATAATAAAGCATTCAACATTTGAAAGTGCCTACAGAATAAAACATTTTTTAAATAATCACTGAATAGTAAAGAAGCTGGCCAGTAATATGCATGTTTCATGAAAGTGAAATCTTACAATCAGTCATTGATGAATTTTGAGTCAATCGTGGGGAAATTTTTCTAGGTCTTATGAAAAAAAGTCTTTTTCCATCTCAAAGGGTTAGGTGATGAGTGAGGACACCCTGTAAATCTACTCCCGATGTGTCGCTGTCCCTTCTTAGCATTCAGTAATTCTGACTTATTGGCGTCTTTGGAGGTCATTTGTTAACAAGGCTTTGCCATTTGTAGGAACTGCAGTGTTGTTTGAGTGAAAGTTAAATTCGTGTTTCAACAATTATTCTCCCAATTTATCTTACTTTTGCTCTATTACCAACAGATGGCAAGCTTACTTATCAGGGTCAATGAACTAAAACAGGAATTAATTGCACAGTGGAGAAGCTCTGAACCAATGATCTCCATTGTTTTTTCCTCCTATAGATTATTTACATACGGAAGAATGCAGTCCAAGCAGACACACCTTCTCCATATGGAATTTTAATGACTTTCAAACTATGGCTGAATCACAAAATATAAATGACTAAAATTTATATTTTAATCTAAAATAAGAGTAAGGGTATAAATAAAGGTCCAAAGATATAATTCAGTAATAGAAGACTTGCCTGATAATTCCTGCCTGTAATCCCAGCATTTCAGAGGCTGGTGCAGGAAGATTGCATGAGTTTTAGATCATCCAAGACTAAATAGTGAGTTCTGGGCCAGCCTGGGCTACATGCTGATTCTTAGTCTCAAAGAAAACAAAGAGAGAGGAGATATACAGCTGAAAGTGTCAGTATTCTAGTCTTTAGGAGAGTGTAAAATATCATAATATTACATACAGAAATGAAATTTTTATATTCACTGACAATTATCATTTAATTCTAATGTTTTAGGTAGTTATAACTTTTTAAGAACTGAAAGTCTTCCAAGTAGTTGAAAATTGCTTCTCTGTTTCCTCTTCTCATCCTCCTCCTCTCCTTGTTCCCATTCTCCTCCCCCTCATCAACTTTTCCCCCTTCTGCTTCCTCTGAGATAGCCAGGGCTCACCTTTATGTGTACTTAGTGTGACCTTTAACTTCAATATATGTCGAGGTTAAACACTGAACAGCGTTCATCTTTGCTACATGGAAAGGGACCTCTTTCTGCACTGCTGAACATTCCCAAGACATTCTATAACATTCCCAAGTATTTTCTCTACTGCCTTCCACTGATAGTAAGAGGGACACCTTATTTTCATTGTGTAATCACATTGCTGTCATTATGACAGTGAGCTAAAACATGACTACACTGTCTCCTAAGTCTTTTCTCTCTAATATCAAATATTAATACGAAAAGCCTAAAAATGAATCAATTATAAGAAACATTTTTAAAATGATATGATCACAGCACCATGAATTTTACCACTCAGAATCTTAGAGCTCCAATGGGTCAGATGTTTATCCTATTGCCTGCCACGTACTCAGCATTTGAATTTCGTCCACTTGGTAGTAGAAGTTAAATTTATATTTAATAAAAAATGTAATATATATTTTGCTATACTTCAGAATATTTAATTCTGCTGTGGAATACAAGAAATGGGATAAACATGTCAGGCATTGATACTGAATAATTTACCACTTTATAATGCATGGGGAAAATTCATGGGCTGTGTTAGGTAAAGATAATGAATAAATAAGGAGCTTTTGAAACAGGCAGAACTTATGTGTCCTTTTTAGATGTATCAGTCAGGGTTCTCCAGAAATGGGCCAATATGACAGATGTGGATATAGATATGTGTGTGAAAAGAAATTTGTTAAGGAAGTGGGCTCACAGGATGCTCCAGGCTGAAAAGTTTCATGAAGGTCATTTGTAAGCTGGATAACCTTGGATGCCAGGACATGGGATGGTACAAATTCAGAAGCCTTAGACTCAGAGCAATAAGTAGTATAATTTCCAGCCTAAGACCCAAAGCTTAAGAATCTGCGGGCTAGAAGAGAAAAGTCCCAGATTTAGGAAAGAACAATAAAATACTCTTCAGTGGTTTGTTTGTCTCTCTGACAATACCCATCCACACTGAGAGTAGATCTTCTCTGTACTTCATTAACTCACACACCACGAATCTCTGGAGATGCCCACACAGACACACCCCAAAATAATACTTTACCCTCTCTCTAGACATCCCTCAACCCTGTCAAGTTGACACCAATATTAACTACCTTATCACGTCATTCACAACCTGCACAGAGGAAACCATGTAAGCTCTAAGTATCTAGTACGCATCATAAGCTACATACATGGAAGGTGCTGGGGTACTCGGCGTGTTTTGGGTTGTCCACCCCATAATGACACAGATTCTAGCAAATGAAGCTCTTTGTGTCTCACTGGACATGTGCCTCTTTATAAAAGTGTGTGTTCATCTACATACAATCCACCTGCAAAGTTGCTTTGTTGATACCTTAGCTTTAGTTCCCATGATCACACCCCCATATGGAGAGAGAAATAGAATATGGAACACTACATAAACCAGAATTCCAGTAGTAGACGCCTGCTCTTCTGGCACTTTCCCTACCCTGGTTCCCCCCTCTTTCTTATCATTATGTGCTTAAATTGATTTAATAAACCAAGTGATTTAAAGTATCTTAATTTAGTCTGTGTACCTTTCCATTCCCTGGCCTTAGGGATAATTTGCTTGATCATGTACATAAGGCATACCTAGCATCATATCCCAGGAGTCATAATTTTCATCATATCATTGTATATGTAAATATGTATTACTTTATAATAAAAGAATATGCTTGCACATTTTCTGAAATTCTAGGGCAGAATTTCCTTTTCTTATTTCCCAATGAGTTGGTTTGAGAACTAAAGCACCCTCCCTATTAACTTGCTACAAGCTTTGTAAGTGCCTGATAGTTCAAATTTTATGTCCTTCTTTGTACTTAAACAGATATTTTAACTTCAATGGGTTCAGATTTTTTTTCTGATTAAAAATAACTTAGAAATAATAGAACTGTTCAAGAGTTTTTAAATTATCCCAAATCATAAAAATCAAATGCCAAGTGTCATCTACTTGATAACATAATGATACATGACTCCAAAGGAAAATAATAATATCTTAATATTTTAATCATTTGGGGGCTCTGCTTTTCTTTTTAACTCAGTGAATTCATCATGGCCTGTGGGTAATCCAGGAGAAAACTAATGAGATGGGTTCTTCTTTCAAGTTTCCTAGCTTTGCAGTTCAGGCCAATTTCCACCGATTTTGATGAGCCAGGAAAAGGGAGGAGGACAGCCAGAACTGAGACCGGCAGCCTGATAAGGCAAATTATAGCCCTTAAGGAAACCGACGACATAAGGGGCCGCTGAACTTGTGATTGAATCTGCTACCGCTCTCAGTGGGAGCACTGAGAGTTGGTCCCAAGTGACATTTCACGACACTAGCATGCCCAGGGTCCTGGGGCAATGCCCTGCAGAGAGTGTGGGTAAGTGCTTACTTAATTTCGGTCATTTTGAGGGGCCTCTTAAAAAGAGAACCAAACTTACAATCGAATAGCAACTTGAAAATCAGTGGGAGATTAAAACTAAAAGAGATAGTAGATGCTGCAACAGATGTTAATGAGCACAGCAGACACTTACAGAGGAAAAAAAATCCAGGAAGTAAGAACCTGACATAAAAGGCACAGGCACTTTATGTTGCATTGATTTAACCCCCTTAGTGGAAGACTGAAGGGGTGTTCGTCCATTTTAGCTATTATAGCTGACGACCTGGGGCTGAGAGCTTTAATCTAGGAAAGGGAGTTATTTAGCTTGAATTGTGAAGGCTAATAGTCTAAACAGTGTGGCACTGGCTGGTGAAATGCCTCCCGAGCTGTACTGCAATGTGGTGGATGGCATTATGGCAGGAAAGTAGGCACCAAGGGCAGCTCACATGGTGAGACAGGAAGCCAGAGAGAAAATGAGGTTCCTCGAGAACCTATCTTATTCCCTACCGAGGGCATGTCTTCAGTGACCTAAAGACATCCCACTACCCGCACCCTTAGTACTCCCACCATGGCCTTCACCATGCTCAAGACCAAGCTCCCAACACATGACACATTGAGGCACAGTTAATTCACATCCACACCACACAGAGAGCTTGAGCAAGGTTCAATGGACAGAGACTCAAGGGAACCTTAGCTTATTCCGCCCTCATGATGAGTCATGAATAATGACAAATACTGTGTGCTACAGGGTGCACAATGTACAGTTTCTTTTGTGAGTATAATCACAGTTCAGAGGAGAAAATTCCGTATAGCAGCACTTCACTGAATAGGGAAAAAAGAAAAAAAGGAAAATGTTCTTTTTACAAACTAAAGACACTTAACAAGCTGACAGATTTACTTTGCTAACTGACAATATAAACAATGCTCATATTAAGTCTGACATGCTATCATATCTCTTTATAGCACTTGCTGTTGTAGATCGTTCTCTACTTAAAATGGTCTTCTTCCATCACACTGCATGACTCCGATTCCTCTCCAAACCACTCAGATTTGTGCTTCTTCCGTCCTATCCATTAGCTGTCATTGCATGAGCAGCCACCCCGAAGCATGGAACCTTGAAACAACAATTCTTTACTTTTCACATCTGTTGGGTGGCTACTCTTAGCTGCCTGATCCTTCTCCATTATATATTGGCTGGGCTTCCCGTGCAGCTGTAGCCACTGAGAGCTCAGTTGAAAGTGGCTGTGCTGGATGGCCACATTCATTTGTCCCAACTTTGCAGAACCTGCAATCCCCCGTGTTCTCCCGCAGTCTTCGCTGGGCCTGCAGGATGCTCAGGTGTGGTCTCCCTGCGGTTCCCTCAGTGAATGTATAGACCACAGAATAAGCAGAGCCACCCGCGTTCTACTCCAAATACAGGTTGACGAGTTCGGGGGTTCATGCATGGTTTCAACACAAGCACTAGCAACCCAGAGGACAGTGCTCAGCCACACAACCCTGAACGTTCTCACAGCTGGAACACTGGTTCTGTGAAGAGGGATCCTCTATCCTCTTCATATTCAGTATCCTCTTAAGAGTTAGCCCAGTACCCATCAAGAAGGGGGGAAATCTTTTGATGAAAGCATGTCTGGGAATTCAAGGGATACCTAAGAGTCATGCTGATGGGACACACCCTCTTTCTCAATGTTTTGCAGCCTTCTTTATGTAACAGATCTATCTATTCCTCTTCAGTTTCTCAGGCAGCTACCATTTCTATTGCTGAAGATGTGGAATTTAACTTTCTCTTCTCCTTCTTAATTATTGTACTTAGAAAACTTCATCCTGCCACTCCTTAATTATCCACCCACGTTTCAAAATCTAACCATTCTGCATTACTTATTTACTTAGACTGAGCCATGCTTTCTTATTTGGGCTCTGCCCACTATATTCCCTATCATGGACTACTTTCTCCTTATCTTGTCTGCTTCTAATTAATCTCTTGAGCAACACTTCTAGAATGATCATCTAAGCCAGTTAAAATTTATCCTGTGGGTTCTACCAGCATTTTGACTTGTTTCTTTGGCTCCTAAGTCTTTCCTGTCTGCTTATTTGTGTACTAGAGATTCACCTCAGAACCTGGAATATGCTAAGAGTGTATTCTACTACTTCACTCTCTGAGTGTTTATTCTAGAGCATTGCTCTCAGCCTTTAATGTCTTATTCTTTAATTCAATTCACCCTGATGTTAAAATTTCTAATTTGCATGTTAACAATTGCACATATAAATGATTGAATAATCTAACTTTCATTTTCATGTCCTGGCTCTTTCTTACAGATATGCTCCCAAATGATTAGTTACCTGTTTTAAATCGGAGCTTAATACTGAAGAACAGAATTTTTAATCACACAGCTCAGGCTACATAATCAATATACATTGGATGCTTGAGCAACCTAATAAACTAGTATACAAATTGTGCTCACCACCCCCACTGCTTTTATTTACTAAACCTCAAATCCATACTATTAAATGTTATGAGAATCTATGTCTTGTTCATTATCACTGATTTACAGAAAAACTGGGATGAACTAATCAAAGGAAATGGATTAGTTTTTTAAAGATTTGGGAAAGGGGAATTGCCAGCTACTCTGCATTTGCTCATAGCAGTGTCACAGTTTATAGAAAAGATAAAACAAAAGCCAGGCGACACACATATGTAGATTTTGCTGTTGGTCCATGTTATCAGACCTAGAATATAGATGTTTTTTTCTGGGGAAATGAGGTCCTCATCTGGCACTAGTGTCTCTTGGGTACCCATCTTCACCTCTGCAAATAAAATATTTAGAAAATTCTAATCCTAAGAGCTTCATTATATAAACTCAAACAAAGACATTTTTTACAGTTGGATACCTGTTCATTTGAGGGACAGTATTCCCTGCTTTCCTTTATTCTCCAGCACAATTGTTCGGACTGCTTCTGCCTCTTTGGCTCTGCTGTTTCACTTCATGAGTTTGTCCTCCTATAGGTCTCAGCACAGCCTTTCTATCAAGACCTAAGCTGGTTATGTCCTAATGCACAGCAGCATGCTCACATTCCAACCATAGCAAGAGCTGGTCAGCCAAGCGAAGGTGGTGAGCTGTCTCTTGTTAAGAAGAGCTCAGATCCCTCAGGTCTCATTCACACACTAGAAGGCAGATAGAGGACAGCATCTTGCCATAAGGAATGATGAGGAAAATTGGTCTTGAACTGTCATCCTTGGGACCAACTACAATTTGAGGAAGAAAATGGACATTGGGAATGAAAGTTATTGTCACACATTTCTTTATGTACCTATCATATTTATATTTAAAGATCTATTTTGTATTCACAAGTTAGGTAGAGTAACATTCAAATCCTAGTTCTGACTCTTTAACATCTCAATCTCATTATCAAAGTGTGAATAATACATATAGAACACCGGTACTATACCTGACAAGTAGTAGATGTCAATAAATGATAGTTGCTATGGTGATTATGTTTCATTATTTTTTTCATTAAAAACTTGCTGGCTACTTTATTATTCAAGAAGTTCTTATCTTTATGTGCAGTATCAAAAATTTAAAAATAAGCAATTCAATGTCATCAAATGTCTTCCCTTGTTTCCTATGTAATGTTTTGTGCATCTCTAGCTAAGAAGAGAAATGTCAATTATTTGTTCTATAAAATTTCTACACTCAGGAGTTCCACGGATGTGATGGCATGCTTGAGGTTGAAGCTAGTACCTAAAGAAGAGAGTATTACACACAGTAAAGGTTAGCCAGGTCATCTGTGAAACATCATGCTATACCTGGAAATATAAATAACAGGAATGTTGTGTACAGGTTTTTATGGATATTAATAGTTGTGAAACACTTGCCCATCTCTTTTATAAAAAAAAAATTGTACCTATAAGAATTTTTATTTTCCTAATCTGAGTTTAACATAGCTACTGTGTGGAACCTTGGAGACTTATTTAATCCTTAGGCTTCTGATTTTCTATTTAAAAAAAATAGCTTTTTGAGAATTTCATATAAGAGCACACTGTATTTACATCATTTTAACCCCCCCTTCCTTTTCCATTTCCAACTCACAAGATCCCTCAAGGATTTCTGACCTGTTCTAGACCTATTACTAATATCCATACATGTCTTTCCCCAACACACACACACACACACACACACACACACACACACACACACACACACATTTATATAGACAAGCTGCAGAGTTCATTTACAGGTGATTGTGTATACATGTGTTTAAGCCTAAGACTGAATGCTTGGGATTGGATAACTTATCAGGAGGCTCTGGCCTGGGAAAGACTGATATTCCTCCCCAAGCAGAAAATGACTGTCCTTAATTCTTCATTTAGGGGTGGAGCCTTGTGAACTTTCCCATATTCCCACTTATATGTTGACTGATATGGTCATCATTTGGGTCTGTTTAGACAACCGTATTGTTGAGATTTCATGGGTTAACATCTCTGTGATGTCTACAAAGCACCATCTTAGAATAGGTATCTTGTCCTCTGCTCCTTAGAATTGTTCTGGCTACTATTTCGCAATGTTCCCCAAGCTGTAGGTATAGGGATGTTTTTATAGATGTAGCAGCTAGGCCTTTCACCCCAGTCACTCATTGTCTGCATTCTCTATAGTTCTTCTTTTGATAAGCGACAGAGCTATACTAATTTTGGGGTATCATTAGAAGCTATGTTTATTTAAGAAAATGACACAAGCATGTTCTCCTATAAGGTCTATGTACTCTCCTCTCCAGCCTTGAGCAATTGGCTAGTTTTACAGTGCCACGTATGGATTCCCTCTATTGTATGGGCCTTAAGCCTGATTAGACTAAGATATCATTACCACTATTGCACCATTGGGGATATCTTGGCAATCTGATCATTTTGTGGTCCACAGGTTTTACATCTAGGTGGGACTATTGATTCTTTTTCTTCTGTGTCAACTTGCATAGCACTTTCCAATATTATGAGAGGTATTCCTCGGGAAGGAAGGTTCCAGAATCAATTTGATTCCATCAGGTCCTGGATCCTGTCTTTAGCAGCTGGGTCTTATTTTTAAGTTCATGGAAGCAAGCAAATAGAATGTCTATATTGCTTTGAAGTTCTCTTGGAACCTTCTGACCAGCAACTTGAAGGGAAATTTCACTTGTCTGCCACTGGGGTATTTGTTAGATGGTCTCTTGCTCTTGGGGGAGGACTATCACAAGTCTATGGTTCTTCAGGGGGCATTATCACAGGATGTGGCATAATTCCATTTTAATATATATTTTATACTCCATTTTTTATATAAAATATATTTTATGTAAGCTTATAAAATATGTTTTGCTTTGCCTTTTCCAAAATTGTTGCTGTTATTTATCCCTCCTTCCTCCCTTATTTGTGATACTCTCTCCTTGGCTCCAGTTAAACTTCTCTCATTTTTTCTTTCCCACATCTATAGCATCTGTATCCTCCTATCCTCCTCTCTATGTCTCCTGCTTTTCAATCTACAAAAACTGTGATTCCCAGTACATCATTTTATTGTGCAGATTAAATGAGAAAGAGAACATACATAGCTTTATACAATTGCTTAAATATAACAAGGACTTAATGATGTTGAGCAGCTCTTGTTGATGCTGTTGTTTTTCTTCTTCTACTGCTCTCAAGACAAATATTACCTTGATTGAGTGATTCAGTGTCTGTGGTACACTGCAGAATTTTGAAGAATTGCTTTGAGTTAAATAAAATTGAATATATTACAAGAAATGACTATGTGATGGAATTTAATGGTTTTTGTAATTATATGCCCATTTTCAAAGTTTAAATATGATCACCGAAGTTGCTTTGATCAAAGGATAGATGGAGATGAATGAACATGAAGTAAGAATGCAAAGGAAAGTAGACTGTACCACACAGGCTGTGCAATTTGCAAGAACTACCCTCTTCTGTCTGAATCCCAAACTCTACCTTCTAGCTCAGTTCCATTTGTTTGTTTGTTTGTTCATCTGTGTGTTACATTGCAACATGATAATTGGACCCGGAAATTCCTGGTCCTTTCTTATAGGTGAACTTTTCTTTCCTGCCAGCCAGTTCCTAATAACTGCACAGATTTATTATTAATTATAAATGCTCAGCTGATAGCTTAGGCTTGTTAGTAGCTTATGCTTACATTTTAAATTAACCCATATTTCTTATCAACACTGCTCTTCCACATGGCTCAGTCTCCTGCTTCCTCTGCATCTCCTTACTACCCTTAGACTCCTCCTCTTCTGCCTAACCTCCATTTGTCCAACTATTGGCCAGTCAGCTTCTTTATTAAACCAATCACAGTGACATTGTATTCGCACAATGTAAGGAATATTGCACACTTTCCCATGACATAGCCCACTACTTTTTCATTTGATAAATGTGTTGTCGTCTCTACCAGTGGACTCTTCTGAACAACTTGTTGTCATTATATAAGGTTCTTCAGTATTTTTCAGTGGATCCTGACTGATCCACATGTCTTAATGACATCGTTTATTTTTGCTTCTAACATCCAGAAGACACTAATAGACAGGGAAAGAGCTAACCAGAAAATGAGTTAATATGAGATTTTGACCTAAGTGTTAATTAATACAAGATTGTGACCTAAGTGACCTATGAAGTAGGTTCTGGTCCATTGAAGAGAGAAAAGATGATCAGAGGCAAGCCACACATTTTTCTCAGGACAGTAGGGCTAAATGCCTGAAGACATTGATCATGGTGATCCTTGAAAACAAAGAGAATACAAGTTAATTAGGTAGGAAGACACTCCATTTTGCCATTTGAACTGGTCTTTCAGCCAGCAGTGCATCCAAACATAAGCAGTTTTGATTTCCTTGATCTCTTAACCATCAAAAACACTTTTATTTGCTAGGTATTGTTATATTTGTACCTTATAACAGTGAGTTTGTTCAGGGCCATGTTTATGCCTTTGTCCTATTGCTGGCCTAATCTTAGAAAGCTTGACTGTTTTACTGTGTAGAGTGTTATGATATTCAAATGAGTAGTCCTGTGCAAAGAAGGAAAATGCTTTGGATGATGCTACTCATTATAATACTGGGTTTATCAGCAATTAAAAGTTTTGTGGTTTGAATTTTACTTATGGTTCTGTAAGCCATTCATTCAGGTTCAAACACAGTCCAAGAAATAATAAGTAAAAATAGAAAATGAGTTTTAAAGCACTTATTTTAAGGTCATCTGCTTCCCATTCTTCCATCCATTAGTGCTTAAATGGATTAAGATATAAAAGAAAGATATTTAAAATGGGGTATTAGAGATTATCTCTGTGAGGTCCCTTATATTATACATTGTCACAGCAATTCAAGGTCAAGAAACCTACCCCATTCATGCAGAGGCTGAAATAGAAACAATGGAGGCCACTCGAATTCCAGTTCTCTGGTCTTTTCTCTACACAAAATCAGTGTTCCTTAAAAAGTAAAATTGACTAACTGACTTACTGGCTTTTTAATTTTGAACTGCAAAAAGTTATATAAACCACAGTCCTTTGACAAGTTCATTCAAGGGTAAATGCTGCCAAGAAAATCTTACTGAAACAAAAATATTAGAGCATGAATTTTGATAATAAACTAATAAACACTCATTGATGGCCAATGACTCTGTGGCTTTTGGATGATCAGCATTTGCAGATTTGACCCTGAAGGTCCAGGCTTGGCTCTAAGGCTGGAATTTGGAGCTTTGCTGAACAGCTGTATCTTAATCCTCTTGCTTTGAATACATAGTATTCAGAGGACATTTTGTGAACTTCCCATTCACAAAGGGAATTCATCTTCATTGTTCAGAAGAGAAACGGAAAGATGTAGAGACATCTCAAGAGTGGTTTCTCTTGAAAAATAAATTCCAGAGTATTTATTCTGTATTTAAAGAATCACCAAGCACCAAAAGCAAACCTGTCCCTTTTTCCCATTATAGGGAAAATGGTATTCCATGGGTTCATTATGACTTTGCAAGGATCTGGATTTTTCTCTCCTTTGAGTCAGAGCATTCACTGTCTTTTTATGGTGTTATGATAATAAATGAAAGTCTTGTTTTTACGCGATTAAAAATTACTAACAGTCACCGATTGTATATGGAGTGATGTGTAAACATCATTTATGAAACATCAGCTCACTGATGTTGCAAGGATATACATGATACATAATTTGGAGTTGCTTGGCCATTACACCCAATTCAAAAATCTATCTAATAAATGTCAATAAATCAGAATATCATAAATAATATCCACTTAGGTTTTAACTGAAAGAGCAAAGAATCAAAAACAGAGAATACAACTTCCTATAAATACTTCCTCAGATACAGCAATGCAAATTTCTATTCAATCTACTTTTGAACTTTTATGTATATGGGTGTTTTGCCTGCATGTATGTATATGTACCACATATGTGCTTGGCACTTCTGCAGACCAGAAGAAGGTGTTGGATCCTGTGGGACTGGAGTTATGGATGCTTGTGAACCAAAGTATAAGTGCTGGGAATCAAACCATGACCCTCTGTGAGATCATTCAGTACTCCTAAATGCTGAGCCATTTCTCCATACCCCTGTTCAATGTTCTATAATATCCATGGCTAAACACTTAAATATGATTTGAATTTCATGAAAAAAATGTTTCTAACCACCATAACAGCTTAATTATAAGTAAAATATTAGGTATCTTAGAATATATTTAAATTATAAATACAAGAGTATAGAACTGTATATTTTACACAAATTTTAAATCAGAGTTTAATGGAGTTATTACTATATAATTCATCAAGTA
Source organism: Peromyscus eremicus (assembly GCF_949786415.1). Lineage (NCBI taxonomy): Eukaryota > Metazoa > Chordata > Mammalia > Rodentia > Cricetidae > Peromyscus > Peromyscus eremicus. Next base: position 46,229,938 of record NC_081419.1, read on the forward strand.
CAACTGTCTGTATAGCAACCAACTTAGGAAAAGTTAGCTGTCCTGGATCATTTGGGGGTATTTGTTTCCCTAGATTTTTATCTCTATAGAAATAATCTAGAAAATAATTCAAAAGTAAAACTGGTTTTCACCAATGGTAAGATACTGTCTTTTTAGATATGCCTTTTATTTTGTGGTTCTAGGGATAGACCCCCAGGTCCTCCCATATGCTAGGCAAGTGTGGCACCTCTGCCTGAGGCTGAATTTTTGAAATATCACTCTGAGAGGTGGTCTGTATAGAGAGGAAAGTGTATTTTCCCCCTGAGATTTAAAGCCTAATTCCCGATGGGTGATTTTCTAAAGTTTACTGGTATCATAAACATTTATCTATTCAGAAAAAAAGCTAAGGGCATAAATTAACAGGACCCTTCTCTACTATCCTTACTCACATTGTTCCAAAGAGTATTCTTGCTTCTCAGTTTTGAGAGGAAAGGAGAAGGAAAGCTGGCAGGGAACGTGGGGTTGAGCTGAGGAGAGGGGTTCTGAGGGGCCAACCAGACTGTGGCAACAATAGCTTGGTGGCTCACAGGCAAAACAACAATTCAACCCTGGGATCAAGCTGGCCTGACTCTGAGTCTCAGAGGTTTACCTAGCAGCACAAGAGAGGAGCAAGGTAGTCTAGAGGGACATAAATCTCCAAGGAAGTGAAATTTATAGTCACACACATCATGAGGCCATGATTCAGGAGACTGTCCTTTCCCAGAACTGAGGTCCCAGCATCTACTTTCATTATAATACATTTTTATGTTTACCAAGAGTACTTTTTTTGTCTAGCACTACATGTCAGAATTCACAACAAAATGATAACATAAGCACTATTATTTTCTTCATTTTACAAAGAACAATGACAACAGAAAGCCATGATGAGGAATTGTCTCATAAAAGTCATTATTTCAATGAGCTCTGCCAGGTCTAAGGCTCCAGAATGTCTGGGCTTGAAGAAGGTGCAGGCAGACGATGCTACCTCCCTGGTTCCTGGCCTTGCTGGCAGAGGATAAAGGGTTGGCCATCAGCTGTGCTCAGAAGACAGGGAGAGTTGCCCAGAAACAGCCTTGGCACTCAGTGTGGCGAGACAACGAGGTGAAGGTTTCCAACACAGCAACCTATGGCAAAGAGACCAAGGGCCCTGATGGTTACAGTAGCCATCGACATTTACTTTTAAGAAAAAAAAATCCACTTCCTATAAAGATACCTTTGCTGGACATGAAGTTTCCTTTCTAAGTGCATTGAAGGAATAATGAGTCCTGGGTTTTATAACAATGAAAATAAGTTAAGTCTTAACGCCGATTTCCTCCCATAAGGGTTGTCCAGTAAGAGAAAAGTGCTAAGAGAGGATGGCTTCTTCATGTCCCTTTGTTTTTGCTGAAACAGATGGCCTTGATCAAAAATTAATTAGTCATGATATAAAGTCATGGGGCTTTTTGATAATAGCAAATAGCATTCATTCATTCTGCCAGGCTATATTTTTCTTTGACTAAAATTCAGATAAAGATTCAAATTTGGCATGAAGCTTCCCAGACAGGCATTTTGAAGACAGATGCTGTTTGGCAGGCACCAACATACTCCATCAAATCTCTTGTTAGTCCCTTGTGAGACCTTTAGTTCTTTACTGCTACCTACCTCTGAACACATGTGATAATTTTCAACAAACTGGTATGTCAGTTAGCAGCCTGAGTCTTGAAGAGTTTTTAAGAAGGTGGGACTTATTTGAAATAATTTGAAAAACAAACCATATGCATTCACAACATTGGGGCCTACAGTTCTTTGGCTAAATTGCAAAGTCATAGCTTATAAATTATGTTCATTTGATCCAGTTCTGTACTTACTCCCTAGCAACCCAAGAAACTCTCACCTCATTAGAACTCCAGCATGACAGCATAGAATTCTCACTGGGTTGCTCCTGAGCAATATTTATCAGCCAGAAGAGGACAGAATGAACCTCATACTGTACAGTCAAGACTGAGTTAAAGTCATCCATGTACCTGACAAGTGTTATATATTGTCCCTGAATTATATGATTTTTCTGAGAATTTTCAGGGAAGCAATATTCTTCCGTCTTTAATTTCCAGGAGAGTAGGATTAAAATAATATGCATCAGTGTTGAAGAGCAAAGGGCGGCATTGCACAATATAGATGGAATAGTCATTGGTTTGTTTATACCCTATGCATTTTAATAAGCAAATTCCCATTTACAGGAATTAAATGTTCTAGTTATTGATTTCAGAGAGGTAATATATAATATGAAAATAAAATTTGGTAACATTGTATGGTGATATGTAATACAATATAGATAGAACCCTGGAAAGTGAATAATAAGGCCATTCGTGTTGAAATACTTCAGAAAATCAAATTCATTCCCTGAAGTGCAATGCAATAAAATTGAAACAATTTTACATGATTTACGGTACTGTAATTCAGACTTTTAAAGTGATTTGATGTCAGAAACAAGGATTCTTTTTCCCATGCTGTCAAATACTCTAATATTCTGTAATGGCATAAGAAAAGCTGCAAAAGAGATATCACAAAGCAGATGTGTTCCTATGCTTGTTGTAGTGCAAGCCTGCCTTTTAAACATCCTTTGGATGAAAAACATAGTCATATGTAATGTAAGTGAATCTAGCTTAAAGCTTAGTCACTTGGGGGTTTTCTCACAAAGTAAAGCAATGTCTTTTATTCTATTTCTGGAAACTATAGAATTTCCTACTATATGCACATTAAATCCCGAGAACATTAAAGGAGAAATTCCTCAGATATATTGAGTTCCCTGCATATCAAATACTCTCCTAGATGCTCTGATGTCCCCTCTTTATACCTCAGGACTCAAGGAAATAAACATCTTTTTATTATTCCTAATTGGAAAGAAGCAAAAAATGAGACTCAATAAGGCTTTATTAAGTTGGTAAATACCATGTAATACAGTAATTAAGACATCAAAATGTGTTTTTTATAAATATCATGTGTGTGTGTATGTGTGTCTGTGTGTACAAGTATGTACAAGTACACGTTTGTCAGGGCAAATGTGTAAATGTCAGAACAACTTGCAGGAATTGGTTCTTTCCTTTCATTCTGTGGGTCCCAGGGATGTAATTCACATCCAGACTGGTAGCTCAGTGGTGTTTTTAATCCACTGAGCCATATTACTGACCTAGTATCCACCTTTAAAACTCAGTAATCAAAGTCATTGTCCTGACTACTGTGTTAGACACCCAGAAAGTAGACAAGTGGCTCAAGTAGGAAGACAGACTTCCATGACTGGCCATAAATATTGTTTATGACAGTCTGCCTCATGTATGCTAAATGACAAAGGAGGAAGTCTATCCTTGGAAACTTAGGTTTTTTTTTTTTTCATTTTTCTTTATTATGAAATTTTCTACTCACTCTACATACCACCCACAGATATTCCCTCCTCCCTCCTCCCACCCTCCAGCCCTCCCTCCCTAGCCACCCCACATCCCCACATCTCCACATCCCCCAAATCAAGGTCTCCCATGGGGAATCAGCAGAGCCCAGCACACTGAGCCTAGGCAGGTCCAAACCCCTCCCCACTGCATCAAGGCTGCGCGCGAGGAGTCACACCACAGTCACCAGGCAGTGGACTAGAGGATGCCTGAGCTGGTCTACTCTGGTGACCAGTCTAGTGAATACCCTAACCATCATCACAGAGCCTTTGTACAGTGACTGGTAGAGGCAGATGCAGAGATCCACGGCTAGGCGCCAGGCTGAGCTCCGAAAACTTAGTTTTAATTTTTCTCATTGATAGTTGGTACTGGTAGGGTAGGTTATCTTGAGGTAAAATCAGGAAGATTTGAACATTGCTAAAAGAACTTTGCTATTAGAATAGATGACATCTGCTGCCCAGCTATAGGTCAGTTTTAGGATAACATGAAATAGTGCTATAAAGACCATGAAGCTTTAGTAAGAAGGCATAGTCATTTTTCCTCTAAGAGACATTTTTTACTCTAAAGTGAGCTAATGCTGGAATGATTATATCAGGTTACAGGGATAGGTCATCTTAGAGTATGAATGCATAGAATGAAGGACGAAGAAAACAACTGAGACTTGAGAAATAGAAAAAATACAAAACTACTAAGCCCTAAAATATTCCTACTGATCCCACAAGGGTACCCTTGTGTCTTTCTTTTCTACTCTGCAATGGGAATTCACAGCTAGAAACTAGTAGGTCATGGAGATACAATGTTTCTTTCTATCCTGACAACTGTTACAGCCTGTCAAAATATTCAGAGTATAGTTATTAGTGGTATTTATTTTAATAATTTTAGTTATAAAAATAATTCTGCTTTCTGAATAACACTCCATAATAGGATGATGCACAAAAAAAGGATGAAATGAAGAGAACGCAAAACTACGCTTCCAAGAAATGAAGTATCCTTCCTCCTCCCCTGAACAGATATAACTACAAGCATTTATTTATGTAAATAGAGTCATGGCTCATGCACACACATAATTCTCTAACCTACTTTTCAAAAACAAAAAGAGAGTGTGCACCATTCATTTAAAGAATTGGCATCTAAGAATCTTGGATGATGAGACTAAGCTGGAATGACTTTAGACAGACACTGCTGAGCTCCAAACAGGACAAGTCCAGAGAAATTGATGTGAAATTAGTGTGTTTTTAAGTAAATGAACATGAAAGGCTTTAAGGAAAAGAGAAAAGATAACAAAATTGATGCATTTAGACTAATTCTTCCATTACAGCCTTGGAATATCAAGTAAGCTATTAAAGATCAGAATTAGTAATATCATTTCTAGTTAACCACAGTAGCTGATTCATTTGCCATTAAAAAGTATGATTAAGAAACGGTTTCTCAAAGATGGAAGTAAAAAGAGAGAGAAGTCAAGCCATTAAGTACCATCTTTCCAGGGATAGAAAATGTTGGTTTGTTGTTGTTGTTTTAAAAGATTGGTTTCATTATCATTACCAAAAAAGAAAATGAGACACATACAGATATGGGTGGAAAAGAATGCGGAGCAAGATAGGTACACATACACATACACACACACACACACACACACACACACACACACACATACACACACACACACACACACTCACACACACACTCACACACACACACACATGCTGGCAGGGGAACAGAGACAGACACAGAAGCGGATGGACTCTCCTACTAGTCATAGCTCTTCAAAGATAGATGATGTCCTGCTTTTTATATGCCTGACAGTATTCTACCTTTTCTCTCTAGACTTAACTATGTGAGTTACTTGAGCATCTGACATCTGTATTAGAACACACCCCAAGGCATAGGACACAGGCAGATCTGAACCTGGAACCTGGAGACAAATGCAGCTGTAGTCAGTCAAGATGAGCTGAATCCAGACAACTCATACTCGTTTGACTTGTGAGCCACTGAGTGTTAAGGCGATTTGTCACACAAAATTAGTATTGAAATAGCTGGCTTACAGGAATGATACAGGCTTTTCTAGCCTCATGGCAAGATCTGAGGCTTGTAAAAAATAAAGATACTAAAGTATTTTCCATGGCGGAGTCACTGACATAGCCATGTCTTTAGTGAATGAGGTAAACCTCATAAAACTAAATAATTCCCAGTAGAAAGCAAGTGTCCTGTTAAACTGCCAATGCCTCTTGGGAATTCTAATAGTTTGAAACTTTGATCCTTAGTATTGAGGCACTTTTCAGAACAGAATGATGGACAAGGATTTCAGACCAAGATTCCAAACCACTGTCAAAATGTAGCATGGTAGCCACTAAATGTTGGGCTATTTAACTCTCACTTCAAGGAAATGAATTAAACATTACTCTCTTAGTCACAGCAGTCATATTCCAGAGACTTGGAAACCACATGGGCAGGTAGATGACTCGCTGGACTTCATAGAAACAGAACTCTTCCACAATTGAAAGAGCCTCCATTGATGGCACTGACTGATAAGAGAGCAAGGGCCCATTCCATTAGTCATTACCTCCTAAAATCAGGAGAGTGAAGGTCTTCTGAAGTTAAAGACCTTTCTTTGAGATGGGGAAGAATAAAACACCTCACAAAAAGCAATGATCAACTATGAGATCAACATTCTGAATCTACTTTAATTGATATAAATGATATCAGGAACAGAGAGTTGAACCTTTGTTATTTTATCAATCATTCTGCTTTATCCTTTCACCCAGAAGAGAAAGCAATATAGTAGATAAAAAAGGGCCAACAGGCAAAAGAACTTTAATCTTTCTAACTGATGGTCAGGTATGATTATACCAGCTCGTGTAGCTGAACAATTAAAATTTCCAAAAATCATAGGAATCTGAATTCTGTTATCCTGAGCCTGAGCAGAACTTATGTGTGTGTGTGTGTGTGTGTGTGTGTGTGTGTGTGTGTGTGTATTTGACTTCAGATAAGACTTGTCTTGCAGGGTGCTATTTGCAAAAGAGACCCAGGAACTTTCTTAAATAAATGACATTCTATGCCCCGGCCAGTGAGGTGTCAACGGGGGCGACCCACCTGCAGGAGAGAATGAAAGGGACAGGGGAAACACAAAAGGAAGACAGCAAGACAGTGTGTTCTGATCAAGCTGCAAATTTTATTCTCCTCAGCAAGGCTTATATAGCATGGGAGGGGTGGGGCAGGAAGGAGGGAAGGGGTGCACGACGTGCTGTACATGCAGGTGAAGGGGGTGCGTGCAGGTGAAGGACTGTGTGCAAGTCGTGAGGCTGCTAGGTGGTAAGGTCACTGGTCAGGGCCCATTGTTCTGTTGCTATGCTACCTGACCTGCCTGACCTGTTCTTTATCTTTGGGGGCATCTGGTTTAGGGCAGGGGCTTGTTCTCTGGCCTAGCTAGTACTTTTCCATGGTCCATGTTTGGTCCCTGACAATTCTACTTACTATTTCTCTACAATAAAATAACAAAAGAGGACAGATAAGGAGTGGACATTCTTCCCTTGTTTCAACCTAATGGAGATTTGATTGTCCCTTGATGAAGAAGGCACAGTGGGAATATCAACAAATTTAGGGAATGAAAGTCCCTAACACACAGCTGTGCAGAGACAAGAGACAAACAGGATGAGGATAAAAACTGCAAGTACCATGTGGCAAGCACAAAGCTGATGTTTAAGTGAAATTAAAGAATCCTTATCACCTCTGGAATGGTTAATCTTGACTGTCATCTGGATGGGATTTAAAGTCACCTTGACAATAAACCTCTGTGAAGGATTATCTGTATTAGGTTAATTGAGGTGGGGAGGCCTACCCTTTATATGGGTGGTATCGTTCCATAGGTTAGGGTTCTGGAGTGAATTCAAAGTAGAAAGCTAGTGAAGCACAGCCTTCCTTCTTTGCTTCCTGACTGTGGGCACAATGCAACCAGGTGCCTCTTTTTCTTGTCACCATGATGGACTGTGTCCACTTGAACCATAAGCAAAACAAACTCATTTTTTCTTAAGTTGCTCTTTGTCATGTCAAAGCAATGAGACAAGTAGCTAATGTAGTCTCCTAGGAATAATATTGAAAGACAACATACAAAGAGGGATAATTTTTACATAAATGAGTGTTGCGCAATGCACCTGCTGAAGATGGTCTCACTCATCTACCTAGGCATTACCAAAGTCTGCCAGGTTCTATCACAAAGAGGAGTCCATGTTTGCTTCTCTGGAACCTGAGATTAGCAGAGTATGGCAGAAATGAAATCACATCACATTCATGCATCATTTGACAATAAAGATGCATTTAGAAATGTATTGCTAGGCAAAATTGTGTGGCTAACAACACACAGCATACTTACACAAAATTAGATGCCATAGCCTATTGTTCCTAGGCTGCAAACCTATGCAGCACATTACTATTCTGAATACTGTTGGCATCTGTAGCATCATGGTACTTGTGTATGTCAATATAGAAAAGGTACAGGAAAAATACATTTTAAAAGACACAAGACAAGCATACATTTTCAGGGGTGTACCATGAGTAGAGGTAGCAGGACTAGATATTGCTCTAGCTGCATCAATGAGTGATTAGTAATAAGGATCCAAGTCATTACTGCCCACTGCTGTAGATTTGACAAACTCTAGGTAGTTACATTAATTATGTATATAAAACTTGTGATAAGTTCACCTAAGCTTACTCTAACTTTTACTTTATAAATGCTTTAGAGTAGTTTTTGTTCCACCTTTTTGCTCTTTCAGTTTAAAAATTCCTATGTGTCTTTCTACTTTAAAATATTTTTATTATTTTTTAGGTATTTTGGTAGAAACTTGGATACATATATCCACATTAGCAGAGGTGTGCACAAGGTCAGGATCATCACCATCACTGTCTCCCACCTTGTGTCTTATTTCACTGGAAGGTCTTCAGGTTCAATAGCATAATGGAGCTGGTGCCCTCGGTCCTTTCTTCTTTCATACCCACCCCAAGACCTTTAAAGAGGTGTCTCTGGAAAAAACTGTTCTCCCAAAATTAGTGCATCGAGAGGTCAACTGACCTCACAACATCCTCCCATAGAGCTCTCACTTTTACATTAGGTAATGAAGGAAGACTCTGAGGCATTCAGACCACCCAGAGGCAACGGTACACTGTGTATCATGGTGGAGTCATACTAGCTTTGTCACACTGCACACCAATGGTTTTCTTTGGCTGTGACATTATGATGTGTCTATCCTTCAATTCAGACCTTAAAAGGTTTCTCTGTGTGTGATATACATCTTCCCCAGTTTGCTTTAGTATCATTATCTTCAATAATGTAGATTAACAGACTCCATCAACCATTCTCGTATGTCAAGACTACAGCTGTGGTGGGAAGGAACCTTCTTGACTTGAGAGAAATGTCCCACACTGATTTCCCACCTCCATCAGCTTTAATTGCTCTTGATTTCTTGTGCAGGTCAATCACTTGACATGGTCTCTTACTGGAAAGATTAGCAGTGGGTATTTTATATTTAAGGCCCATGATGAAGAAAACAACATGAGATCAAATAAAGTTCAAGAGAAAATGATGCAATCAGGAGACAGAATGATGAGGAAATGTATGAGGCTATAGTCAGAATGACTCAGCATAGTATTTAATGTATACTTTCTAAGTAGAGGAATCTTATTCTAAAATGATTAAATATCATATATTCATATATAAACCAATGAATCATTTCTGTAGATGATACCATGTGCCATAGGTACCTTTATGCTGTTAGATCACTGACCAATATGAATTTCTTAGTTCCATTTTAATTTTATGCAATCACCATAGGATATGTGATTTGTTATGGGCCAAACCACAAATTCTGCAGCAGAATGTGATTGCAATTCCCAAACTACATCATAGCAAGGTCATGCACTTCTGCCTTGTTATTTCCCTTGGCATCTGGATCTTTCTATTAACCTGTACTACTGTGAGGAAGTACAAATAGACCATGGAAAGATGTGTGGAAAGAGAGTAAGGTTCTGAGCCTACAAACCAGCTGGGCTCCTAGCTGAACTCTCACCAAGCACATAGTACACACTTCTCAGCCATGGGAACAATCTCTCTTAAAATTAGGTTCCCCATGCCCCTAAAGAAACACCTAAGATGATAGTACATGGAACTAAGACAAAGTACTCTACTCAACCCTGTCAGATTCCAGATAAACAAACTGGACAAAGATTGTTGACATTTAGACCACTAAATTTTGAGGTTGTTAAATATGTAGCAGTAGGTAACAGATCCAAAGATATTTTGCTTCCATTAGCTGTCAGTTGCTTACAATATTTTACAATTTTATTGTACAAAAGTTTACAAGCCCAGCCTGAGTCTCACTGGGCTAAAATCACGATGACTACAACTAATTATAGAACCAATTATATCTGCATTATTGTTGTGAAATAAAATTAAAATTGGTTGATCATCTGTAGATATTCACCAGAACATCTGATCCCCTGAATTATCAGTGAAAATGGTATAAATGTCACATACAGGGTGGGTTTCTCATTCTCTGGAGTTGTTTCAGGCATTACTTTAGGGCACAGGCTAACTCACATTGTACCCAGTCTCTATTTTTGCACTTCTCCATCTTCACAGTTGGTTACATTTATGAATTTTCTCACCATCCCACACACTGTCCCTGCTCTACACTATACCTCACTAAGATGTAACCCCCCTCCTTTTCCTCAATTGCTACATAACAGCTAATCCAATCAAACCAAATACAATGAAAGAATAGCCCACAGCCATATTTTATGAAATCTGTGAGGAGTCAGAAGGAATACAGCTAACAAGAGCATCACGAAGCTGCCCTTAACCACTGCGGGTGATTGACGGTGCTACTAACTCAGGTAAGCCTCCCTCCATGGCTCTGGAGAAAACCTAGAGCAAGTGAAGCAGCCTTTGCTTCCTGTAGGAGGAGGCAGTGCTGACCCCAGGTTAGCTGCAGCCCTAGCCTTGCAGACAGGAAGTTCATTGCTGTCCCCTGCTTCTCATCCCTCCTCCCCTGACGAGTGTCTGAGAGAGAGAGAGAGAGAGAGAGAGAGAGAGAGAGAGAGAGAGAGAGAGAGAGAGACAGAGACAGAGAGAGAGAGACAGAGAGAGACAGAGAGAGAGACAGAGAGAGAGAGACAGAGAGACAGAGAGAGACAGAGAGAGACAGAGAGAGATTTATCTTCAGACCAGTATGAAAAATGCCACCATCTTCTGCAATTCTCCCAAGAAGACAGAAAATGTTACGGTCTTTTATGGGCTAAAGTAGAGTTTCTCCTTCAGGTATATGAACATAGAGAAAATTGTTTATGTAATTTGGTATTTGGAGAATCTTGCAAATTCAGGGGTCTGGGGCCTTGGGACAAACGTTTCTCTGAATATTTTTTTCTACGTATTACCTATTTTTCTCCTGCTCCCTCCCCCTCCCCCCCTTTTTGGGGAACCATAGTCCAAAAGGTAGAGGTTGCTGCTTTCAACGGGGCAAAGTACCTGGTAATGTGTGCTTAAGATACGAAAGGAGGGTATCCATGCCAGGAGCTGGCCTCAGCCCAGAGTAGTGTGTTGTCAGAGACAGGGAGGGTAACAAACCAGGTGTCCTCCAGAGTCTACAGGAGAGTTTCAGCATTTCAAAGGAAAATTAAAAACGAATAACCAGATTACACATTCTGAGCTCTGTGCCCTGTGGACTTCTGCTGAATTCTGGATGAGGTGAGAAAGAGGGAGGAGGAGGAGGAGGGGTGGCCCAAACAATTGAGGAACAGCCACAGGTGTGGTATTAGCCCTGTTTCTAACAGAGCCTGAGGGCTCTGGGAGTTGTGTTGATTTTGGGTATGCTGAAACTGTGTTAATATTTGTATAGCTAGATATATTCAGTTGTGATAGAAAATTTGAGTTGGGCAGAAGTATGAATAATTTTCAAATTTTAGGAAAAGCCAAGCCTCAAATAGCAGCAAAGGCACAGGGATCTCTGACTTGCTTCACAGAACAGCTGGGGGGCCACACACTGTGTGGTGATAAGTGATTTTCACATATCATATCAACTTGGTTATGCCTCACAGCAAGAAACAAGTATGTTTTCTTCATTTCCTAGGATACAAGCCCAGCTGAGGAATCCAGCCGAACTCAGCTGCAGTCCTTGCTCCATAATATGCTAAGATCCAGTTAGCTTACTTGGGAAAGGAGATAAATATATCTGTTGTTTCTCAGATTAAATAAGGTGATATGCAAAACTTACCACAGTATAAGCTGTCACCATAGAACATGTTCAGTAGTGACAAATAAATGCTTGTATGTGTATCTAGATAGATTAGATGGATGGATGGGTGGGTGGGTGAGTGGATGGATGGATGGATGGATGGATAGATGATAGATAGATAGATAGATAGATAGATAGATAGATAGATAGATAGATGATAGATAGATAGATGATAGATAGATAGATAGATAGATAGATAGATAGATAGATAGATAGATAGAATATTTTCTAATGAGGAGAGTTGACTCTGCAGGCCAGCTATGGTGGCAAAAAAATAAATAAATTCTTTATTAGAATAAAGGGTAACATGTTAATTGAGGTTTATATACTTCTAAAGAAAATAGTTTACCCCCCATGTACAAAGGGTAAACTTGGTGTTCAAACAAGGCCAACGTTACTTGCTAGCACTCAAGAAGGACTGTAAATTCTGAACCAGTTTCAGGAATGAAACAGAAAAATAACTTACCTGCATTGAGTTCTTTAATGAGTAGAACTTGCTTACAGTTTATGGTGTAGGTACTTAGAGCCCTGGAATAGACCCACTTGTGTATTAAGACACTGAACTTTCTGATTAGAAAGAGCTCAACAGAGAGTTGAATTCAAAATTCTTTTTTTTAGATGATAAACGTGAGGCATTTTAGGAGTGAAGTTCCTGGCAATGTTCAGTGGCTGCCAGTGAGACAGTAAAGGGGCTGGGGAGGTTTCTGTGAAGTGATGCTCTGTGCTTCTTGCCATGGGCTGTGCTTCTCAGAGTCTTACCTGGGGTCCTTCCTCATGGATAACGAGTCTGACCACCTGGCTGCAGACATACGTTCAAAATAATGCAGTGATTACTGTACTGGAGTTGCAAGTGCATCTCTGTCTTCCACTTGTTTGAGAAAGTTGAAATGTATTTTTGTTGAGATTTTAAGTCTGTTTAACCTGATCATCCTTGCTTCTTCCTTTTTCTGTTCTTCAGTACCCTATCAAATCAGCCAGCTAGCCCCTGATAAATGTGCTTTTTGAATCTGCCACTCTGGCCCAAGATTCTATTGTCTTTTGACTTGGATTAAGTAAATATCCTCACATCTGGTCTCCTCACTTTCATATTGTCTCTCTCGACAATGATCTCTTTTAATGGACCTGTGCAAAGCATCCCAGTGTTTCCCCCGATGTATTTGGGAGAGTATCCAGTGATTTGCCCTGAGTACAGTGTCCTGTGTTATATGGTCCCTGTGTCCCTCAGTAAACCTACCTTTTGCTTATCTTCACCTTGATCCTGTTCTCCACCATACTTGCCTTTATTCTGTTCCTTGAATGCTTCAAGTTCACTCCCATCCTAGAGCCTTATGCAGTAATTCTATTTGTAATATTTTCCTACCAATGCCTCTGAAATCTAATGACATCTTCTCAATCATCACTTCATTTACATGTCACCTCCTAAAAGAGACTTTCCCAAACCACCCAGTTTATGCAAGGCCCAAAGCCAAATACTATTGTATCCCTGTCTGAGTTTCATTGTAGCATCTCATACCTCCATGACTTATTTCCTTCGACATATTATAAAAATTCCAGCCATATCAACACATGATACACTAGCAAATGCTGAATAAATATATGTATAAAGAATAAAAGAGTTAATGGCAGTGTAGGTGGCAAAGTGTTACATAAAGTTCCCCTGAGTTGCTGAAAAGATGCAGAGACTGTCAAAAGTATGTGAGAAATACACCTGCTACACCAAATAGGATTCTGATTTAAGGGCTAAATTTATGTCACTCGGTATTTTTCCCAAAGCAAAAGTTACTATTGTAATTTCTAAATAGTAGGATATTCCTAAGTCTCATAAGGACAGTGAGGAATAACTTTCACCATTTCCTTGAGTGTAAAATGTAAAACTTGTTAGTCTTACTGTGTTCAGTGTGTTTCTGTGTTTATAATTTTCATCCCTCATTCTTTAAGCCTACCGGAAGCATTTTTTCTGAGTACCTGAGCTTTCTCAAATCCTTGTGGGTTTCCCAAGTTCATTGTGGATTCATTTCCAAATTTCAACCCAAACTTTTCAAAAGGTCACATTAGAAAACTAGACAGCAACTAAATAGGTATGGTTCCCAAACTTGAATTTGCCTCCTCCATATAATCCTGATTTTTATTTGCACGAAAGCCTCTAAGGCTGCAGGGAGGAATAACCACAGTGGCTGCCCGATAGCTTCCAAAGTGCAAGCGCCTATGTGATAAGTACTGGAAGAAGAGATGAGACCAAGAATAGCATGGACTCCAGTGAGTGCACCTGCCTGCAAGGAGCATCACACACCCAGAGCTCCCCAGTCGACAGGCATACCTCTGACACAGCCAGCTAACAGCCTTGGGTAAGCAAAGTCAGCATCACTTCTGAGAAGCCCAATCCCCAGATGCCCCATGCTTGAAGTGCACATTGCTCCTTCAGTCTTACATCCTCTGCTTCCCTTCTCCCCTCATTAGCTCACTGTATTGAACTAAATCTCTAGCAAATTGGATCACCCTGTGCTTACTTGGGAGCCCTTGGACACAGGACAAGGCTCTTTTCCTCATCTTCTAAACAACAACATTAGTTCTATCACCCGTGAACTTCTTCGAGCCATGAAGAAGGCTGACTGGGGTGAGGGAAGGGGCTATCTCCATCCAACCCAGGAAAAAGTGTTGTCTCCTCTCTAACAGCAGAGTGTGTTCAAAGTTAACTTTGCTTTAATAGGTGTATTTACCATCTCTGCATACATACAAAAACACATAATTCCACCATCCTAACAAACTATTGTTTGTTTACATTTTAACCATGTCTCCACATGTGTATACTTTATGTAGTTGGACTTATATTGATATGTAGAATTTCTTTTTTGACCTTTCTAACAAGATTATTGAAAGTATTCTCATCAACCTAGCTTCAAAACCTTTGACTGACAATCTGTCCTGCCTGCAAGATGTGCTGGGGTAATGTGGCACAGAACTTGTGGGAATGGCCAACCAATTACTGGTCCAACTTGGGGCCCACTTCACTACAAGGAGCCCATGCTTGATACTGCCTTGATAGCCAGGAACAGGAACAATGCCTAACCCAAGTGTTATCAGAAGAGCATCATCCTTCAAGGGAGCAGATGCAGAGCCCTACAACCAAACACAGGGCAGAACAAAGGGAGCCCTGCAGAGGCTGGGGAGGAAGGATTATAAGAGCCAGAGGACATCATGATAATGTACCTTACAGAATCAACAAAGCAGGCCTCATAGGGGCTGACAGAAGCTGAAGCAACAATCAAGGAGCCTGTATGGGTCTGAGCTAGGCTCCCCCTTCTCTCTCTCAAAAATATATAATCATTTTGTAGCTTGATGATGTTGTGGGAGTAGTGGGAGAAGGGCATGTCTCTGACTCTTTTGCTGTGCTTAGGACCTTTTTCCTCCTACTAGGTTGCCTTGGCCAACCTTGATATGAGGGTTTGTGCCTAGTCTTATTGTAACTTGTTAAGCTGTGTTTGGTGGATAGCCTGGGTTCTTGGTTCGTGTTCTCTCTCTCTCTCTCTCTCTCTCTCTCTCTCTCTCTCTCTCTCTCTCTCTCTCTCTCCTCTCCCTCTCCCTCTCCCTCTCCCTCTCCCTCTCCCTCTCCCTCTCCCTCTCCCTCTCTCTCTCCCTCTCTCTCTGGAAAATGGAGAGGAGTGGATCTGGGGAAGTGGGGGAGAGACTGGGAGGAGTAAAGGGAGGGAACACTGTGGTAAGGGCACAATGTATGAGAGAAACCAATAAAAGGAGAAAAAAGAAAGTATTCTACTGTGCTGCAACACTTATGCTCATGATTTACCCATCTTACATTGCAATAAAATGTTCTGTCAGGTTCCTGTATGACAGATTTTGAGAAGAAAATCTTGCTGTATTGTCCAGGCTAGTGTAAAACTTCTGGGTTCTATGGCTTTTTTGGAGTCCACTACCTATGGTGGGACACCTCACACAGCATTGAGGCAGGGGGAGGGGCTTGGACCTGACTCTACTGAATGTACCAGCTCTGCTGACTCACAATGGGAGGCCTTACCTTCTTGTAGGAGGGAATGGGGTGGGGGGAGGCTGGAGAGGGGTGGGAGGAGGGAAGAGGTGGATATGTGATTGGTATGTAAAATGAATAAAAAATTCTTAATTGGAAAAAAAACCTCTGGGCTCTAGCAATCTTGCCTCAGTTTCCCTAGGTGCTGGGACTACAGGTGCATGTCAACACTCCAGTTCTGCTAGCATAATTTAGTTACTACCTCCATTAGTGAGTGATATTTAAGTTTCTTTCAATATTAAAATTAATATCTGAAATGAACATTTCTGTATTAAGATTCTCTGTCCCTATTCTGGTTTCTATATTTAAGGTAACTATACAAAAATAGGATTCTATGCCTGAATATTTTTATAATTCTTGGAATTCTTTAACTAATTTATTATTCAAAGAGTATAATTAATTCTTTCTCCAGTCACATATAGGATATCACCTCAATTTCACCAGAAAAATATATCTATGTCCTCTGCAATAGGAAGATAAAAAAAGATGCTTTTTCCTCCTGTGTTCATGTTCATGTCTGTGACTATTGGTGAGAGCATCCTAACATGTTAGGGAATGGTCGTGTGTGTCCTTTTTTATGAACTGATACAGTCTTTCCAGTGAGTTTTCCTGTCTTAGGAAAGCCTTTTCAACATAAACTTGGGCAGGTGTAGGTGCATGTGAGGAAATGCAGAGGATATAAATTTGTTTTGGATTGTGGGCAGAACAAAATATCAAAACACAAAGCCCATAGAACAAATCACAAAAGGAACAGGAGCTTCCACAACCACATGTAAGGATCTTTCTTTGTGAGTGCTGCTCAGGTGTAGATTAATAGTTCTTGGATGGAATTTATCCCAGTTGGTTTATAACGCAAGCAGCAGTAAATTCCATTTCTCCTCTTCCTCATGACTCATGCAACAGTTCAATCTGTATTTGTTTTCCAGGACATAAAAATAAGTTAGTCTTTCTATATATGTTGAATGAGTTCTTAATAAACACTATCTTCTTGCAGTCAACTGGAATTTAGTGTGAGAGAGAAAAGTAATACCTTTCATGGCCCATTGTTAGGTTCAGGGCTGAAATCTTTATAACCAGAGAGATTAGCCAAAGACTGGCAGGTAGATTCCTTCCCTGTAAGTTCTGGGTGACATGGGAGCCTTCAGAAAGGAGAGCTTAAGGAAATGGCACCACAGTGCTGTTCTGTGGATAGTGTATAGTTAGAGAACAAAGGGTATAATCTGTCTATTGGCGATGTAGCTTGTCAACCTATTTGCTTGGATGCCCTTGACTTTCCTTTTAGACACCAGATCAGATACCATCACTCAAGGATTTCTAGCAAAGAAGAGAAGAGCAATCAGAGAGGCCCTCCAAGATTCTGTGTCTACTTTCTAGAGAGAGCAAATGGGAGAAACAGAGACTCCCACTCATGGCCAGTGTGTCATTTGAGGGTAGCATGTTCTGAACTCCATCAATAGTACACCAAGAACTCTAGTTTACATTTGAAGAATGCCACATTAGCAGATAAATATTTGATTAACATTTTCTCTTCAGAAGTATCTAAACTGCAAATTTGGTTTTTATTTGTTTTCTTGGTTTTAAAGTTTGCTGTCAGCTGTTATTATTCTTTTAGTATTTTCTGGTACAAGGTATGCTGTGGAAACACCAGCTGACACATCAGTCATCTGGATGTCTCACATATCACAGCAAAAATCTGGACAGAGGGGACTGTCCATATTTGTAGTGGATGATTGGACATGGTACCAAATTCAGTAACTGCCAGTATACAACACTTACTTTAGAATAACAGAAGGCCAAGTGTGGTGGTCATGCCATCAATCCCCATAATCAGGCGGCAGAGACTGATAGAGCTCTGTGAATTCAAAGCCAGCCTGATCTTCATAGCAGATTCCAGGACAATCAGGGCTGCATATGGAGAGTGTGTGTGTGTGTGTGTGTGTGTGTGTGTGTGTGTGTGTGTGTGTGTGTCTTTCCTTCTCTCTGTCTCTCTCTGTGTCTGTGTCTGGCTCTCTCTGTGCCAGAAAATGTCATGGGGTTGTTATTCATCATTAAAAGTAAGCTCTGCTACAGACAATTTAGTTTATGGGCCACAGCAAATACATAGCTACAGACAATTTATTTAATGCATCCAGGAAGTTCTGGAATCTAACTGCAGCTTGTGCTTGTAGTAAGAGGACCTGAGGACAGTAGAGGAGAACTTAGCAGGCTTTATCCAGAGATGGGAGAATTTGTGAGTCATGTTCCCTTTGCTTTTGTTCACTTCCTGTTCTGGAAAGCTCTCTGCATACATAAACAAGGGCAGGAACAGACAATGCTAGTATCACTCAGTATTCTTTCTCTGTCAGAGAAAATCATTTATACTTTAAGAGAAGCAGAGAGTAGATTCTGGATGTTCAAGACGTGGGAACAAGAATCCAATCCCAAAGTGAGAAAAGGAAATGGGTGAAAAGTCTCTCAGCTGACGCCAAGGTTTTAAAAGAGGAATAATCCAACTCTGGGGAGAAGAAAGCCCGGTAGACCTCAGCAGTCTCACTATGGCGGACATGTCTGAGACACAGTCTGCGTCATCAGGCTCCCAGCACACACTGTCCATTAAACAGTGATGGCTCTCTACCTGGGCAAGACTGCTCCTACAGTAGATAAAACTCAGTCCAGTAGAAAGGTAAAGATGATAAGAGGCAGGGACAGGCATTTCCCTGTTGGAGAAATCATTGGCTCGTCCACTTCGGATATCTTCAGGGGAAGGCTCATTTGCCAGCAATCTTCTCCTAATGATAAATTATGTTTGTGTTCATTTCTATTGTTTTATTTCCAAAAACCTTCCCGTTGGCTGTAGTGCTGTTTCTATTGCTCTTGTTCCCAGAGAAATCCGTTTTGTGTAAAGAGGATAAAGAAGTCAACTAATTAGTTTTCTAAAGTGATAATTGTAGAAGCTGTTCCTGTTGACTTAGAATCTGTGTATAATGATCAGTGCCTTCCATCCGGGCTGTCTCAATGCACCGCAACGTAAACATAAATTCCATCTGTAGTTGAGCATTTCCTGCACAGATCCTATAGGATTAACGAAACTACGGATATGTTACAGACTGACTGATCCTTTCTTCTCTTGATACAATGTCAGAAGACTGAAAGTTATATAAACAACTGACTCCTCTTCTCAAACAAAGCCAAAAGGCTAAAACCGCACCAGGAGAAACTCTTAATATCTTTGACCTGCATTGACGATAGTTTTCAGCATTCCAGATGTATTTAATAAGTAGAGAATATCAGAGAGTCAAAAATCCTCATCCTTCTAATTATCTTTTAATTAACTTTCTGTGTCCTTTAATGAGGATTCCAGTTTTTATAATCATACAGAGTTCATAACTTCTGCAAGTCCTTGGTGCCATGGAACTAGAGTCTCACATAATAATTGGTTACTTAAAATACAGTAGTGTGATGGACAAGCTATAAGCTGATGGGTCTGATTTAGCATGGTCTTTGAAAGGTTTTTGTTCTGCTGCCCTGGACTGAGATCCTTTAGGGAAGAGTCATTTAGAGTTTCACCACACCAAGTGGTAAATGCTGGAATTCCTTAATCCAGTGGTACAGATTTCACTGAAACAGAGGAAGTGTAAAGTTGGATTTATGTCAAAAGTATAACTGTCTCCAGTCTACATCAACTCTTTCTAAGGTAGTCTGAGAAAGAGTGATGAATTTTTTTTTATTTAAGGAGATGGAAATATTAAATATCTTAACTTGATAATTGCACACTAAATACATGGATCAAATCATCATACCCCACAAATACGTACAATGAAACAATAATTAATTTTTAAGAGTAAAGGAAAAACAACACAGTGATAAATGAGTCAAAATTATTTTATGGAAAAATCTAAATTCTTTAATGGCAAAAATTCTCCACTTGTTTGAAATACAGCAATTCTCTCTTATTTTATTAAGAAATTTTTTTTATTCATTTTACATACCAACCACAGATCCCCCTCTCATCCCTCCTCCTGCTCCTCCCAAGCCTTCCCCCCAGCCCACCCCTATCCCCTCTTCTGAAAAGGTAAGGCCTCCCATGAGTAGTCAGCAAAGCCTGGTAAATTCAGTTGAGACAGGTCCAAGCCCCTCTTCCTGCGTAAAGGCTGTACAAGGTGTCCCATCATAGGTAATGGGCTCCAAAAAGCTAGCTCATGCACCAGGGATAGATCCTATTCCCACTGCCAGGGGACCCTTAAACAGACCAAAGTACACAACTGTCTCGCTTATGCAAAGGGCCTAGTCCAGTCTCATGGAGGATCCACAGGTGTTGGGCTAAATTTCATGAGTTCCCATTAGTTTGGTTCGGTTGTATCTTAAGTTTCTCCATCATGATCTTGATGCCATTACTCATAGAATCCCTCTTCCCTTTCTTCGACTGGACTTCTGGAGCTTGGCCTGGTGCTCGGCTGTGGATCTCTGCATCTGTTTCCATCAGATACTGAATGAAGGCTCTATGATGACAGGGTATTCACCAATCTGATTACCAGGTTCTCAATAGAGGGGGTCCTGAAGTTCTTTGCAGAGTGTCACTTACCTAATATCAGCATTCATTGTCCTGTGATGATCTGCTCTACCATAGTGAATTATTTTTCAACTTCATAGCAAATACAAATTTACAATGTACCCCCAATTAGCTGTAACACAGAAAGGGACAGCCAAAAAAGAAAAAGAAAAAGACAACAAGACATTTCTAAACTCCATCAGGAAATCCTGCTCGTTCTATGTCTTACTGAGCACAGAAGGTTAGAGCTACCATTTATGGTGACACCCACATCATCTACTTTAATGTGAAAACTAAACTGGAAACTGATCAATTGCTCAGAATTTCAAACAATGTGTCTTTTTTTCATTTAAATAAATCGAGTAATACTGGTGCTCTTAAAACTTGTTATTTAAAACTCTAAATAAAACATTAAGTACAAATCAACAATATTTTATTTATCTTAATATTTCATTTGAAAGTATTACCACTCTAAATTGATTTTTATGGATTTATCTTGGAGTTTGTCTCAATTAGACTAGTTTGCTGAGATTGGCCGACACTCATAAATATGTTTGTTCTGAAGATGAAGCTTAGCTGTGCTGTTTACTGTTTCCAGTAAATCGCACTCCAATGAAATACTGAGAGATATTTTCACACTTTATACATCTAACTGATGAGATTTCAACCAGCAACCTAGAGATAATATTTCACAATGTAATATTTCACACCAGTATCAATAGAGGATCTTCTTTGTATTAGTCTCAATTTTTGTTCACTCAATTCAATAATGTGTGTGTGCAGTATACTTTCTGTGGTCCTTAGGTTACTGTAAAGGCTCAAAAGAATGTGAATAGTGTGGTGTCCATTGGTATTGATTGCCTGTCAAGACTTACTCAAAGCTCAAATCCAATGTAAGGTGGTGGGATTCAGAACTCTGAAAAGTAGACATTGCTTTTCTGTTTGGTCAGCCCATTCTATACCAAGTAAATAACCTAAAAACCTGGTAAGTAGCCCCTATATCTCCAAGACAATATAATGCCTGTGGAATCAGAAACCTATCTATTGTTAGGTGTTACTGTTATTAACTGTCTGATTACTTCTTCAGAGAGATTTGAA
Organism: Peromyscus eremicus; assembly: GCF_949786415.1. Lineage (NCBI taxonomy): Eukaryota > Metazoa > Chordata > Mammalia > Rodentia > Cricetidae > Peromyscus > Peromyscus eremicus. The sequence continues at coordinate 46,251,319 of NC_081419.1, forward strand.
TTAATAGTCCTCTGTAATAGTACTTTTTTGAATCTGGACACTTTATACTCAATTTGAAAACCTCAGGGACTATTTTTAGTATGCAAGCTATATTTTTATTAATATTATTAATATTTAACACGTTAGAAAATAAATCTGAGGAAGTTAATACCATTAGTTTTAAATAATTTTAAGAATCAATTAACTGATTTATTTTGAAGTAAATAGCATCTCTTTAAAAGAAAAGTAACTTACTTCATTGTCCAATACAAATTAGTGGGAAGATAACTCATATTTTTGCAAATATCTTCACTAAATAGAAAACAACTAGACTCTCATATATGCTTTAGAAGTCAGTTGTGATCTCTTATTTTGGTTGAAGTACAAAGAGAAATGCAAACTTTGTGTAGATATATAGCCTGAGAAGTTAGGACACTATGGATTCCTAAATGGTATCAGAGACCCACAGGGGTTCAGCAACCACACTTTGGAAATCAGTGTTTCTTCAAAGACAAAGCCATATTCCACACACTAATGTAGTTGGGAGAGCTCTCTGGTCCTGCCTGGACCCATGGTCCCACAGCTGCTTATAAAATATTTACTCAGAAGCTTATATTAATTATAACTGATCAGCCATTAGCTCAGGCTTATTACTGACTAGCTCTACACTTAAATTAACCCATAATTCTTATCTATGTTTAGCCACATGGCTTGGTACCTTTTCTCATTTCTGCCTTGTCATCTTGCTTCCTCTGTATCTGGCTGGAGACTCCCTGACTACTCCTTTCCTCTTCCCAGAATTCTCCTTGCTCGCCCTGCTTATACTTCCTGCCTGGCTACTGGCCAATCAGTGTTTTATTCGGCCAGTGTACAAGAGCATTATCCCACAGCACACTTACTGAAGAACATGACAACTGTAGAGTTCTATTTTAATTATTCAGAAGTAACGATGAGAATCTTTTGGCCAGAAGAATGTAAAATCTACTCAGGGGAACACTAACTTTTTTAGAATGATTTCTCTCGTTCAATGCCTGTTTGTCTAAGAAAAGTTACTTTGACCCATAACACTGTGGTATAATATTATGTACTGCCCCTTAGACATTCTGGATTTCATAAAACACTGCATTATGTCCTATAGAAGTCTGGACACTTGGAGAATAACTGCCAATCATAGCCACTTGCAAGTTTATTCTTTTATCAGTTCCTAGGCTATGTAACAAGGCAGGTTCTTTATTCCTTCACTGGTTCACAGTTAACATAGCACATTGTCATTAGTTTTTTTTCTCCTTGACAATGATACAGTGATTTGTGTGTGTGTGTGTGTGTGTGTGTGTGTGTGTGTGTGTGTGTGTGTATGTGTGTGGTGTCTGTGTACATCTGTGTGTGTCTGTGTTTGTGTGTGCCCACAAGCACACACATGGTGGAGGTGGCGGTATTTGGATGAATTCTGATTATATACTTCTGCAGTTCTTTTTCTTCAAAGATAAATTTTCCCTTTTGACAGTCCATGAACTAATAATTTTATACCAAATACACTCCATGTTATTTTCTCCATTGTAGTGAGATATCTCCTCAGATTTTTAGCTCAATCCTTTTATTTTTCAAACAGACAGAAGCAAAGAGGGAAAGAATGACTTTCTCAACACTATGCAAAAAAAAAATAGAAAAATTTGGAACCATCTTTATGGACTTAACACCACTGTGGTTAAGACAGTATAATAAACTCCATCAATGGGTATTTAGGAAAATATAACTAAGGCACTCTTCAAAGTCACAACTTTTCCTACTAAGCATCATACTTGACTTAAGCAGATGGAGACCTTGGTGAGAAAACCATGAATAAGTCCTGGATCCCATACCCAAGTCAAACCAAGATGCTGGTAGGTTTTGTTCTCTCTAAAGGAGAACCAATTCAGAGCATTTCTGTCCAAATATGTCATTCCTGGTCCATAACTGGAAATATTAAATAGATGAAAACCTTACCCTGATATTGAAGATCAAATATGTATTAATAGATTTTAGTCGTATAGGGCACCATAAAAATCAGCTGGATAATCTTCCATTGCCTTCTTTTCAGGAAGGAAGAAATAGGTTTCCATGGAGCTGTGGATGGTGTTCATCTCAGGTAATAACTTTTTAACCTTCCAGGCCAGCTTAGTCTGGCCTGCTTTTAAGTACTTAGACAATGCCAAGCA